>NC_091119.1:30135391-30735391 GCF_040183065.1 Periplaneta americana
CAACCAGTGAATGACAGAAAGAAAGAATGAACGATGTAAAGAAACAAACAACCAATTAATAACGGAAAGAAACAAAAATGAATGAGATAACTGAAAAAAAACAGTGAATGGCAGAAAGAAAGAATGAACGATGTAAAGAAACAAACAACCAATTAATAACGGAAAGAAACAAAAATGAGTGAGATAACTGAAAACCAGCCAGTGAATGGCAGAAAGAAAGAAGGAAAGAAAGGAAGAAAGAAAGAAAGAAGTAAAGAAACAAACAACCAATTAATAACGGAAAGAAACAAAAATGAATGAGATAACTGAAAACCAGCCAGTGAATGACAGAAAGAAAGAAAGAAGGAATGAGAGAAAGAAAGAAAGAAAGAAGTAATGAAACAAACAACCAATTAATTACGGAAAGATACAAAAATTAATGAGATAACTGAAAACCAACCAGTGAATGACAGAAAGAAAGAAAGAAAGAAAGAAGTAAAGAAACAAATAACCAATTAATAACGGAAAGATACAAAAATGAATGAGATAACTGAACACCAGCCAGTGAATGACAGAAAGAAAGAAAGAGAGAAGTAAAGAAACAAACAACCAATTAATAACGGATAGAAACAAAAATGAATGAGATAACTGAAAACCAGCCAGTCAATGACAGAAAGAAAGATAGAAGTAAAGAAACAAACAACCAATTAATAACGGAAAGATACAAAAATGAATGAGATACCTGAAAACCAGCCAGTGAATGACAAAGAAAGAAAGAAAGAAAGAAAGAAAGAAGTAAAGAAACAAACAACCAATTAATAACGGAAAGAAACAAAAATGAACTAGATAACTGAAAACCAGCCAGTGAATGACAGAAAGAAAGAAAGAAGTAAAGGAACAAACATCCAATTAATAACGGAAAGAAACAAAAATGAATGAGATAACTGAAAACCAACCAGTGAATGACAAAAAGAAAGAAAGAAGTAAAGAAACAAACAACCAATTAATAACGGAAAGAAACAAAAATGAATGAGATAACTGAAAACCAGCCAGTGAATGACAGAAAGAAAGAAAGAAAGAAAGAAGGAAGTAAAGAAACAAACAACCAATTAATAACGGAAAGAAACAAAAATGAATGAGATAACTGAAAACCAGCCAGTGAATGACAGAAAGAAAGAAAGAAGTAAAGAAACAAACAACCAATTAATAACGGAAAGAAACAAAAATGAATGAGATAACTGAAAACCAGGTAGTGAATGACAGAAAGAAAGAAAGAAAGAAAGAAAGAAAGAAAGAAAGAAAGAAGTAAAGAAACAAACAACCAATTAAAACGGAAAGAAACAAAAATGAATGTGATAACTGAAAACCAGCCAGTGAATGACAGAAAGAAAGAAGGAAAGAAAGAAATAAAGAAAGAAGTAAAGAAACAAAGAACCAATTAATAACGGAAAGGAACAAAAATGAATGAGATAACTGAAAACCAGCCAGTGAATGACAGAAAGAAAGAAAGAAAGAAAGAAAGAAAGAAGTAAAGAAACAAACAACCAATTAATAACGGAAAGAAACAAAAATGAATGAGATAACTGAAAACCAGCCATTGAATGACAGAAAGAAAGAAAGAAAGAAAGAAAGAAAGAGAGAAGTAAAGAAACAAACAACCAATTAATAACGGAAAGAAACAAAAATGAATGAGATAACTGAAAACCAGCCAGTGAATGACACAAAGAAAGAAAGAAAGAAAGAAAGAAGTAAAGAAACAAACAACCAATTAATAACGGAAAGAAACAAAAATGAATGAGATAACTGAAAACTAGCCAGTGAATGACAGAAAGAAAGAAGGAAAGAAAGAAAGGAAGAAAGAAAGAAGTAAAGAAACAAACAACCAATTAATAGCGGAAAGATACAAAAATGAATTAGATAATTGAAAAACAGCCAGTGAATGACAGAAAGAAGGAAAGAACGATGTAAAGAAACAAACAACCAATTAATAATAATGTAAAGAAACAAAAATGAATGAGATAACTGAAAAACAACCAGTGAATGACAGAAGGAACCAAACATGAGATGAATAAAGGAACAACCAATGAATAACGGAAAGGAAGTATGAATTAGATAAATGAACAAACAATGAATAAATTACAGAGAAAGAAAAAATGAAGTAGATAAATGAAAAATTGTCACGTTTCCTCTTAAGTGATGTATGATGCAAAAGATTATTAAAATGTCACAAAAAAATGTTAAACGTACATAATTTTGTTAAAATATTGTTATTTAATCAACTGTCCGAAGACAGGTCTGAACCTCACACGTGATACGAAGAAGCCATCACTTATGAGTTAACTAGGCCAGAAGATATGGGGTAGGGTGGCCAGTTTCTTTCCCCCTTCATTGCGTACATCGCCGACTAACTACATATTACAATTCGGCCATTTCGTACGCTCCAGCCTTCTCCATATCCTCTTTTCAAATGTTTTTAGTCTCTTCTCTTCACTTCGTTGTAATGTCACTTAAAAGCTTATGTTTAGATTTTATGTCCACTTTGTTTTAAATAATGCATAATAGAAGCTTTTTTCATGTGTTCCGTTGTCTGTACTTTGTCTATTAATTATTACGTATCACCCCGTTCAATGCTTTTATGTGGTAAAATTTCTTCTTTGTGTTATTCCCATGTAATAGCTTTTAGCTACGTCGTGTTATAATATTCAATACGAGACTAATTCAATACCAGTCTTCTATGTTGCGAGAAACCACAGGAATCTCTGAATTTTATTTAAGTGCCTGAGCGTTGGATATTGAACAGTAGCCCTAGAAGTTAAGTAAAAGCATAGCATACATGGTCCCTGTATTAATTACAGATTTAAATTGCAGAGGCATTTTCAACGTTTATTAATTGGAATTTGAGAAACGAACATATTCCGAGAAAATCTGTTTCAAAGCCGAATTGCCCATCAACTACAAACGTTCTGTGAGGAAAATCGGTACAGCTGACCTCTGTTGCTGTGGAAACATGAACACGATGTGTAATATTACGACAGGATACAATTAAACAGGATTGAAGAATACTGGATCAGCCCTTATCTCTTCAACTCAAATAAGCCCATTATTCTTCTTGCATCAAAAGGATAGACTTAATTAAACCCCTCTGAAAATTAATCAGTTTCAGAAGTTCACTCAGAAGAACGTTTAGAGGTATTCACTGTCTAGAATTGAATGGCGTGTTTCTAAAACCTGCTATTTCACTTTAAGTTATTTTTACAGGAAGGAGAAAATTTGCTACCTATGAAATATGCGAACCAATTTTTAAAATGTGTGTTTATTAAAATCTTTAAGATACTTTATACCATTATAATATGTACTAAATGTATCAAAATACTTCATAGTTTACCAACAATTTATGGCCTGAAAATGGAAAAAGAAGGTTTTGGAAAAGAATTCATATTTTTAAACTAGCCGTACCCGTGCGCTCCGCTGCACTCGTTAGAAATAAATATAAAGTAATTACATAATTAAAATAGGACCTTTGTTCCAGGGAACATTCGTGTTTGATAGAAGAATAAATCGTTTAATATGTTACTTAATTTAAATTGTATTTAAAAAATTAAAATGCGATCATTTTGATCCAAAGACCACTCATTTGGTACAATGACAATTCCTTTTAACATGTTTCTTAATTGTTATTATATGCAACCATAGTTTACTGAAGATTGACATATATTTTAGTTTTAATGTGTATACTTTATATTACTTGCTATATGTTTCCATTGAATTATGGTAATAACTTAATTTTAACCCTTGTTTTCTACGTCCTCAGTAAATGGCGCTTGGTCCACTATGGTTCTGAACCCTTCAAATAACTTAAATAGTGATACAGCATATATAGTGATATGTAATTATATTTCTTTCTTTCGAAAATGTAAGAATTCACGATCTCCTGTGTGCCATTGCCATGGAATGAATAAATGTGTTTTTTCTTTCTATTCAAAAATTTTATATTTTGCACATAGGAGTTACTGCAGGAATAACAACACTATAATCTGAGGCGGCGGTGAAAATGTATTGTATTATTTCAAACGTTTTGTACCTATATCCTTAAATATCAGTCCTATCAAAATTTTGCATACAATAAAAATGTACAGAATAACCTATCAAGTTTTCTGTGCATAAGAAGCTATTTTAATCTTACCAATCCTCGATTCACTCGGAAGTTACTCTAATAACATTATAGCATTATGTCCATCTAGAGAAACTCATTTTCCAATGGTGAAGTAATAATTAATTATACAAATCGGTTAATTTAGCTTCCGATATAACTTCATACAAACAAAGAAACATTCTCTGTAGGCTATCTTTCATAGCTTTCGATTGTTGTTGTCCAAGGCCCCTTATAGACGAAGTCATTTGTTTCTGTTTCATTACAGGCCAATAGGTGGCATCGTTATTTTAATTTAAAACTCATTTATCTCACTTAATATTAGTCCTATCAAACTTTTGCATAGAATAAAACTTATAGGAAATCATTTTTAAAGAAACTCCTGTCATGTAATATTTTTCACGAAAATAAATAATAAAGGAGATATTTCGATTTATTTAATTCGAGCCTCCTCATAACCTCCTTTTTAAATAAAGTATTTTGAATGTCATATAGCCTAAAATCTAAGTTACAACGAACTTAATTTATATTCCAATTTTCATATAAATCGGTTCAGCCATTGTCGCGTGAAAAGGTAACAAACATCCAGACAGACAGACATACAAACAAAAATTTCAAAAAAGCGATTTTCGGTTTCAGGATGGATAATTATACATGTTAGGACCAATGATTTTTGGAAAAGCGAAAATTACCAGAAAAATTTCGGTTACAGATTTATTATTAGTATAGATAGATATCTTTTTTCCACAATCGTGTTTTTTGCTGTATTTACAGCTATTGTTGTTATTGTTACTTAGTTACCAATACAGTGCAGTTTTTCGAAGGCTTTGGAATAATATTGCTCTAAATTTTCAATACAAAGTATAATTTATTTGCAATTTTAAAAATATGATCGTGTAAAAAATGTTGTACAATACACGTTTGTGAAGTGCATTACAAACATGTCCTGTATTTGGTAAATAGCACTTCCCAACTTCGTATCCCTGCCTTACAATACGGAAAGAGATTTAAAAAGACAACGTGCATTATGTATCCATGACACTTTAAATCTATCTTTTTCATCCAAATGTATCTGAAACCTGTCGATTATATCCCAAGCGAGTGTGTTGCATTTGACAGCCGACAGATGGAGAGAGCAGCGGGATGACGTCATGTAATAAATCACATACGCCGTCTAGAAGCCGCTGCAAATAAAAAAAATTGTGCAGTTATCAAATAATCAATATTTTTATTTAGTGCTTAGACACATGTACGGATTGACTTTTCAGTCTCTAATGTGTGACAATTACCGCAGTGTTCAGCAGAATTGTTATCATAACAAGATTCACTTATATGTATTTAAATTTGGTTTTCCGATGTAACTCACTACGTAACGTCCCTAGCTTCAAGTTCAGTGGATGTGAGTTCTAATCCATAAAGGGATTAAAGTTCTTCCAGGGACTTGCATAGCATGCCCTTTATCGCCTGCTACTTGGAGTTTTAGTGAAGAACTGTTTTTAGAACATGGAAGGAGTGATAGTAGGAGGAAGAAGAATAAAGTGTATAAGATTTGCTGATGATGTGGCGTCTTAGTAGATGATACTAAGGGATATGCTATTGCAGCTAAATGACAGCTGTGAGAAGTATGGGGTGAAGAGAAATAAAAACAAGACAAAGACCATGGCCTTTGGAAAAATAAAGAATGTAAACGTACGAATTCTAAATGAGGCAATAGAACAAGTGGACAGCTTCAGATACTTGAGGTATGCTATAAATAGTAACATGAAATGCTGTCCACATCTGTGAAGTAACGATTAGCGCGTCTGGCCCGGCTTCGAATCCCGGTCGGGGAAAGTTACCTGGTTGAGATTTTTCTGGAGTTTTTCCTCAATCCAATATGAGCAAATGCTTGGTTACTATCGCTGCTGGACCCCGGACTCATTTCACTGGCATTAGGCTATAACCTTCATTTCATTCAGACGCTAAATAACCTAAGATGTCGATACAGCGTCGTAAAATAACCCACTGCAATTTTAAAAAACATGAGCTGCTGCCAGGAATCCAAAAGGAGGAAAGCAATGGTAAGGGAAGCTTTTAATAGAAAAGTAAGCATATTGTGCGGCCCTCTGGAAAAGAACTAAGGAAGAGATTAGTGAAGTGCGTTGTGTGGTGTGTAGCATTGTATGTGGCAGGAAAATGGATATTACGACGAAGTGAAGAGAAGCATTTGAAATGTGAATATGGAGAAGGATGGTGCGTGTGAAAGGAACAGGCAGAATAAGAAAAGAAGCTGTGTTGGAAGTAGTGGTGAAGAAAAAATAATGCTGAACCTGATCAGGAAGAGAAAAAGGAATTGGCTGGGTCACTGGCAGAGAAGAAACTGCCTACTGACGGATATGCATTGGAAGGAATGGTGAACGGGAAAAGAATTCGTGGGAGAAAAAGATATATGATAGATGACATTAAGATATGGGACGTTCAGAGCATAGGGGAATCAAGTCACAAAAACAAACTTTGCAGAAAATTAGACTTAAAGTCTTTATGTAGGCCTCTAGTTAATAACCCATTAAAGGTGAGTGTGATTTTGAACATCTGCACCTTTTCAAAGATTGTAAGGACATGATTCTTTTATCCTCTGAAAGTAGCTTCATCTAAGGTATGTACAAAAAAAAAATATCTCCGAATTGACCAAAAGTGGACTTGATTCCCTTGTGCTCTGAACGCCCCATAAATGAATCATATGCCGAGACTAAAGGGAAGGCAGAAAATAGGAAAAACTGGAGAACACTTTAAATTTAGTCTTATATTGTTTAGTAGTACACGAAGGCTATTAACAACAATCGAATTGATCTGTAAGTTGTGCCAAGAGTGACCAATGGGCTTCTGGAGTTATAGCCCGACCACTGACATAAAAACCTGCGCCACAAACCAGTGTTCGTTCGTGCGCAGGTTGTAATAGTGGGGGTCAGTTGTGTTGTAGATGCGCTCCCTGATCGACGTCTCGCAGCGAGTACGTTTTAAACTATTCGAAACAACAGTCGTGTTCGCGTCCATTCTTTCACTTTTCATTCAATTAATATTCCATTTCGACTTATTGTATATAGGCTATTTAAACAGATTGTAATTTATAATAATGGAAGGGAAACCAAGTGTGCGCGGCAGGCCTTTGAAAAGTGAAAGCTCCGCTACAGACACAGCTTTTGAATCGAATTCACAATTGGAGTCTGACTAGTGTAACCCGGCCTAGCGCGCAGCTCGCATAGTGATGACGTCTCCCCCTCCATGGCCACGTGAGTATTGGAAAAGTTGAAGATCTTTTTGTATTTGGTCAAGCTATAATATCACGTAACGAAATAAAAATCCTTCTGAAGGAGGAAACAAATTTCCCTAACCAGAATATTTGCGGGCCGCAACAATGAGCTCCGCGGACCCCACTTTGAGAACCACTGCTGTACAGGTTTCTCTGTCGAAATTTGTAAAAAAAACTGTACTACTACTACTCACTGGTTTTTAAGGAACCCGGAGGTTCATTCCCGCCCTCACATAAGCCCGCCATCGGTCCCTATCCTGATCAAGATTAATCCAGTCCCTACCATCATATCCCACCTCCCTCAAATCCATTTTAATATTATCTTCCCATCTACGTCTCGGCCTCCCCAAAGGTCTTTTCCCCTCTGCCATCCCAACTAACACTCTATATACATTTCTGGATTCGCCCATACGTGCTACATGCCCTGCCCATCTCAAACGACTGGATTTTATGTTCCTAATTATGTCAGGTGAAGGACACAATGCTTGCAGCTCTGCGTTGTGTAACTTTCTCCATTCTCCTGTAACTTAATCCCTCTTAGCCCCAAATATTTCCCTAAGAACCTTATTCTCAAAAACCCTCAATCTCTGTTCCTCTCTCAAAGTGAGAGTCCAAGTTTCACAGCCATACAGAAGAACCGGTAATATAACTGTTTTATAAATTCTAACTTTCAGATTTTTTGACAGCAGACTAGATGACAAAAGCTTCTCAACCGAATGTTAACAGGCATTTCCCATATTTATTCTGCGTTTAATTTCCTCCGGAGTGTCATTTACATTTGTTACTGTTGCTCCAAGATATTTGAATTTTTCCACCTCTTCGAAGGATAAATCTCCAACTTTTATAGTTCCATTTTGTACAATATTCTGATCAGGAGACATAATCATATATTTAGTCTTTTCGGGATTTACTTTCAATCCTATCTCTTTACTTGTTTCAAGTAGAATTTCCGCGTTTTCCCTAATCGTTTGTGGATTTTCTCCTAACATATTCACGTCATCCGCGTAGACTAGAAGCTGATGTAACCCGCTCAATTCCAAACCCTCTGTGTTATCCTGAACTTTCCTAATGGCATATTCTAGAGCAAAGTTAAAAAGTAAAGGTGATAGTGCATCTCCCTGCTTTAGCCCGCAGTGAATTGGAAAAGCATCAGATAGAAATTGGCCTATACGGACTCTGCTGTAAGTTTGACTGAGACACATTTTACTTAATCGAACTAGTTTCTTGGGAATACCAAATTCAATAAGAATATTATATAAAACTTCTCTCTTAACCGAGTCATACGCCTTTTTGAAATCTATGAATAACTGATGTACTGTACCCTTATACTCCTATTTTTTCTCCAATATCTGTCGAATACAAAAAATCTTATCAATAGCCGATCTATTACGCCTGTATCCACACTTATGATCCCCAATAATTTCATCTACATATGGAGTTAATCTTCTCAAAAGGATATTCGACAAAATTTTGTACGACGTCAACAAAAGTGATATTCCTCGAAAGTTACTATTGTTAGTCTCGTCCCCCTTCTCAAAAATAGGTACGATTATGGACTCCTTCCATTGTTCTGGTACAATTTCCTTTTCCCAATTTGCAAGTACAAGTTTATAAATTTCGCTAGATAATACGCTTCCACCCTCTTGTATTAAATCTGGTGGAATTTGATCGATACCTGGAGACTTGTACTTTTTCAGATTTTTTTTATCGCAATTTCGACTTCAGGAAATGTGGGTTCCGGTATAAATGGCTCAGCAGTTTGTATTTGAATTTAGTCCCGATCATTTCTACTTGGCCTGTGTATATTTAGTAGTTGTCCAAAATATTTTTCCATCTGTTAAGAATTGAATGTGAGTCTGCAAGCAAGTCACCATTGTCATCCTTGATCACGTTTACCCTTGCCTGATAACCATTTTTAAAATCCTTTATACATTTTTATAAATCTCGAATGATTTTATTCTTACTATTTGTTTCTACCTCATTCAATTTTTCCTTCAAGTAATCTCTCTTTTTATTCCTAAGTGTACGACTTGCTTCCCGCCTTTCGTTGAAATAATTATCTCTATTCTCCTCAATTGGATCCTGTAAGAATTTCAATTTTGCCTGTTTCCTTCTATCTACTGCAATGGAACAATCTTCGTCAAACCATAGTTTCTTTTTCTTAATTTCATGATAACCTATGCTTTGCTCAGCTGCAATTTTGATATTATATCGGACATTGTCCCACATGCTATTAACATCTAACTCTTTCTCAACTTCGTCGGAACTTTCTAAAGTGGCAAAACTATTCGAAATTTCGACCTGATAATTTTGCTTAGTTTCCTCGTCCTTTAATTTCAGAATATTGAATCTACTAATATTAGCTTGTTGCTCTACTCGCTTGGCTACTGACAATCTTTCTCTTAATTCTCCAATTACCAAATAATGTCAGAATTACAGTCTGCCCCCCTGAAAGTTCGAATGTCTACTATAATAGTATGTCTTCGTTTATCTATCATAATGTGATCTATTTGGTTGTGTGTCATTGTGTCTTGAGAAGTCCAAGTGTATTTATGTATATCCCTATGGGAGAATGTTGTACTCTTGACAATTAAATTTTTTGATGTAAAAAACTGTGCAATATGAAAATGAAATAATGAAAGAATGCATGTTAGGATGTACTATAAACCTCTGCTCTTTTACTACATAGTGGACGTGTGATAGCAGAGAAGTTGATCCACCCCTTGACCCACATCGGAGAACATTGGGCGTGAGTCTTGTAATCCGTCACCTAAGGAAGTGACAGGCGACACCCTCCACCCACCCTCCACGTCGCTTTCTTCGAGTCTTTCTGTCGACAAGCTCAGATATCGCTGAAGACAGAGAAAACGACCTGAAGCGATTTTCAGATTTACTACTCTCCCTTTTTTTTTACTCTGTGAGCCACCGGCGTCGCTAAGTCGGTTAAGGCGCTTTCCTGCCGGTCTGAAGTTGCGTTCGGGCGCGGGTTCGATCCCCACTTGGGCTGATTACCTGGTTAGGTTTTTTTCCGAGGTTTTCCCCAACCGTAAGGTGTATGCCAGGTAATCTATGGCGAATCCTCGGCCTTATCTCGCCAAATACCATCTCGCTATCACCAAACTCATCGACGCTAAATAACCTAGTAGTTGATACTTACTTACTTACTTACTTACTGGCTTTTAAGGAACCCGTAGGTTCATTGCCGCCCTCACATAAGCCCGCCATTGGTCCCTATCCTGAGCAAGATTAATCCAGTCTCTACCATCATATCATACCCTCCTGAAATCCATTTTAATATTATCTTCCCATCTACGTCTCGGCCTCCCCAAAGGTCTTTTTCCCTCTGGCCTCCCAACTAACACTCTATATGCATTTCTGGATTCATCCATACGTGCTACATGTCCTGCCCATCTCAAACGTCTGGATTTTATATTCCTAATTATGTCAGGTGAAGTATACAATGCGTGCAGCTCTGCGTTGTGTAACTTTCTCCATTCTTCTGTAACTTCATCCCTCTTAGCCCCAAATATTTTCCTAAGAACCTTATTCTCAAACACCCTTAATCTCTGTTCCTCTCTCAAAGTGAGAGTCCAAGTTTCACAACCATACAGAACAACCGGTAATATAACTGTTTTATAAATTCTAACTTTCAGACTTTTTGACAGAAGACTAGATGACAAAAGCTTCTCAACCGAATAATAACAGGCATTTCCCATATTTATTCTGCGTTTAATTTCCTCCCGAGTGTCATTTAGATTTGTTACTGTTGCTCCAAGATATTTGAATTTTTCCACCTCTTCGAAGGATAAATCTCCAATTTTTATAGTTCCATTTCGTACAATATTCTGGTCACGAGACATAATCATATATTTAGTCTTTTCGGGATTTACTTCCAAACCTATCGCTCTACTTGCTTCAACAAGAATTTCCGCGTTTTCCCTAATTGTTTGTGGATTTTCTCCTAACATATTCACGTCATCCGCATAGACAAGAAGCTGATGTAATCCGTTCAATTCCAAACCCTCTGTGTTATCCTGAACTTTCCTAATGGCATATTCTAGAGCGAAGTTAAAAAGTAAAGGTGATAGCGCATCTCCCTGCTTTAGCCCGCAGTGAATTGGAAAAGCATCAGATAGAAAATGGCCTATACGGACTCTGCTGTAAGTAGTTGATACAGCGTCGTTAAATAACCAACTTAAAAATATTCTATGGGAACAGAAGTCAGGAATTAATCCGCATATGCCAGCTTATAAAGACATTCCTGAAGTTCTGCACCAAGTCAAACATAACCTATTAGTTATAAAATATTTTTTCTTCCATAAATTAAACTATATTCACAGGGTGATACAAAACGGGTCACAATATGCAGTTTATAAATTTATTAATGTAGGAGAATATTTCAGCTTGAAAATTTCAGTGATGGAAACTAAATTAAGGACTTTTATAATTAACATACCGATAATAATATTCAGTGTGTATCAGCAAAAGTGTCAATATTTAAAAATAATTGGAAGCGTTTGAAAAAGATGAAACAGGGGATACGAAATACGGATCTTAAGAACAAGGAATGATTAAAAGATGGAAAAGGCTTAAATGTAATTGAGGAGAGATTTAGGAGATAATTCATTAATATACAGGGTGATTCACGACGATTTACCGCCTCTTACGGAGCTTATTTCTGAAGACATTCTGAGAAAAAAAATGTCATATAAACATTTGTCCTAATCTCAATATTTTCAGAGTTACATTAATTTGAAGTTGTTAGTAAAATACCTTTTTTCTTTAGTTTTAAGGGTAAAAGTATATTACAAATAGAGAATGAACTATACAGAAGCATTACTTCTTTAATCAGCTAGTGTTCTGAAGCTAAAAATGTGCTGTTAATTGCTTTGTATAGATTTTGTTTTTCAATTTTTAACTAAAAGTTACATCATTCTTACGCACTTATGACAAAAATTATTACAAATCGTGCGAATTTAGGAACTTGATTCTTTACAGTTTAATTATGCATCCTAATGTACAGTCTTAAAGATTTACAAGAGTGGCGTGATTTGTAACAATTGTGATAAATTCGTAAGAAACATGTAATTTTGTAGTTAAAAATCGAAAAAAAAAAAAATGTCTACGAAGCAACTATGGAATTCACAACACATTTTTAGCGTCAGAATACTAGCTGATTAAATAAATGATACTCCTGAGTAGTTCATTCTTTATCTGTAATATTCTTTTATCCTTAAAACTAAAGAATAATGGTATTTTACAAACAATTTCAAATTAGTGTAACTCTGAAAATATTGAGACTTGTACAAATGTTTATACGACATTTTTTGCTCAGAATGTCTTCGGAAATAAGCTCCGTAAGTGGCGTTAAATCCTCGTGAATCACCCTGTATAATAAATATAACAATTAGAGAAAGAATTAAAAATAAACCAAATATATGTTACTTAAATCTGTTCAGAGAATAGGGATTCAACTGGATCTAGTTTACAAGAAAAATGGAAAGAACACAACAGCTGAAACTAATTTATTGGTTTTAAATCTGAAGACGAGAACGAAGACCCACTGTACATCTTTGGAAGAGAGATGAAGTATACAATTGAAGAGCTTTCTCCCAAAATGAGTTAAGTCCATAAAAATAAAAAATAAAAATACTTTTTGCTAAATTCCTAGTATTCTTTGTAATCTTCAAATATCTGCTGTATGTTTTCCTTCGAAACTCACGTCCATGAAGTAAATATCAAGGCAGAAAAATGAAGATTTCATGCAAAACAAGTTAAGTCCAGAGCTCGATTTTAATCGAACATGTCCAAGTCCTTCCCGCATTTGTTCAGGAAACAAGTCCTTCGTGCATGCGCATTTGTTCAGAAAACAGCTGAATATGAAAATAGCCGCTGCCAGCCAAAACATGATGAACGACATAAGTTTTCATAGTGACAAGACGAAGGTTATAAGTGGAGCTTGGAAATTGATGACCTAAAAATCACAGAGAAATTGCCTACAAAATGACCTTAAATTTCTGAAAATATGACATTAAAATTTAAAAATGACTATGATTTTAATAGTAAAATACAAAAAAAAAAAAAAATAGTATAATTACATCTGTGGAAACTACATTCTCGCCAAACTCAGTCACTACTGTCGCAAAAAAAACTTTCTTGCATGATCCTGTTTCTTGTTTTAATTACAGCTATTTTTATTAGGCCTTGAAAGTTAGAATTCCCACACAGAAACTTGTTGCTAGGGAAACCATTCTTCATAATACAAAAGTATACTGAAATAGACCCATTACAATGCACTTATTGTTATTTAGTTATTAACAACACGCTAATCCCTTATTCATCTGTCGTAAAAAATCTTGGCTTCTTTTTTGATAATAATCTAAGTTGGAATCTTCAAGTTAAAGAAACGATAAAGAAAATCTGTTCCTCCTTTCACTCTTTGAGTCGCTTGAGAAACTTCTTGCCCCAGCAACTAAAACTTACCCTAGTACAAACCCTAGTAATGCCGCACTTCGATTATTGTGACGTTTTGTTAAGTGATCTAAGTTCTGAACTGTCAGTCAAGTTACAGCGAGCTCAGAATATGTGCATCAGATACGTGTGCAACATCCGACGATATGATCACATATCACCGTCCTTCGCAAGTCTCTCGTGGCTCCGACTTAAAGAACGCAGAACTTTACACTCTTTGTCTTTACTCTTTCGAATTCTGCACACCTCAACACCAAATTACCTTTCGTCTCGTTTCTCTTATCTATACTCTAACCACGACGTAAATACCAGATCACTTATCTGTGGCACGCTAAATATACCTCTTCATAGAACATCTTGTTATTCCTCATCTTTTACAATATCCACCTCGCGTCAATGGAATTCCTTGTCACAAAGTATTAGGGGCTGCAAGACAACAAACACCTTTAAGAACAGCTTAAAAGATAACCTTATTAGCATTTCACTCCAATCATACTGATTTAAAATATTACTGACTACACTGTTGCTTTTTTTCTTTAGACATCATCCTGATTGTGCTGCATTTTCAAAATTGTCTCATAATAATCTCTTTCTATTATCTAATATGATTTGAAATATATTAACATTCTATGTATTTTAGTTTAATTCTTCTACCCAGTTTATTTCAGTGTTTAATTAATAGTTCATATTATTTTGTTGTTTAATTCGTAAATAACTCTTGTATACATGTAACTCTCATCTAAATCAAATTTTTTAATTCTTTGTAAGTTCATGCATATGTATATACACTTTTTGCTGGTTGTGTGGAAGAGAAGGCCTTACGGCCTTAACTCTGCCAGCTAAAATAAATCATTATTATATTATTATTATATTATATTACAGTATCGTTTTTTGAAGCTTTGGAATAATATTGCCGTAAATTTTCTATTCAAAATATATTGTATTTTCAATTTTAAAAAATATGATCGTGCAAAGAATGTTGTACAATACACGTTTGTGAAGTGCATTACAAAATCCCGGAAATTGAAAAAATCGCTCTGCTCTTTTTTCAAACTTTTCCTCGATTTTGTAAAAAGCACTTCCCAACCTTGTATCGTAATATACTATCTCCGCTTTGTTTTTCTTTCGACATTTGTACGTCTTCACTTGTATGATACATTATGCTGACTGAGAGGACTGTGGCTGCAGAATTTGTTCTGTTGCGTTGAATGGGGGGAAACATGTAACACAAGTGATCAAGAGTCAAGGCATAGGCGAAGGTAAATTCTTGTAAGACGAAATCGAATTGCGTCAGAAATCTGCAGTAGTTCTCCAATATAGACTACGAATACACAGTAAAAAAAATCCGTTCCTAAGCACAAAAAGAGCAGAAATGCAACAATAAATAGAACATTTCCTAAGAAATAACCAGTAGACAATCAAAACACTGAAATATGCAAAAAAAAAAATCAAAGCAGGCTGTATTAGTTTGTCTTGAAGTGAGACGAGTTTATATGGTATCCTGCATTGTCTGTGATGTCCCAGAAAAAAGATGGTATTTCATCAACTTCCGAGCCCTAGTTGTGATATAAACACTGGCAATTAGAATTATCGTCCAGAAGATATGCAGGAGTCAGCAAACTAGTATATGGTGAGTAAAAGTATCATTTTTACGTGGTTCTTTTTACCGCTAAAAGTTTCGCTTTGTTATTGTCAGATGTTCGCCGTTAACCCTAGGGCAATAGATAGCATCTTATTGCATGCATGTCGAGGTGTGTGATGAGAATTTTGTATAAATTGAAGGTGCAAATTCACAAACACAAACATGTTTTGTGCTGTTCCTCGAATTTTGGTCAGTAAAAAGCGTCATACAGAATTTATATTAATTTATTTCTTTAGAAATGGTCTTATTTAAACCGTACCGGTAGATTTAAACTGAGGATTTATTATTTTACCTATTCTGAAATCACATATTTGGTACAAAAATGAGAAACCATCACGAAACATACATCGAAACCGCATCCACAGTTTTTTTGTCCTTACTTACTTACAAATGACTTTTAAAAAACTCGTAGGTTCATTGCTGCCCTCACATAAGCCCGCCATCGGTCCCTGTCCTGTGCAAGATTAATCCAGTCTCTATGATCATATCCCACCTCCTTCAAATCCAGTTTAATACTATCTCCCCATCTACGTCTCGGCCTCCCCAAAGGTCTTTTTCCCTCCGGCCTACGAACTTACACAATATATACATTTGTGGATTCGCCCATACGTGCTACATGCCCTGCCCATCTCAAACGTCTGGATTTAATGTTCGTAATTATGTCTGATGAAGAATATAATGCGTGCAGTACTGCGTTATGTAATTTTCTCCATTCTCTTGTAACTTCATCGCTCTTGGCCCCAAATATGTAGGTATGTATGTATGTATGTATGTATGTATGTATGTATGTATGTATGTATGTATTTATTTATTCACACTGCAATGGGTATATACCCGGTGGCAGTGGTAACTAATTACACTCAATAATGACAATAATAAACTTATTAATTAAAAATATAATTAATAATAATACTAATAATTAATACTAATACTGGTAGTTATAATAATAATAATAATAACAACAACAGGGAATATACTAAATTAAATGAAACGATCACTTAAAATAACATTTGAAATATTCTAATTTGTATCTTAAAACTAAGATCGCACTAAAACCCACGAGTATATGTTCATATCTGCACAAGTACCTTTCAACATTACACTCATTTCGCTGTCAACTCACTCACTGCACTGGAACTACGACACATTTCACTGATTCTATCCTGATTTCACTAACACTTCCAAACATTTCACTGTTCAAATTCTTTGCACTGCCACTATAAACTATAAAGCTTCACTGACAGGAACACGTTTCACTTACACAGCACACTTCACTGACACGACATACTTCTTCACTGATACAACACACTTCACTGACACAACATAATTCTTCACTGATACAACACTTCAATAACAACATATCATTTACACCCTTTAAATACTGTGTATAATTACCGTCTATTAGTAAGGTCCTTAAGCCTATTTTTAAATACATTTTTGGTTGTTGGTAAAGCCTTTAGTAAGTCTGCAGGTAAAGCATTCCAGTTCCTGATAGTACGATTGAGAAAAGAAAACTTTCCTGTCTCCGTCCTCTGCCTCCTTTCCCTCAATTTATATTTTATATTATATTATATTTTCCTAAGAACCTTATTCTCAAACACCCTTAACATATGTTCCTCTCTCAAAGTGAGAGTCCAAGTTTCACAACCATACAGAACAAACGGTAATATAACTGTTTTATAAATTCTAACTTTCAGATTTTTTGACAGAAGATTAAATGACAAAATCTTCTCAACCGAATAACAGCAGTAACAGCAGACATTTCCTTTAATTATTCTGCGTTTAATTTCCTCCCGAGTGTTTTTTTTTTTGTCCTTCTTGTCAAATTACTGAAAATGGACTTAAATTCGTTTTGGGACAAAGCTTTTCAATTTTTATTTGAATGGGAATAGGCTATTGAGCCTAATAAGTGAAAATGGTAAAAGAAAAGCTAGCCCTATTACATGCAGAATCTGCTCAGAGAGTGGAGAAAGTTTAAGGTTTCCACCTTTACAGACAATCTGCATTAATGACAGCAGGGATGTCAGTCCTGCGTACCCGCCGCCTTTACATCCAAGGAAAAGCGCCTGAATAAACCCCAGAGCAATAATGTGGCCGGAAAGATCAGACAAAATCCATGAGCTCATCGGAAATCGAACCCGCGACCATCCGGGTTTGCAGCGTCACGATGCTCGTGAAGATGGTAATAATAATTATTTTTATTATCATCACCGCCATCATATTGAGCAAAATATTTTTGGAAGATCGAACCTGCAACACCGTCACGTCGTTGCATATTACGTTTTTCACGCTGAAATTCATTTACCCCACGTACTGACCTGCTCTCGCAATAGCCCCATTCCGCTTGTGGTGTTTCCATTCTCGCTGAATAACAATGAGCTGTATTAAACCTGTGCCCTGCGATAAAATATGCTATGCTGACGCCATTATACAAAAACATGTACAGTGATGCATCCACAATGTTTTTAGCTCAGACTTCACAAGCAATATATGAGAAACTCTTTGTAGAATTTTTAATTTTATTTTTGCCTTTTTATTTATGGGGAATAAAAGGTGTATTCTGCGGTACTGTCAGAAATCGATTTCCAATCTTTCAGCAGCCTCGATACCGAAGAATTTGTTTATTGCATATTATCCAATCTGTCTGTCTCTCTATCTGTTTTTCTATCTACAACGATTTTCCAACACTATTTGATGGTAATTTAAATTCTCTAACCACTAGCCAATGTGTCAGGGAATTATGTACAGTAGTCTGAAGCCTGTTTAGTAAATGATGATTATGTATAATCAGAGTTGGACGAGTAAGTTACCTGTACGTATTTACATGTAAATTACACGTAGAAAACTGTTTTATACACGGAATAATAAACTAACATTTACTGATTTATTGATTTTGGGTCGACCTGGTTGGCGAGTTGGTATAGCGCTGGCCTTCTATGCCCAAGGTTGCGGGTTAGATCCCGTGCCAGGTCGATGGCATTTAAGTGTGCTTAAATGCTACAGGCTTATGTCAGTAGATTTACTGGCATGTAAAAGAACTCCTGCGGGACAAAATTCCGGCATATCCGGCGACGCTGATATAACCTCTGCAGTTGCGAGCGTCGTTAAATAAACAATAATTTTTTTTATTGATTTTGAAAATCTAAACATCAATTACTTCATTCCTTTTAAGTCCTGATAAGAAAAATGTTTGTTGCAGGAAGAAAAAAATTGTATATTTTTTTTGTGGTTTTATACTGTAGGTTTTACATAGTTTATAACATCTGTTCATACTCAGTTTCATTCACTCTAATACTTAGAAAAATAGCAATGCTTTGCTTACTTTCAGTTTGTTTGTTGGAAAAACCCCATATCACCCTAATAATTTTTTGCGGGAACTTAATATATATTATAAAACACACCTAATAATAGGCTAAATAAACCTAGCATTTAGAAATTAATATCACTTGTTTAAATACATTTTGACAATAATAAAAACAATTAAACTAAATAATTTTTATTGATTTCCCGAAAGTTTTGTTTTTGTCACTCGTGGGGTTTTAAAAATAAACGATTCTAGTGATAAAGGTCTTTTTATAGTATAACAATTTAAGATAACTATTATGATTTGAACATAATAACTCATTAAATGTAATAATTTTCCAAGTTTTATGTGGTGAGTGACTAATCATCAAAGAGTTGGGAAACATGGCTGAATAGACTGTTTGTATGTTAGAACATTAATAAACTTATTTTTTCAATCTTCGCTTCCACTGGCATTACTATCTTTGTTGGTCCTAGGCCATGTGTACAGTTCTGCGTAGAAACCTTTGACTTCATCTGGTATGAATTGTAAAATCTTCTTAAGGTCTCTATTTTTTTTAACATTAATTGGTAGCCTTGAGTTACATGCTAGGTTTGTTGGGAGTTCAAACGGTAAAATTTCATCACAAACTGAACAAAGACTGAAAATAAAAGTTCTTGAAGGGTTTTTTTTTACGTATTTTACATTTATTGTGTTAATTACGCATTATTTACGCATATTTTACTGTAATATAAATCTTCTTTACGCGTAAAGTTCCAACCCTGTATATAATAGATGAAATACAGTCTGATCCATTTGGGAAGACATAAAATAAAATGGTTAAAAAATTTATAATGGGGGTGCTGTAGAATTCATTTCAGTTCCAATATGATACTGAAGCACGGGAGTTTTGTATCATCGTGGTTACCGCGTAAGAAACAAAAGAAGTTACTCAGCTAACGACCGAATAATCAAAATTCTTCTTGAATAGATGGGTATTTTCTGACGAAACTACCTTCCATGTCAGTGGGCGAGTGAATACCCTTAATGCAATCATATTGAGACGTGAAAATTCGCATGAACTGGAACGAGCTAGTCCTAAAGTTAATGTTTGGTGCGCGGTTAAATCGCTGTAATCTGTATGTGCCATTTATCCCCTCAGAGGAAACAGTTCGATCAGGACCTTACCTGGATATGTTGAAAAACTTTTTCTAACCACAACTGCAACAGGAAAACAAGAGGATCGTGTTCTGACAGGATGGTACACCACCTCATTGGCCAACAGATTATCTGGATGACACATTTGATAACAACTGGTTTGGTCGAGGAGGACCAATTATGTGGCCTCCAAGTTCCCCAGACCTGACACCACCCGATTTCTTTCTCTGGGGTTTCGTGAAGAATGATGTGTATGCACAGCGATCCAGAGAGAATGCTGGGTTTGCAGTGAAGGACCTGCCATTGGGCAGAACACTAAGAATGACTGAGTGAATTATTATTTATATTATCATTATTATTGTTATTATAATTATAGTTATTTCGCCACTCGTTATGTTATATTAAAGTCCGAAGTCCATTCTCCCCCTCGTCTGAACCCTGGTACAAGAAGAGAGTGGAGCATAGAGCACTGCATCAGGATTAGGAAGTTACGTGTAAAAAAATAATTTCTACACGACGCATAAAATACGCGTGAAAAGCATAATTTACGTTAAACCTGTAAAAAAAAATATAATAAATTGACAACTTGCTACAATAAATTAAATAAATAGAGTGTTAAATTTACCTTTGATTGAGATTCTGGCTGATATGTAGGCCTACAAATATTATGAGGTAGTACATCTCCCTTGACGATATGTGTTAGAGGAAGAACAATATTGTTTGAGGGTCTCTCATCCGCATTTCACATATTTTGTCCCTCTCTGTCAAGTCTTGTGCGTCTTTACACATTTTTCGAACACCCTGTATAAATAACGGAAAAATATGTTGATCTGAAGAATTAGGGCTACAATAAAATAAAATTTAACTTATTTCAATTGTTTTATCGAATAGAAAGCTTACTCCTCTTCTCTCATAATAAACTTCCTTCTACTTATCAAAAATTGTATTCTGTTCCGTCTTTCTTAAGGAGATTCAGTTGCAGAGAATGTTATTATCTTTGACATTTCAAAGAGCTGTAACAATATTGCGTGGGTATTCTAATGAATTTTCAACGCGGAACTTTAAATTGGCTCAGGGAAAATTAATATTCATTCCCTATGACGACTGTTACTTCTTTTCACGATCAGATGCAAATCAAGTTTTGAGGACGGAAGTGCTAATTAATGTTAAAACATTGTGCTACTAAGTAACTCTGCATTTCCACCTATCTACTTGTGTTAAAACCCGAGGAAGTCCAGCAGTTTTTTGAGGTGTTACTGTATAACGTATAACATCCATACAAAAATTCGCATAAAAATATGAATGTTTCAACCAATATTGTAGAGGAAACAGTTTTCCTGCGTTTGCCAGACTACATGTCAAATATAAGTAATCATATTTTTATTTATTTACTCATTTATTCATTTACTCATTAATTTCTTTATCTACTCAGTCATTCATTCTCTCCCTAATTATATATTTATTAATTAATTTATTTACATGTTTATTTACTTATTTCTTTAATCATTAACTTGTTTGCCTATTTACCTATTTATTTGTTTATTTACCTGTTTACTTATTATTTTACTTGCTTGTTTACTTATTTATTTTCATATTTATCTATTTACTTATTTATCTATATATATTTATTTACGTGCTTATTTAATTATTTACCTATTTACTTTTATTTATTTATTTATTTGCTTACTTATTTATTTACGTTTTTATTTATTTATTTATTCATTTATTCATTTACTTATTTATCTACTCAGTCATTCACTCTCTCCCTAATTATATATTTATTCATTTATTTACATGCTTATTTACTTATTTATTTATTTAGTCATTCACTTATTTACCTATTTATCTATTTATTTGCTTATTTACCTGCTTACTATTTTACTTGCTTATTTACTTATTTATTACCATATTTACCTATTTACTTATTTAGTTATTTACTTATTTATCTATTCATTTACTTATGTATTTAGTTACTCACTTACTTATCTATGGACTTACTTTCTTATGGACTAGTATACTTTCTTATGGACTACTTTTTATGGGGTAATAGTACTCATACTAATAAGGTACTTATGTTACAAAAAAAAGCTACTAGAATTATAACTAATTCATCAATGAAGGCACACTGCAGACCGTTATTTGTAAATGAAAAAAATATGACTGTAACGTCACTGTATATTTATCAAGCCCTAAATTTCGTCAAAGAAAATTCACATATGTGATGATGTTCACCTATACAACACCAGAAACCGTGACCTTTTTGACATACCTAAATGTAGGCTGACTAAAACAATGAATAATAATTATTATGTCGTTAAAAATAGCAAATAAATTTCCGAGATATCTTTTTAATCTGGAAAGGAAGTCTTTTAACAGACTTGTCTCTGGTTGGTTAATCAACAAACTATTTTATGAAATTAATGAGTTTTTTAATGTCACCGTTGTTGAGAGTTTTTGAATTGATTTTATTGTTTTGTTGTTTACTTTTTATTGACTTTGTCAGTTGCACAATGTTGTGTGCTCTGACTGTACAATACTGAATATACTGAATACTGAATATTGTGACAGCTGCAACGGGGTTCGAATACGCGTCCAACAGGGCGCGCGGCAGACGAGACGCTGGTACGGGAGCATCTGCATGCTGAAGGGCAGAGGGGGTGTATTACGTCAACGCGACGAGGGGAGGTTGCGCGCGCAACTGCTACGTGCGGAGTGAAGGGGGCACGGACCCTCCCGACTCTTCCAGAAGTCCGTCGAAGTGGAGATATCCAGATAATTCGAGAGAGCTATCTCTGCACACCCGTAGAAATTTCACGCAACTATGGTTTAGCTATAAAAGAAGAAACGCGAGCGAACTTGAGCAGTTTTCAGTTTATTCAGCCAGTCAGTAAGCTAGCGTTGTGAACAGAGCAAGCCAGCCAGTCTTGTGTACCGGAGTTCGACTTGAGTGTGCGTCCGCAACTGTGTCAGCATCCGAAGGCCTGAGTTCGAGTGCAGTGGACCGCAGTTGGAGGGACCTGAGTTCGAGTGCAGTGGACCGCAGTTGGAGGGACCTGAATTCGAGTACAGTGGACTGTCTCTGAAGGTCTATGGTTCGAGATACTGTGAACTCTAGTGACTGAGCTAGAAGAACTGTGAACTGAGAACTGACAGTTCTGATTTGTAAATAGTGCTTTGTGAACATTAGTTAAAATTAACAGTTCATTGTTGCTCGTAATAGTCCAAGTAAATTGTCATTGTCAGTGGTGTGCTATAACGAATACTGTGTTGAGTGAAAATCCTATTGTTGACGAGAGCGTTTAAGGTGAATTGTAGAAAGGAATTATTGTTGAGATAATAAAGTTACATTGTTGAGTTGAAATAAATTTACTTATTTATTTACGTTCTTATTTACTTATTTATTTACTTATTTACCTATTTACTTTTACTTATTTATTTATTTGTTTGCTTACTTATTTATTTACGTTTTTATTTATTTATTTATTCATTTATTCATTTACTTATTTGTCTACTCATTCACTCTCTCCCTAATTATATATTTATTCATTTATTTACATGCTTATTTACTTATTTATTACCATATTTACCTATTTACTTATTTAGTTATTTACTTATTTATCTATTCATTTACTTATATATTTATTCACTTATTTATCTATATACTTATTTATTTACGTTCTTATTTACTTATTTACCTGTTTATTTTATTTGTTTATTTATTTATTTATTTATTTATTTATTTATGTATTTATTTATTTATTTATTTATTTATTTATTTATTTATTTATTTATTTATTTATTTATTTATTTATTTCAGAATTCGTTTTATTTATAATTCAATTTTAATTTATTTAGGACATAACAAAAACGATAAAAAATAAATTCCCTGGAGAGTATTAGAACACAGACCCCAGGGAATACCTACATAAGTGATCATGGACGACCTAGACACTTGGAACGACCAACAGCGCCCTATAACTTTCATCTTGGCAGCACAAATATCAAAAGTGAAGTATCAAGCCACAGTTTCTTCATGACGATGATATTACGATCAAATGATAATTATGATTATTGTTGCTTATTTGTGTGTTTTTAATTTTTATTTTTATTTTTTTTATTTAGAGTCAGTTGATTGGTTGGTAGATCAGTCGGAGGATTGGTCGGTCGTTCTGTCCATCTCTTGGTTGGTGGATCTCTCGGTCGGTAGGCTAGTCGATTGGTCGGTTGGCTCGTCGGTCAGTTGGTTGATTGGTCTGTTGTTCTGTTTTCTGGTTCGGATCTTTAGTCCTTTCATCAATTTCAGAATTATCCTATTTTCTGTTTCTGGTCTTTTGGTCCCCTTCTTCTATTTAAAAGTAATTCTATTCTCTGTTTGTAGTCTTCAGTTCCCTTTAATGTACGAGGCGCATCCAGAAAGTAAGTTTCCCTATTTTTTTTTAAAAAAAGAACATACACTTTCAGGAAAACATTTATTGGCAACAGGTATAGCAATGTTTCAGCTATTTTTCAACATAGCCACCATCAGAATTGAGACACTTGTCGTATCGTGGGATCAACTTTTGTATCCCTCTGTCGTAGAACTCTGCCACCTGTGAATGGAACCAGCGTGTGACAGACGTCTCCAGCTCTTCGTCGTTGCCAAAACGCTCACCGGAGGACAGGAATTTCTTGAGGTGTAAGAAAACGTGAAAATCGCTGGGAGCAAGATCAGGACTGTAGGGTGGGTGATCAAACTCCTAGCCAAATTCCGTCAAAACAGCTGCTGTGCGCCGAGCCGTACAGTATGTGGACGAGCATTGTCATGGAGGAGCACAACACCTGCAGTAAGCATTTCACGCCTCTTGTTTTGAATGGCACGTCGCAAATTTCTCAGTGTTTCACAGTAACGGTCAGCGTTCACTGTTTCACCTCTCGGAAGGAAGTCAATGAGCAGAATGCCCTTCCTGTCCCAGAACACCGTGCACATCACTTTCCGTATCGACAGCGTCTGTTTGAATTTCGTCCTGACCGGAGATCCACTATGCCGCCAATACATTGACTGCTGCTTGGTTTCCGGGGTGAAGTGCGAAATCCAAGTCTCATCGCCCGTGACGATCCTGTCGAGGAACTCGTCGCCGTCATCGTCATACCGTTGCAGAAATGTCAGTGCTGCTCCTAAACGTTGCATTTTGTGTTCGGCACCCAGCTGGCACACACTTTTTTGAACAGCAGGTGCTTAGTGACAATCTCATGCAACAAGGATCGCTATATCTGCGGAAAATGGCTGCTCAGCTCCGTAATCGTGAAGCGACGGTTCTCCATGATGCACTGCCGCACCAGCTCAACACGATCATCATTGATGAGGAACGGTCGCCCACTGCTCTCTTCATCATGGACACTTTGACGACCTTCGGAAAACTGCCTACACCAGCGACGCACCATCTGCTTATTCATGATGTTCGGCCCATAGACCTGACAGAGCTGCCGATGAATTTCAATTGGCGCAATGCTTTGTGCATTAAAGAACTTTTATCACCAACCGAACCTCGCAGGCGGCGGGAGAAGGAATAAGAGCTTCCATTTCGGACCACTGCTGCCACGCTACTGGCATCAGGCGGGACCTGTCCGGCTGGCATATGATTGATACGTCATAGATCTGTTACGCATGCGCAAATGACACGGCTAATTACGTTTACTTTCAAGGGGAAAAAATCGGGAACTTACTTTCTGGATGCGCCTCGTATTTCAAAATCATTGTATTTTCTGTTTCTAGCTTTTAGTTCCCTTTCGTCTTTTTCAAAATCATCCTATTTTCTGTTTCTGGTCTTTAGGTCCCTTTCTTCTATTTCAAAGTAATTCCATCTTCTGTTTGTAGTCTTCAGTTCCCTTTAATATATTTCAAGATCATTCTATTTTCTATATCTAATCTTTATTTCTCTTTTATCTATTTCAAAATCGTCCTATTTTCAGTTTCTAATCTTTAGTTCCCTTTTATCTATTTCAAAATTATCCTACTTTCTGTTTCTAGTCTTGAGTTCCCTTTCATCTATTTCAAAATTATCCTATTTTCTGTTTCTAATCTTTAGTTCCCTTTTATCTATTTCAAAATTATCCAATTTTCTGTTTCTAATCTGTAGTTCCCTTTTATCTATTTCAAAATTATCCTATTTTCTGTTTCTAGTCTTGAGTTCCCTTTAATCTATTTCATAATCATCCTATTTTTCTGTTTCTAGTCTTGAGTTCCCTTTTATCTATTTCAAAATCATCCTATTTTCTGTTTCTAATCTTTAGTTCCCTTTTATCTATTTCAAAATCATCCTATTTTCTGTTTCTAGTCTTGAGTTCCCTTTCATCTATTTCAAAATTATCCTATTTTCTGTTTCTAGTCTTGAGTTTCCTTTTATCTATTTCAAAATTATCCTATTTTCTGTCTCTAGTCTTGAGTTCCCTTTCATCTATTTCAAAATTATCCTATTTTCTGTTTCTAGTCTTGAGTTCCCTTTCATCTATTTGAAAATTATCCTATTTTCTGTTTCTAGTCTTGAGTTCCCTTTTATCTATTTCAAAATCACCCTATTTTCTGTTTATAGTCTTAAGTTCCCTTTTATCTATTTCAAAATTTTACAAATTTCTGTTTCTAGTCCTGAGTTCCCTTTTATCTATTTCAAAATCATCCTATTTTCTGTTTCTAGTCTTGAGTTCCCTTTTATCTATTTCAAAATTATCCTATTTTCTGTTTCTGGTCTTGAGTTTCCTTTTATCTATTTCAAAATCACCCTATTTTCTGTTTCTAGTCTTGAGTTCCCTTTCATCTATTTAAAAATTATTCTATTTTCTGTTTCTAGTCTTGAGTTCCCTTTTATCTATTTCAAAATCACCCTATTTTCTGTTTATAGTCTTAAGTTCGCTTTTATCTATTTCAAAATTTTACAAATTTCTGTTTCTAGTCCTGAGTTCCCTTTTATCGATTTAAAAATCATCCTCTTTTCTGTTTATAGTCTTAAGTTCCCTTTTATCTATTTCAAAATTATCCAATTTTCTGTTTCTAGTCTTGAGTTCCCTTTCATATACGTCAAAATCTTCCTATTTTCTTAGCTTTCTGACTACTCTATTTTAAGGCGTAAATAGAATATAATTCGTCTTGTTTTCAACCTGAGATTATGTAAATAACATTCAGCAACATCTTGATCGTGTGTGAACTTTGTTTCTCTAATGTAGCCTACATTATTAGACTCAACATATGTTGACATAGAGGAGGCGTACCTAAATAAAGAGATCTGTTTCAATAGTTGGTTCGTTGTTTATAAAATGTATATACCATCCCTATGTGAAATAATAAATACGTGTCAATTCGTGTTTATTATTTTGTCTCCTTCCTGACTGTTGAATTCTCTTGGCCGCTGGTTTCAACAGATAATCTATGTGCTTTATGTTATTATTGTTGTTCCGAATCACACAAAATGTTCTTTATATTTATGTTAGTACATTTTATATTAAGCGGAATTGCAAAAATGAATTTTTTATAGCTTCAGAGTTTCAAAACCAGCACAATGCAATATAAATATTAGCCGCCACCCGATCAGAGCTGTCGCGACATATACAGTAAATAAGGAAATATTAATCTCTGGGAGCTCAATTTCAAATTTAAGTATAAATAAATAGAGAAGCTAACTGCATTTGTTGCGCATGATATTAAAACCACTGTTTACAGAAATCAGATATCTAATCTCGTTTCAGTAAATTACAATAACGATTTCAATCAATGACATAAAAGTGATTTTCCAATCATACGCACATTCACTGATACCAATTGTGAAATGTAGATTGACTTATTTATTAATTTTTGCACGTGCAATTATCGTGGAATAATTCCTATTGCGGTACCTTTCTTATTTGCAATAATGTTGTGCGATACGAAGATAGGATAACATAATAACTGCCTCCCATTGGAGGTAGCCCAGAACGACTCAGAATACTCTCCTACATGAAGTTTACAATATTTAATGTTTACATAAATTTTATAGAAGAAAATTAAAATAAACATATACGAATTATAAAGTGAAGAAAAAAAAATTAAACAGAGTGAATATGATGACTCAGAATTTGGCAAGAGCGTTTCAAAACTGAAATTATGATGTCAGCAATAAGTGTCTGTGGTAGTTCAAAAGTCTTCCTGAAGCTTTCAAAGAACTTGGGAATCACACCACGAGCTCCAATAAGAAGACCAATCACCTCAATGTCTTCAAGCTGGTATTTTGCTTTGAAGTAATCAACTGTTGACAGATAAATGTTGATCTTTTCTTTATTGACATCCTCCGGCTGGCTTCTCCCCGTTTCAATATGGTAGGATCAATTATATATCCTTTCTTGGTAGTCTGGGAATACGCTATGATGTCAATACGTCTAGAGGAGCCATTAGTAGCAAGGCAAAAAACTTCCTCTTCTACTATCCAAGACTTTTTTCTTAAAGCAGTTGCAATTAAGGTTCGAACATGATGGTGTCTGGCATTTCGGAGAAGTAAACCACTGTTACACTGACCTTGGACGTGGGCAAGGGTTTCAGTCTCCGGGCAGCCATGTCTGCACCGGGATCCGTCCAAAGAGCGACCAGGTACTCCTCTAACTGCTGCTAAATTGGCATTCATTTTGAGGCAGGTTACCCATTCAGATGTAGATAATCCAGACTTATTAAAAATCCAGGCGTTGGCTTTAGGTAGTTGGCTGTACTATTCTACAACTCTGCTCTTCCAGGCATTACTTTCCATGATTCGAATTCTCCATTTCTTAATTCCTCTCTTAATTTCCTAGTCACAGATTTACGAAGTTCAACTGGACAAGGGAGACTTAGATGTTGACAGGAAGAATTAAAGGTCGCATACTATTTACATAAGGATTTTCATTTAATATTAAATTGATGCAGATGTTGCAGTGTTGCAAGAACGCTTCCCATGATGCTCTGACTAGTCCCAAACCTCTGTATGTTTTTCTTGCATATGACATACTAGTAGGTGTATCAGATGGCATTTGTTTAACAGAAGTACGGATTAACTTGTCAATATCTTCTAAGAATGTTCCTGGTAACTGATGGATAGGAGCCATTTGTAATGTACAGTACAATCATTTTTCACCTCTGTGGAGTAATGGTTAGTATATCTGACCGTGAAACGAACGGCCCCGGGTTCAAATCCTGATTGGGGCAAGCTACCTGGTTGAAGTGTTCTCCGAGAATTTCCCTCAAGCCATTAAGAGGAAATTTTGGGTAACTTTCGGCGCTGGACCCTTGACCCCTTTCTCTGACATCATCACTTTCATCTCATTCGACGTTAGATAACTACAGCAGTTGATAAAGCGTCGTAAAATAACCTTCGTCATATCGTAAATCAAAATTATAAGTGGAATACTAGCTAGGGTTCAAGTCCATCCCAAATGAAAAAAAAAAAACATAGTTTGACACGACACCGTCACAAATGGGCTGACAAGACGCCAGAACCCTACTTTGAGTACACACAAATTCTGTGTGACTCAAATTGTGGCTTCCTGTTAACGTACCTCCAGTAACGAAGGGTCCCGGGGTCGATATCCTGAAAGTCAGATTTGCATTATAACATTATAGTGTTTCTATTGTACTACATTCAAACAAATCTGTTGTTATACATATAATTACATTTTAGTTTGCATATTAAGATGCTGATTGAAAGAATTTAAACATTTTAAAATTTGAATTTCAGTGCTTTCTATCAGCGTAATATTGAAAAATCATAAATGGGGTTACAATGTTCTAAACTGACATAAACCAGTTTAAATACATAAAATACATCAAATAAAATGAAACGGAACGGAATGCAGCAATACTGTTTTCATGAAAAGTAAAATCTGATAAATTCTAATATACTGGTACAATTATACCAACATAATAAATAAAATTAGCAGTATAAAATAGTTATTACAAAAAGTGTTATATTATATTATATTATATTATATTATATTATATTATATTATATTATATTATATTATATTATATTATATTACTGTATATGTTATGTTATGCTATGTTATATTATATTGTTATATTATATTATATTATATTATATTATATTATATTATATTATATTATATTATATTATATTATATTATATTATATTATATTAGTCACACGGAATACCAAGTGAGGTGCAGTTGCACCCCATCAGCTATTTTAGTTCTACAGAGTGATTTATATAGAACTGACACATTTCTTTCATTAATTGTTTCAAAACGTATTGTGCTATCGACAACTTATTATACCTAAAATGTAGAGGAATTTTGGGAGATTATTTACCCCTATAGCAAATATTGAAAATGTCCTCCATCCTGCATAAGGCACAACTCAACACGTCGTTCCATGTTACTGGCCACTCGTTGGAGGACTGTGTTGTCAAAAGCTTGAATCTCCTGTGTGATGTTGTGCTTCAGATCGTCCAATGTCTGGGGACGTGTGGCGTAAACCCTGTCTTTTAAGTAACCCCATAGATAGAAGTCCGGCGTTGTCAAATCCGGAGATCTCGGTGGCCACAGGTTCCTGGAAATTATTCGGTCGTCTCATAACCGGATAAATGGAACCATGCTTCATCTGTGAACAATGTGATGGACAATATGGCAGGATTTTGCACAATGAACGTCTGAAATCAATGACAATAATTCAATCTTTTATCCTTATCTGGTTCCTGTAGCTGATGAACAACCGTAACCCTATATGGCTTTAGGCTCTCTGACACATTGAGTAGGTGTACCCTGTCTCCTGCGACAAACGTCTTAATGATTTTTTGGGTGACTGCTCCAGTCGTGCTCTTACGTCAACAACAACCGTGGGAAGCCTAGATGAACGATGCTTGTCCTTTTCACTCACCAGCGATCCAGTTGTTTCCAATTTGTTTACCAGTCCCAGTATTGTGTTTCTTTTGGGAGGATTGCGAACACCAAATTCTCTCTGGTATACCCTTTGAGTAACTGTGGCCACCGAGATCTCCGGATTTGACAACGCCGGACTTCTTTCTATGGGGTTACTTAAAAGACAGGGTTTACGCCACACGTCCCCAGACATTGGACGATCTGAAGCACAACATCACACGGGAGATTCAAGCTTTTGACAACAGAGTCCTCCGAGTGGCCAGTAACATGGAACGACGTGTTGAGTTGTGCCTTATGCAGGATGGAGGACATTTTCAATATTTGCTATAGAGTTAAATAATCTCCCAAAATTCCTCTATATTTTAGGTATAATAAGTTGTCGCTAGCACAATTCGTTTTGAAACAATTGATGAAAGAAATGTGTCAGTTGTATATAAATCACTCTGTATATTCATGTTAAATATTTAAATTTTAAGAACAGTTGCGCCATAGTGGTATTATAAGGGTTTATAAACAATGTCATGAAGCTACAAATCTCCAGCTTTCCCTGCAACATTAGTTTATTTGGGTCGCGTATGCACCCCACTTGGTATGAGGAAGGTTCTCGGCTAGCCACAACATGCATAGCAACATTCTCCTGGCTACAGCATGTCGAGCATTGTCGGCATAGTTTACTGAGCTCGGCCAAGGTCACCCGCAAGTTACATGCGTCTGTGAGAGGTACGGATAAAACTTGGAGAGATTTCCTTTACGTTTGGATAAATAAATACTTCCTTAGATGTTTTGTGCGGAAGCATATTACTTCTTTGAAACGAGTCAAAGTCAGAATAGGAGAACAAATTAATATCTGAAACAAGCGAAATAGGAAGACGAGTACGTCAAGGATACTCTTTATCCAGTGCTTTCATGGTAATTCTTTTCTTGGCCATACGCCCCACCCCATGTTTTCTTCCTTGAAATATGTTTTACTCTCCTATCTCTGTATCTCCGACTGTCATTTAATGATGTTTTTAATATTAAAGAAGAAGTCAAGAAATTGTTTTGCTTTACATTTTCAATTGTAAAACAAACTTGATTTAAAGAATACACCATGTAGTACCACCGTAGTTGCACACTTGTCTCGATGAATCTTGGAGTGTGTATCCTTGTTTTTCAACCATTATTCTATATAATTCTGGATTCCAAAGGTGGACAATTTTTGTTTATGAACTTACTTACTTACAAATGGCTTTTAAGGAACCCGAAGGTTCATTGCCGCCCTCACATAAGCCCGCCATCGGTCCCTATCCTGTGCAAGATTAATCCAGTACCTATCATTATATCCCACCTCCCTCAAATCCATTTTAATATTATCCTCCCATCTACGTCTCGGCCTCCCCAAAGGTCTTTTTCCCTCCGGTCTCCCAACTAACACTCTATATGCATTTCTGGATTCGCCCATACGTGCTACATGCCCTGCCCATCGCATGCCCTTGTTTATGAACATCAAACAAAATACATTAGGAAGAGCAAGAGATGATCTAAGATCTGTACAGATCTTTGAGTACAAAACTTAGGCACCCATATGCTGTATGGCTCCGTATAGACGAAATTTTCTTTTTCTCATACGATTAATTAAAAAAATATATGGCCCCGTATGGCCTCCATGACAGCATTGCCTTTATCATCTACCCTTTTCAAAATATTTTTGGAGGATTTAATGAAGAACTGTTTTCAGAACATGGGAGGAGTGATAATACTTGTAGAAGTTTCATTGTCAAAACAAAATCAATGGTTCAATGACCTTGTAAATATTTATGTGGTTAAGTACTCTTTGTTCCTTGTGGCAGCTCATGAATGGTGAGAAAATATCTAAATTCTAAGAAGGATAAAGTGTATAAGATTCGCTGATTATTTGGCGTTGTTATCAGAAGAGGAGATGATACTAAGGAATATGCTACTGGAGCTAAATGACAGCTGTGAGCAGTGTGGAATGAAGATATAGCATTGCCAACAAGACGAAGATGATGATCATAGAAAGAAGATTAAAGAAGGTAAACTTGCGAATTCTAAATGAGGCAGTAAAGCAAGTGAACTGCTTCAAATGCTTGGGGTGTACTATAAGCAGTAACATGAGCTGCTGCCAGGAAGTCAAAAGGAGGATAACAATGGCAAAGGAAGCTTTTAATAGAAAAGAAGCATCTTCTGCGGACCTCTGGAAAAAGAACTAAGAAAGAAACTGATGAAGTGCTTTGTGTGGTGTGTAGCATTGTATAGGGGCAGAAATATGGACATTACGACGAAGTGAAGAGAAGCGACTAGAAGAATTTGAAATGTGGATATGGAGAAGGATGAAGCATGTGAAATGGACAGACAGAATAAGAAATGAAGCTGTGTTGGAAAGAGTGGATGAAGAAAGAATGATGCTGAAGCTGATCAGGAAGAGAAAAAGGAATTGGCTGGGTCACTGGCTGAGAAGAAACTGCCTACTCAAGTATGCACTGTAAGGAGTGGTAAACGAAAGAAGAGTTCCGGTTAGAAAAATATTTCAGATGATAGACGACATCAAGATATATGAATCATATGAGGAGACAAAGAGGAAGACAGAAGACAGAAAAGACTGGAGAATGCTGGGTTTGTAGTGAAAGACGCTAAGTGACAGCCTTGCCTTGCCTTTTTGTAGAGATTGCTTTTTTTTTTGTAGAGATTCTTCAATTAATCTAAAAACCAATGTAATAACGAAGTTCTCTCTATATTAAAATACCTCCTGGAAGATATTTGAGTCTATCTTGTACAGGAGAAAGGAAGTATCAGAACACGTGGAATAATTTTCTTTTCTCAAGAGGCGGGACGAAGTTCTAGTATTCCCATCGTAAGTGGTTTGTAAACTGTAGTTAAACTTGAAGGTGAAGTCAGATTGAGCAAATGGACATCGATCACATGCAATTAGTGTAACCAAGATGTTATCTCGTTCTAGGGAATAAACATTTGTTTCCATCGATCTGTTGTGTCTCCATCTATCAATTGGGAAGCCACTTTATCATGGCCAGTGACGTCATTGCGTGGGCGTCACACTGTGTGCCGAGCAAGAGAAGTGACGACTGGGTGTTCCGCAAATATTTTCGGAAGAGTCGTCGTCCGTTGTAACAGCACTTCCTCTGTAGCCGGATTTCAACCCAGCCGACAGCGATGAATTTTTACACGGAAATATTTTAATTCAAACTTACGAACTAAATATTAAATATCCCTTATCTACTATTAAGGCTGGTTCACAATAAACCGGGAACGGAAACGACAACGAGAACGGAATTAATGTTAAAATAATTTAAATGTGAGCATTCTCTATAGTTAAGTGTGAATGCTCACATTCATAGTCCCGTCGCTCTAATTTCCGGCAGCCAATCGCGTTGCAGGTCGGCTACATTTAAACGTGTGCGTCTTGTGATTCGCTGAGGAAGACGTTATTCATTTCTTAAGGCTCGATAAATACTTAATATAATCGCCCGCCATTTTGGCTCTTTCGTTGGCGTTCGCAGAAAGCACACGAAGACGTTATTTACCGCTCAATTATTTGCTTAATTCATACATGGGCACAATTTTCGGTTACGCGAGGCACTCGATTTGAAATAGTTTGTTTACTAGGAGAGGAGACTGCAGTGTAGGATAGGAAATATAAACTGCTGTGACCTGCGTCACCTTATCGTAATCGCTAAGGCAGTCAGTAGCGAATTATTAGGAAAGCGCTTGGTTAACGTGAGAGACTCGAAAACTTTTATTCAATTGGCAAATTAATTCGTCAGCTTTAATCATAAACCTCTTCACTGTTTCTCCGTAGCTGAATTGATTTAAATCGCAGGCGAGAAATTGCGTAACTAGCCAATAATATTCCATCACGTTGTCTACGTTTATTTTCTTGAATATTCTGGCGTTTCTCATGATTACTTAATAGATTTGCACGTTCTCGACCTAAAATAATTTCAGAAAATCATATTTCGTTTTCTACGCACATTTGATATTTTTTTTATAAATTTCTTTTGGAAATAATACATACAAACAACATTTAATTCCTCGTACCTTTTAATGCAGAGTGTTTAAGGTATAATGTTGTATTTAGTATACCATACAAATGTTAAGATCACAAATTTTCTTCGGAATAGTACGAAAAATAACATTTAATTTGTCTTACCTTCTAATTCAGCATGTTCTTTATGACATAAGGAGTAATGTCGTTGTATATTAAATTTATTAATGCCTAATAGGATTTTCGAGCATAACATACATCGTATGTTCTCCCCTTCTAAACAGCAAAAGAAAACTCTTCCTCCCATTTGTCATGAAATAATCGTTTTCTAACGCGTACACACTGCTTTGATAATGCCATTATACCACCACTGATATTGCTTATGAAACTGATATAGAACGCCTAGGAGCTACGTGAGGAAGGAACAGGGACTGTGAAGATGATGTCACTCAGAGCGATAAGCTCTGTGAAGGTCAGTGAGGCACAAATTCTCAAGTGAGGCACGATGCCCATCTCTGGTTTAATTACAGTGCTTTTGATTTATTATCAGAGGAGCTACGACATGATAATGTTTAACGGTGTGGCAAATAGATTCCTCGTCTGGTAGCTCGGCAACGAAAGAACAGAAATGGCGAACGATACTACCTACATAGACTTTATAGAGCCTTCACGTCCTAAGACGTAAGCAAAGAGGAGGAGTCACGCCGGGAATAACAGCGTCGCGATTATAAATATATTTATTTTAACAATATTTCTATTCTCGTTCTCATTGTCATTTCCGTTCCCGGTTTATTGTGAACCAGCCTTTAAAATGGAATGAAGGCAAATTGATCTGCATAGGTAGGCTGACCATACGTGCCGTCTTTAGCGGGACAGTACCGTTTTTATATTCACAGTGGGCCGAAGAAAAAGGCACAAAATTTAAATGGTTATATTGCAATAGTTAATGATTTCACTTGCAAGTTTATTTCGCAGACAAATTTCACAGTCCTTGTAGACCGGGAAAGCACTGTAATATTTAATTTTTTACCATTTATTAAACATTACTTTTTATTTATTTTTTGTAATGCAGTGCACAATGGATTGTTTATGCACAACAGAGCATTATGGTCTTACGAGTTCAGCAGACCAAGCCGTTTGTTGTGCTATCATCATTTGATATCTTCCGTTTTTAGTTATCATTTTGTGAATAATGGGTTGCTTAATGAACGAAGACAAGATTTTTATTAAACATTTGCAGCAATGTGTTAATTTACCTGCCCGTCAAATTGTAAGGAACTACGCTCAACGAGAATGATCTGTTTCAAGTGTACAACGATTGATTAGCAAGATACGGACATGATATCCCTCCTGAGAGATTATTGCGTGAAAGATCGCATTTCTGAGATTCTCTTATGCTTTCCGCTGGAGTTTCAAACGAGATCTTAATCCTATGGACTATTTTGTATGGAGTCAACTACAAAAAGCAGTTTACTACAAAACAAGAATTCGTAATATTGAACATTTAAGACAACGCCTTCTTGAATGTTGGGACCGGCTTGATCAAAGACAGATATCCAGTGCTATTGGACAATGGAGAAAACGCCTCCAAATTTCACCTCCAAATCTGAATGCACAATATTTTTGTTTTGGCGGTATAGCATCGATGGAAGTTGTCATAGAGAGATCGAAGATTACATTATATGTTTACCTGACATTCGTGTCACAGTTGGAGAAAATCTCGGAAAAACCCAACCAGGTAATGAGACCAAAAAGGAATTGAACCCACGACGAAGCGCTGCACCACATCATCAAGCAAACACACATACCGCCTGACCTATGCCTGTCGCTGATCAATGATTTCAATAATAAATAAATCACCAATGATTTGACTACCACTGTCCTCGATGATGTATCAGTTGCTATGTAAATGAGAATCTTTCTTTCTTCTCTGTTTATGTCCGCAACGATAAGACATATAAATGTCTTTGAAGAAGTTGAACTCGATAATATTCTTTTCTATATCATCGTCAGTACTCTAGCGTAATAATTCTTCATTTCATATCCTTCTCTTTTCAGTGAAATATCTATATCTATATATATATATATATATATATATATATATATATATATATATAATTTGAACTGGTAATGGAAATTACGGGAAAACGGCTGAACGGATTTTAATAAATGGCCCCTCATTTTGAAGTTTGGAACCCAAAGTTTTTCGGAAAAATAGTAGTTTTCAGTGAAATGTTAATTTTCCTACATAATTTTCCTATTTTCCAAAATCCATCTGTCGTCAGTTTTGAGAACTAGCTAATTGCATTCAGGAGAAGCGAAGCGAGCATCAAGTCTGCCGTGTTGCATTTCAGAATAAAACAAAACACACACTGCAGTAAACAACATTACACGAAGACCATGATCTGCAAGAATGCTGACATATTTAGAGCTCAAATTAAATTAGTTATTAAAAACTAAACTTACTAAAAATAATTTTCAGGTTCGATTCTGTGGTGTGTAACTTTCTGGGTACAGCTGTGTATTGGATATTAAAAACTACAAAACTTGAGGTGGTTTGATAACATTATTACTATTAGAAATGAAATATTATTGTAGTTAATGCCGTGATGTGACTATTTTTCATTAATTATACATGTTAATGCTATATTGATGATATGTAAGTGAAACGTTTTGCGGTTATATAAATAGATGTAGAGAATAACTTAAATTAGATTTTGATTTCTGTATTTACTGAGTGGCGGCTATATAGTATACGTTACTGAAAGCTATAAAACTTACGTAAGATAATAATATTATTAAAAATCAAATATTCTTATAGTTATTAATCAAGTGGGGTTGGGTCTTTTTCATATATTTAATGGCGGTGTGGTGTAGATATTTATATGCGTGGTTCTCTTCAGTATTGGCTCGAGAGTATCTTTCATTATTACGGAAGCAAATAACTTTAAGAATGTCGTATATTTTTCATTGAAAATAAATCTGAAAAATGTTTATTTGAACGTCTATGAACTTAGTTTAAAGCACAAGCCACTAGTATGGTATAAAAGAAAGGAACTTTATTACTAACGCAGCAATGCGAAATATTTTCTTCATTACGGTGTATAACCCTAACGAGACAGGAAATTGAAGAATAAAAGACCTTGAAATAAATCCAGGAGATATTTTTAAAACTTTGAAACCGAAATCTATAAAAAATGACACAATTTGATATGCCAAATGAACTCTGACTTTTATAAAGCTAAGGGAAATGAGATAGTGGTAGACTATGTAATATTTGAAAGGAAACAAGAATTTATTTTTGGCTTCACGTCAAGAATTTACACAGCGATAAGATATAAATGTGTTTATAGTGGAATTCAATTTTTTTCAGATCAGCGTCTCTACTCTGGCGTAAGAATTCTCCTCTTCAGGCACTCGCTTCATTATACACAGACGATGGAGATGTTTCGCTGCGTTTAACTTAATTCTCTTCTTCGAAAAGTCTACTGGCAGAGAACTTTGATGTGTTGCACAGGCGCTTTAGATTGGTCGTCGGTCTAGAGTGCGTAGGCACTATTTCAAGCGAAGGGATTCCTCCTCCTCCAATGGCGAACACTTTGTCTCTCTTGTATACTGGGTGTTCATTTCAAAGTGTGTCATGACGTCACTGTTGTGAGTCAGCGATTTGAAGCGAGTTTCAGCTTTTATGTCAGAGAAGTTGCCTATTAATCAAGGCGTTTAATCTGAACTTGAGAACGTGTACGGTATAATTTGAACGTCGTAGCAACAGATGGCTGTCTGTAAAGTCTGTGTGCTACCATAACCTCTTTCGAACTGTGTTTTGGGCGGGCAAGTCGTACCCAGGGTATTTGTTATCATCGGTTACGTACGGCAACATTCCATAGTACAAATCAAATGCTCCATGTCCATATTGACCGTCGAAGTTAATGTCAACAAACACGTATGTAATCGTCTTAATCCTCTCCCCATATCCCGACAGTAAGAAAAAAACTCACCTCAGTACGTGTTTCCAAACAGTTCACATTCCTGCCACTACAGGCGTTACCGTACGTATCGGTAACATAGACTTACTAAGATCGGTAAGTACTCTTCAGAATGAACGCCGTACTTGCTAGGCAACTTCTCTGGCACATAGGTAATACGCCTCTGTGGAAGTGTAGGAAGATTGAGTTCTCTAGGCTCATCGACTAGCCACATGACGTCATACAACGAGCCATGACACACTTTGAACTGAACACGCAGTAGTGAGGATCACATAAGAACAGTTCCTAAACAGCAAATATTGCCGTCTTGTCAGTGTTGCCAACTGTTACCAGATATCACATGATCCTACGTGCTGAATGACTTATTTACTTAGCTACCGTACTTTATGTTGGAAGGTTATTCTAAATAACTCAATAATTTGTAACATATTTTCGTAGGCAAACTATACGGAAAAAGGATCAACATGTCAAGTATTTTGTCTGGCAATACGAAATTCATTGGTTTGACTAAACAATTGACTCACGAGACCTAACCTAAAAATGTATTTTGTTTGACCACATGAAATTATTAGTACTAACTCCGAAAACTTACCTGACTATAGTCTTGAATTATAACCACAACACATAAAATAACTGTTATGTATTAATATTAATACTGATATTAATTAATTATTAGTATGTTCAAATTTCACTAGGTTCCTGTAATCGGCCCAGAAACTTAGCACAATTTTAATTTCATGGAACTGCAGTACCGAAAAATATTGTCGATATTTGTCTCAACTGCCAACATACCAGTTACAAAATCACTACCATTTGTGTAGTATTTGTCAGTATCGAAATTCGAAACGAAGTTGGCAAAAGAAAAGTCAACCTGCAAACTAGAAAATCACCACAATCCACTAGCATATGTAGTAATGGGGGGAAAATGGTTAGGTTTCACCCATAGGGTATGAAGTAAGCTGATCCAGACTATATGTGACGGGTGTCCACCAGTCAGGTACATTCAGCAGTATTTTGCCGTCGTAAAATCGCTGAGCACTCTGATGTTACTTATTCTTTTAGTGACTTATATACAGACGCGTTTACTTTTATTACTTAATAGAAATACTCACATTGTACTCATTATTACATCAGACGAATGAACATCCTTCAATCCTGTAGGAAAAAAAATTGCTGGAAGTTTATTTTTCCGTATGGCAAAAATCAATTGAGTATGTTCCTTCATATCGTCCATATTAGGCCTACGTGCATTATTTGAGTACACTTTTTGTTTAACGATATCGCACGAGTCGGCCCTGGTGACGCAGTGCTCGAGGTTGCGGATTCGATCCCGGTCCAGGTCGATGGCATTTAAGTGTGCTTAAATGTGACAGGCTCATGTCAGTAGATTTAATGGCATGTAAAATAACTCCTACGGGACAATTTTCCGGCACACCGACGACACTATATAACCTCGACATTTGCGAGCGTCGTTAAATGAAACATGATTTTATAGTCCATGAATAAAATTCACAGGGATTTAAGTCCGGGGATATAGGTGGCCATAAACCCTTGCTAATTATTCTACCCTCGAATACTTCACATGAAGCAGGCGTAGTCTACTTGCGTTAAGATGAATACTGTTGCTACATAAATGTAAAGCAGTTACGAGATGATAGGCTGTTAGACGTGTAAGAACAATATTTTCCATCAGGTTCATTTTAGAACAAAAAATGTTCCCAGACAAACTTAAATTCAAAGATTTCCAGCATCTTTGCTGCGAAATTACGTAAATTAGGAGACTTGTCATTAGGTAATAATTCATACAATTCCTTGCTGGTTTTACCTGACATTATAAAAAAGGTATTGTTCTCTATGACTCGTTTATGTGTTTGAAATGCGATAAATTGATAGCACTGCATTTTGAACTAGTAGTGATTGTGAGTTGGCTTTCTCATTAACAAATTTTTATTCCAGATTCTTAAATATTTTCTCACTATTTCAAGCTGCAAAATAAATTACATTAAAATAACGCATTGCTTTATCGCATGTCAGAACTATTTTATTAATATAAACTATTTTCAACAATTCTATTTAAAATTCTTACCTATAAGTTTATGTTCACCAAAATCCTTCTGATATTCAAGATCAAAGTGTCGTATAATATTAAGTTTTATATAAATCTCAACTGAACAGTTGAATTTTACCTTTTATTCATAATAACAAAATAGTCTTGTTCCCATTTTTCTTGGAAATTAGAACGAAGCCTACAATTTATTCGCCGTATTCCAATACTTTACACATCCCTGATTATAACGATACGGTACCCGAATTCAGGCTCTGTTTACTGTATGTATACGAAGATAGGTGGAATACTTGTGGCTGGAAAAGTGAAGGGATGGTGTATACCAGTGATGTCAAAGCAAGCGCTTTTTTCTGACCTTGACGTCGTGCGCGGGCATCAAGCGCTAGGTAGGTTATGTATATGAATAAGCAGCCTGTTGGATTAAGAAAACAGTAATGCACAAACTTCAAACGGAACGTCAAATTTTATGCCGTTATTTTTATATGGCTTCTTTTTGTTTGAGATTATATATATTGTCTGTAAAAAAAAAAGTACTAACACCAATTTCTTAATATTGCAGTTGTGTTTTAAACGTTAATAACATAATAAAGAGTTAAGAAGGAATATTCACATCAATTCCATAGTAGTATAACTATAATGTACTAAGTGAATGAAACACATAATTTATAAAGAAAGTGATATCCCAAAGATAGAGATTGAGTATGACATGATAAGCTGGAATTTATATTGATGGTAACTTCAGCCTTACAAAAAATAATTAGTAAACTAATCAAAACAATATTATAGTACAAAACAAAGTTATCTAGGTATAGGCCTATGTTATAACTGTAACTAATATTACATAACAAAACTCTTATCGCATTATGCTTTTAAGGTGATATTGGTGCACAACTTCCTATCATCAGAATATTAAATTATTTTCTCGAATTCTGCTGAAGCTATAGAGCTGACGGTTTTACAACACATGGGCACATATCTTTTGTTTATGATGTAACAGTATTTCTTTGTTAATTAATTTCCTTGCAAACGTTTTTCATGCGAATATTTTCAAAATTTTCAATACACTATCTTCAGTAGTACGTGTTTACGATATATTAGATTTACGAAAATATTGTTTCAGTACCTGTAAGGCTATGAAATAAACATATCTGAAAATTTCACTTTTCTGTAAAAAGGTTGAGAAAACATTCCTTTTGAATAAAAAGCACACTTGTGAAAAATGAGCATTAAAATTAAAACTTACATTCTTATAATGCACTTGTACTTCTCAGACAAATCTAAAAATTAACATGGATACAGTTTTAATAAGTTCTCTTCCTTTTATCCATTGAATCAGTGCTGGCCATCCCTGAATATAGCTCGATCAAGCGTCATATACTACCTCTTTCGTCTGTCTCTTTCCTTTCCGCTGTAAAGCGCTCAGGCTCTCCTGATCTCTAAAGCGCGCGCTTGCGCCTATGGGCACCAATTGACATGGCATGTGTATACCGTGCCCGTTTGGAAACATAGTGCCCGTCCCTGCCCTAGAAGATAGAATAAGCGGTCAAACAATAAGATACCAACTAGGAATGAAATCCAGCGACAGAGGATATTCAGGACTGCTAACTAGAATGACAGCAGCACGTTTTAAGAATGCCCAATTTAGGTACTTCTCCCAAACCAAGTATATCTGTATAAACCCACCGGGAGATGAGGATATAGGAAATAACAGTTCCATTGACTTCGGAATGGGAACTAACCCAGTGCCCTTGTTTTGTGTTCCTTATAGCAAACTCTCATTGTTCATAACATAAATAATCGTAGCTTGTATCCATGTTTTCCTACATCCTGTATGAAACAGTTCCGAATCTGTAGCTTGCTGTCATCGATATCTGGTTGATGCTTTCTCATTTCCTGTGGTGATTATGCATCATTAGATCTAATAGATTTCTCCCAGCTTTGTTTCCCTCTTTTGCTCACTCGAAGTCCTATTGTCAAAGCTAATGGCTTTGGGAGGCCTAAATCTGTGAATCAAATTGCTGTGTTGCGTTGGGAAAGTCTCTTTCGAAAGAGCCTTTTTTCGGAATACAGCACACTCAGAAAGCATTCTCTTCTGTTTCAACGATAAGGAAGTAGTTCTCTCAAGATTCTTCATTCAGTTAAATCTTTTCCAAATCCGTTTTGCTGTTGAAGTAACTGCAGATATTATTGACTGCTATTTTCGTATACACTGCTCCATCGATTTAGTAGAAAGTCAATGTTCACCTACTTAGATATAACACGCGGTGCAAGTCCCCTGCAATAGGCAAGCATCATCTTTTGGTAGAGCAGTGGTAATCAATCTATGGTACAAGTAACTACAGGGGTACGGGGGTTATCTCAAGGGGCACGCATCCCACTGATTGCGTATGTGAAAATGCTGATATATTTATTTTATTACACTTATTGATAATTATTGCATTATATTATAGTTTCCTTTGCAATATCAACTCTTGTTTTCCTTACTTGAATACCATTTAACGTAAATCATTACTGTTATTATTGTATCAGTAACTACTGTATAATAATAATAATAATAATAATAATAATAATAATAATCATCATCATCATCATCATAATATTAATAATAATTTATTTTAGTACAACTTGCAGTTTATATAATTGCAATGCAGTTTGGGGGTACAAGTATATTTTGGGGGAACGCTAGCAAAAAAGATTGAATACCACTGAGGTAGAACAAGAAAGTCAAGAATTATCATGGACAGTGAAAATCGATCATATAGGAATGGGCATTTTAAGAGAGTTGTTAATTCATGGCAAAAAAACGAATCTGATGTAACGTTAATACTGTATAAATTATTTTTTTATTTCCTAGAATGAATATATATATATATATATATATATATATATATATATATATATATATATATATAAAATACAACAATAAATTAACGAATGCATATACGAGGTGCGTCCATAAAGTAACTTTCTCACTCGTCCCACAGCTAGCAAAGCATATGTTGCGCGAAGCGACTGCGTGTGCGTGATAGAGTAATGTCCTAGCATGGCGCATGCGCTAGCGGAACTTCCCGAGTGCTCTCAGTAGCTTCGTTGCATTGGTTGAAGATGGACGTTCCTATTCCAGCTCCCACCGCGTGTGAAGTGCGGTCAGTGGCAAAGTTTTTGAATGCACAGGGCATAGCGCCGATTGAAATTGATCGTCAGCTGTACCAGGTCTATTGGCCTAACGTCATGAGCAAGCAGATGGTGCGTTGCTCCACAAGGTCGTCTGTGATGATGGTTGGCCTCCCACTGCGCTGCTCGTCATGCACATTTTGGCGTCCTGCTGAAGCGAGTTCAATAATTACGATGCCTATGAAATAAGGCAGGGTAGCCACCGGAGTAGCTCGGTCAGCTGAAGCGCTTAGCCTGCCGATCCGAAGTTGCGCTCGGGTGTGGGTTCGATTCCCGCTTGGGCTGATTATCTGGTAGGGTTTCTTCCGAGGTTTCAGGTAATATATTTCGGATCCTCGGCTTCATCTCGCGTAATACTATCTCGCTATCACCAATTACATCGACGCTAAATAACGCAGTAGATGATAGTTTCGTTCAGCTAAAAAAAATAAGGCAGAGTTTGTACTATCTTGGTTTCTTCTGTCATGTTCGAACATTTTTACGACGTTAACTTATATCCATGGGTGGGCAACTCGTGCTCTCAAAGTGTCAACACAATCTCAGTGCAGGTAGAACGGATCTGTACTAGCTGTACTGTCTGTGTGCGGTTCTTTCAAGACACAAATTCGATCGCGTCTGCAGTAAGTGGCGGCTCGTTTTAAGTGAAAAACAATATAATTCCCAGATCATTTCCCTTTAGTTACGAGTAAAAAGAGAATTTTTTTTTATTAAGAAGAGAGGTAAAGCTTGGATTCTATTACACTTTCTTACTCATGACATTTTATGTTACAAATAAACAGTGAAGGTTTTAGTAAAGAAATACTGTCTGCATCTGCTTTAGAACAGCTAAAGGTAAAAATGAGATATCAACAAGGTGAGACTGATATCAAGTATCGTTAGCACGTTGTGCGTGCGAGTTACAGAATTGCACGACATATGATCGACTAGCTAAGAACATTTATGGATAAATCATGTAGAACATAGACAACACTACTTTCTTCGACTATAAACTATCTTGAAGAGTGATAAGAAAATCTTTTTATGAAATATAAGACCTTACTTCAAGACCTACAGCAGAATTCACTGGTAAGTTTGGAGAAACAGTGACAATTGACAAGGAATCGAAATTTTTCTGAAATCTTTTTGGCTTACGCCGATAGAAAATCCTGAAAGTTTATAGCTTGAATTAATAAATCTACAGAACAGCACGCCACTCAGATTCCAGCAAAATCAGGAATCGAACTGTTCGTAATGTTGCCTAAGTCAGAATTTCCAAATATACTCTTTGCTTCCATATATACTGTATGTGCTGGAGGCAGAGTTTAATACAAGAAAGAAGTGTAAAAGCCCTCAAAGTAAAGAAAGAGCTCAGAAGTAAGCTTATTTCATCTGCCGTGACATGTAAAAAATACTTTCTTGAATTTGTTATTGTTTGCGAATATAGACTATTACCTTTCTGAGAACAGAGGAATACTCTTTAATGTATAAAGACTTGTAAATTCTAGCGTTCTACGTTTCAAATAAGACATATAATAAGAAATATTAACAAATAGTGTAATCATAAATAAGTGTTGCAGCTATATTTGTTGTATCTTGAAAAGGTTGTATTCAGTTTGTGTTTCCAGTACTAAACTAATTACAAAGCTAAGAAATAATATAATTTTGTTTTGTGTTCAGGTATAGTCTGTCTAAAATGCGTCATTCTGAAATTCAAATCATGGAACAGATATCACGATCACCTGCATGAGCCGCCAGAGCGCACCGTGGCTTTTGCAGCGAAACTACAAACAACTTGTAACTGCTGCGGCTGGCACCGTCTGTCTTTCTCTCTTTCAAGGTTTTTTAGCACTTTGGGAGCACGAGTTGCCCACCCATGCTCATATCCCTATAATGAACATGAAAGTCTTGATGAACGCACAAGAACACACATTGTCTCAAATTGATCTCCAAAACACTGTCACGAAGAGAATCAGACTATAAAGTGAAATTTAACCCACAGTTTTGTACGTAGACGGACGAATATTGCCTTTTTAACTCAATAAAAAGAGTGAAAGGGTAGCGCATGCCCGTGAGTCTGTTGTTTTAAACATCAAAATTCAACGTAGTACACCAAAAGTCGCATTCTATTTGCACTACTTTTGTTTTCGTTTTGAATTAAATTTGCTCAGAACAGATACATTTAACACAGATTCAGGTATTATTTTTTTCCTAGCTTCGTGCTACACACGTATTAGTCAACGCTGGGCGCAAAGTAAAAGTAAATAACCAGAATGCATTCGTTAATTCCTTATTGTTTCGATTTATTGATGATAACGCATTCATATCACGCCATTGTAAATAACTGGATTTTATCGAAACAAAGCTCGTGTTTGTACAACAGGGAGTAAACAGGACGTTGAATTTATTTTGACAAAGTGATGCTAGCAGACCGAAATTACCCACATGTTAAGGGAAATGAGATTCAGAGTAAAACAGGCGGATCGAAGCCAAATGTAGTGAATACACCGCGCGGTTTGTAGCTGTCAAGGCGTACAAGATTCGGACATGGTTTCAGATCCTGATCAGAGTAGAAATTTGATTAGTATTAGTGTCGTGCATTACAGATGCTACGTTCGGATCTAGTTCGCCGAGTCTGTACAACCGAAGCTCGCTTTGCGAAAGCAGAGATGTCATGTTCGTCCGAGTTCGCTTCCATTCCTCCCCTCCTTTCATACTTTAGCTAAGTAAAGATTTATAACTATTCTTGTGAAGTTCTATGTAGTTGTAGGCCTAAGTACAGATAATTTTGTTGCATAATTATGATTAAAAAATGAGAAGATTATTATAAGCCTAAACATATAAGTAGACTTCGAAGTTGAGATCCCAGTCGGAGAGATAACTGATAGCGAAATACTAGACGGAGGTGGGGGCAACAAGCTAGGATCACAGTCTAGTATACAGAGTGTACCTATATATGTGTCCAGAAATGTGGCGGCGTATTCCTGACACCAAAACATAACAAAAAGTTAATATGAACCCTTCGCAAACCCTTCGTTAGGGATATAATAATATTAAATTGGGCTAACCGTCTATACTTATCTAGTTTATTTTGGATTAAACATTAACGTTTTCGGCACTTATGTGCCATTTTCAAATGTATGGAATTGCCGGATTGCATGATCAAATAGATACACCTTATGTGTTTGAAATATATTATATGTACCCTTGATGATCTACCATCGTTTACAAGATAATATATAAATTAAATTAAAAACACTTACTAATAATTAAAATCTATACTAATTTACATCTACAATAAAAGTCCCATTGTTTTATGTAACAATATGGTTATCTTGAAGTTGTTATCACATGCAGTTCCTATATTTATTAAAATGTTTTTGAGTTGCACTGTGTTGCACGTATTAAAATGTTAAAATTCTGTTTGTTATATATTAACACACCAAGGATTCATGTTGATTCACTTACGCAAGTCGAAGCACTGTACCACGATGAAATGTTGCGTAATATCAGTTACATTGATGCTTGTTATTGTATTCCTTCGGTTTGCCAAGGTTGGATGTTACAAATTCATCATTGTCACCATACGATTTTCAGTTAAGCCTTTTACACTGCGAACATAAAATGTTGTTGTTACGTGTGTCAATATACTGGAGTTTAAATGCATTGATTGAAAATATTAACTTACTTCGTCCCTGAAGAAGATGGCAGAGCTAGCTTGGAAGCTAATCTCCAACTCACCTGGCTGAGAACCCGAGAAGAGTTATTCTACATCAAACGCCGGGAAAGCCTCAAGTCATACATTACTTACATTGGTTGGACGTGTTGTGTGTTCGACGTTAGTCAGGCTGTTACTGAGAATCGTTCGGTGCTCACAATAGTTCTTATTTTAATGAACGTCTGGCGGAACCGGAAGTGATGTGGGGGTAGGGGGATGTGATGTAATATTATGGGATGATGTCCGATTTTTCGAGATTAATTTAAATAAATTGAATAGTGGGTTATTGGGATTAACTATTTGTTCGTTTAAAAGGTGTTTTCCTTCGTTGAAATTCTTTGCAATATAAAATTGCTCTGCAATGTCTATTAAGGGACTGTTAATGGCTTTTATAACTTTTAGTGTATCTTTTATATTACATAATTCATGTCCTTCTTCTATGAGGTGATTGGCATATTTCGACTTGTTTCTATTGTATGGGTTTATTGGTAATGAAACATGTGATACATTTAACAAAACACATTTACAAAAATTGCTCAAAGTGACCTCCTCCTACTTCGATGCATGCCCTGAGTTTGTGTTCCATGCTTTGCCGTACTCTGCAAATGTCCTGGGGTGTTACGGATTTGATCAAATCCATTTTGAATACGCTCTCTCAGAACATCGATATTAGGTACAGGTGTTAAATACTTTAAGGATTTGAGATTTTTACACCAATTTACCAAAAGGCAATCAGGCAAAACGAAACAAATGTCATGACCAACTGTAATGAAGAAAGTGGAAAAAGGCAAGTTTGAGGTCAATTACATAATCAGGCGTCACTATAGGAAATTTCTTTCACAACTCTATAACGAAGGGTTTGCGGGCCCATGTTCATAGGAACTTTTTGTTTTGTTTTGTTTTGGTGTTAGGAATACGCTCCACATTTATGGACACATATATAGATACACCCTGTATATAATCACGAAGCTTGGGTTTTGAGGCCACTAGCAACAATAGACACTGCCGGTACTATTTCGCATTGTCTGTGATGAGGCGATAGTAGCCATCCTAGTGCTTATCAACTATCCATGCATTCATATTCCCTACGTATTGAGCTTCGTAACTGTATAAAACCCTACTAGACTGTGCTACGACCTTGTTTACTTTTTCCATCTATCGAATCTATCCTTTACGCTGTCTCTGTAGGTCTGGTTGGAGGTTTCGTACGTACTAGCACCGAAGTTGGAAGAGCGTGAAGCCATTTCGAGGTCAAAAACGAAATTCAATTGAAACAAAATTTTAAATATACGTTATTAACTTCATTCCACGAAAAAATCTTACAAGAACAATTTATACAGGGCTTTCATTTCAAAACATCCCACTCTAAATAACTAATTTTTTTAATTGGATTCAATTCGAGTATCCCCTCCTAAGCACGAGTCTTACTCATTCAGGAGTGGGCTAGTTTATCTTTCTTTGTATTTATTAACTTGTATTCATTTCAATCTTACTAGCAATAAAAAAGTAATAATAAAATATTAAAAAATTAAACAAAAAACACATCAATTTAGATATTGAGGGGGAAGTCTGAATTCAGGCTTAATTACATTTTAGAGTTCACCCTCCACCCCAGCCTCCCCCTTTAGAAATTTAAAATGGCATCCCTATATTTTTATACCTAAATATGAAAAAACTTTCAATTGTTTATACACTTCATTAATTTATTTCACATCTTTTGTTTTATATAATTGCCTGGGAACCTCGATTGTTATTGTTGATTAGAACTGAAGCTACAAATATCAAGAATGCAACACTTGGTCAGAATGGAATCGACAAGAATATCTAAAATAATACATACCTATAATACTATAGACAAGAGAGATATCGGAAGACCAAAAATAAGATGGAATAATTTGCTGTAAGACCGGAACAGGCCTGAAACCTAATCCATGAAGTGGAGAAGAAGAGGACAAGTAGTCGTAGGATAAAATAAATCCAGTAGGAAAAATTACTGAGTCATAGTGACCCCCATATAAACAATTTCTCCAATCCCTTCACATCTAAACCAGCTGTTCTACAAAATAACCACTTACAGTAGGCTATTACCAGACCAGGACAATTAGAGATGCAGTACGAAGGTATAGGTCATCTTAATGGCACCGCTATTCCCCTTGTTCTAGATCAAACATGGGCATCGTGCCTCACTTGAGAATTAGTGCCTCAATGACCTTCATAGAGCTTATCGCTCTGAGTGACATCATCTTCACAGTCCCCTTCCTCCCTCACGTAGCTCCTAGGCGTGGGCAGGTTCTATATCAGTTTCATAAGCAATATCAGTGGTGGCATAATGGCATTATCAAAGCAGTGTGTACGCGTTAGAAAACGATTATTTCATAAGAAATGGGAGGAAGAGTTTTTTTGCTGTTTAGAAGGGGAGAACAAACGATGTATGTTATGCTCGAAAATCCTATTAGGCATTAATAAATTTAATATACAACGACAGTACTCCTTATGTCATAAGGAACATGCTGAATTAGAAGGTAAAACAAATTAAATGTTATTTTTTCGTGCTATTCCGAAGAAAATTTATGATCTTAACATTTGCATAGTATACTAAATACGACAGTATACCTTAAACACGCTGCATTAAAAGGTACGAGGAATTAAATGTTGTTTGTACGTATTATTTCCAAAAGAAATTTATAAAAAAAATATCAAATGTCCGTAGAAAACGAAATATGATTTTCTGAAATTATTTTAGGTCGAGAACGTGCAAATCTATTAAGCAATCTTGATAAACGCCAGAATATTCAAGAAAATAAACGTAGACAACGTGATGGAATATTATTGGCTAGTTACGCAATTTCTCGCCTGTGATTTAAATCAATTCAATGATGGAGAAATAGTAAAGAGGTTTATGATTAAAGCTGCCGAATTAATTTGCAAAATTAAATAAAAGTTTTCGAGCGCTTTCCTAATAATTCGCCACTGACCGCCTTAGCGATTACGATAAGGTGACGCAGGTCACAGCAGTTTATATTTCCCATCCTACTCTGCAGTCTCCTCTCCTAGTAAACAAACTATTTCAAATCGAGTGCCTCACGTAACCGAAAATTGTGCCCATGTATGTTCTAGATAGACTAAGTTTTGATTATTCAGAAATCTCCATTCAAGAGATACAAAAATTAAAATATCTGCTTTAAATATCGTTAATACCATAGAGGGCAGAAAGCCTCGAAACCACACTCCTGAGACCACGACGCTATATCCCTCACTTTCTCGCTCGTTTTTTCTGGCTGACGTGATGTATGACACCAACCTCAGGTTACCATGGCGACGTGAATAGAAAGCGTCTCTTTACCGGGTTATCATGACGGCCGTTAATATTCCAGGAGCAGCGGAAGTCAACCAAGAGAAGGACGCAGGACAGCAAACCTTGATATTATGGTCAACTCCTACGCACGTTTTCGTCAACGTCGAACGAAAATCTTGTACAGAATATGGGGGCGAAAATTAATCTTAATTATCATCATCACCATCATCATCTCCATCATGAAATATTCGTCGGTGGTTTTGTGATAACCATGTTAGCCTTCGGTTTCAAGGTTCATCAGTTCAAACCCGGATTCCAGGCGAAATTTGTAAGTCATTTTTTACTCACATTGGATTTCGAAGCTTAATCATTTCTCTAGAAAGCGTCACTAAGGCCCCATTGTATAAACCATTTAATCTTAGATCAGAGGTTAAATTGATCCTTGTTTCAGCTGAACTTGGAATTTTGTGTTGTATAAAGTCTAATCTGAGATTAATTTGTCTCAAACTAAAGTCAACTTTGACTGAAGAAATTTCTCCGATTAAGTTAGATGATCCAAGTTCAGTTATTTCTTTTCTGTTTGAAATATGTGACAGATTGTGCAAATAAAATATCCATTATTATTAATATTAATAGATATGATAGGTACATTTATATATATTTCTTTCAATTTCTTTCCTTAATACACAAACAATCTTATATTTTATAAGGTTCTATCGTGTTCAGCCGTATCAAATAACATAACCTATAATTATATTATGTTTATAATAACCATTAATTATTAATGGATATGATACGTACATTCATAAATTTTCAATTAACTGTATTACTAAACGAAAATTGTCGTTTTATAAAGCTTTATTATGTTTAGCAGTATCAAACACCATAACATGATAACAACTCGGAGAACAGTCAACCTTCTTCTTATTGTCCGCCATTATTTACATTGCACAAAAAACCAGTGTCTCCAACAGAGTGTGCGGAAAGTCGCCAAAAAGTAGTTGTAAAGTCGCTAGATTTCTCATTATCAACAAAGAAAGATTAAATTTTGTCACTATGGGGTGCTAAAAAGGTCACTAAATCCCTATTTAAGCAATATAAAAGTTAAAAGAAATTGTTGTTGAAAAAGAGTTAAAGTCGCTAGATTGGCAACACTGAACAAACCTGTCCGCGCATCACGTATTTCACCTGTTTATGCGATGTTACCAAATCCTTTTCACGTGAACTTAGAGTGCATTTGAACCAAGGTAATTTGATCGCAGAAAAGTTTTATACAATAGAAGAAGTGTCTGAACTCGGTTCACTTTTCGATCTTCGATCAAAGTTGATCTTTAGCCAGGGAGTTTCATGCAATTGGGCCTAAATAATATACTGCAACAGATTACTACTACTGCTATTGCTATCTTCCCTTTCGAATGAAACCATAATATGTCGTCTTTTTTAGACTAGTTAATTTTCATTTCTATATTCTCTAAACCGTACATCAGCATTATAGCTCCTAGATGTGAAACTAATCAAAAGATATACAAAAATATATTATACACGAAAAGCAAATTCAATTTATAAATAAGTATTGTCATTAATTTTATTGCGTTATTCTTTGAGATATTGAAAAAAAAGTTTAGTACAGGGACATCATTTTATTTTTACTAACATTTCTAATATTAACCTGGCTATACCTTTGGATTAAAGATTGAGAACCGGAAACGACGTTTGCTACCCCCTTCCACGACTGGAGTTCGATTATACTGGCGTAAAATAGAAACAAATCACTTTACTGGGTATAGGAGGGAAGAAAAGTAGTTCATCCATTTACGTAAACTAGCAAATATCGCAATTTTAAATTTGATAATTTTTATTAGGTTTTTGTTTAATCAAAATACAGTACTGTATTAACAATAAGTGTTTTTACTCACGAATTGAGCTATCCATTCGGACGTATTCATTATGCAGTGTATATTGTACTGTTACAGCACATTAGCGTACAATATAGAGAAAGAAGTTAAATTGAAAATAATCATAATATGGATATTTAAACACATATTTGAAAATGCTGGCCATTTATTTCGTCACACGCTTCAGTCCTTTTTCGCATATTATCGCACTGTAGACTATTGTACCTAATTTCAGTTATCATTTTCGGCTTCGTACTAGTAACTCATGTTGAAATAATTCTGTACCTACTCTAAAAAAGAGTATCTTACGTACTGTATCAATCTTCACTTCTGCCCAATCCGAAAAGTTAAAATTGTTATCTACTGTCCGTCCAAGTGGTTTTGTAGCAGGGTCGTAGAAAGGGGGGAAATCACGTGACAGCTAATTACTTAATGAGGCCATTTTATTTATAATATTACGTATACGTCCAATTCTTAACAGAAATTAATATTTTCAGAAAAGAGCTAAAACAGCCCAGCCACTAGTCTTTACAGAGGGGCGAACGGAAGCGAGTGGGGGAAACCGGGATGCAACGTAGGCAAACGGACGACAGTAGGCCTACCTGTGCGAAAATATGGAGAGCAGTGTATTATGAAAATAAATAATAGAAGGAATTTTAGTTTTGTTATTTAAATGTGCAGATTTTTTATTTTTTTATATTATTACGTTATTTTACGACGTTTTATCAACATCTTAGGTTATTTAGCGTCTGAATGAGATGAAGGTGATAATGCCGGTGAAATGAGTCCGGGGTCCAACACCGAAAGTTACCCAGCATTTGCTCATATTGGGTTGAGGGAAAACCCCGGAAAAAACTCAAACAGGTAACTTGCCCCGACCGGGAATCGAACCCGGGCCACCTGGTTTCGCGGCTAGACGCGCTAACCGTTACTCCACAGGTGTGGACTCTAAATGTGCAGAAATTTTATCCGAACAAATGTAACTTTTCTTTCTGCAAAGGAATTTTACAATATTACATTTTTACTTTTTTTACAATCGGCTTTGGAAAGTAGTCATTGTCTGACGGTCCCTTCACACACCGTTATACACTACTTACAAAACAAGTAGGCTATAGTATTATAAAAATAACTTATATTACAATACACAACACTGTTCATAATAGTGTAAATAATGTTTGATCAATGTAGGCCTACATTCTTTATCATAGTGTAATTATTAAAAATATCGTATTCTATTGTGCAGAGTGTAAATAATATAAATTGTAAATATTAGTGTAATTGTTAAAGTGGGACATATTCTATATAAATCTGGCTTTCGGGTATAGTTTCGGGTAAAGCTGACTAGAATAATTTCAAGGGAAAATTATTTCTGGGTCGGGTATCGAACCTGAGACCTTTGGCTGGGTGCGCCAACGCTCTACCAGCTGAGCTACCCAGTAACTCTACCAAATCTCAGTCCAATTATTCCCTTTTTATCTACATACCTCAAGTGGGTTGACAAGACGTCAGAGACCCAACATTGAGTGCACACTTTCGGTGTGACTTGAATTTGTGAGTTTCTGTTAACGAGCAATAACGTGTGTTATACAAATCTGGCTTTCAGGTATAGCTCCCTGTAAAGCTGACTTGAATAATTTCAAGGGGAAAGTTGTCCATATTTTGTTTCGCGTCATTTTACAAACAAGAGTCGCTTGTTAGAAGCACTCTGCTATAGTAAAACTCCACTAATACTTAATCTTGTATCTTTCTGGGACAAAGTAATGGTCTCTAGTAATAATAATGATGATGATAATAATAATAATAATAATAATAATAATAATAATAATAATAATAATAATAATAATAATAATAATAATAATAATACTTACTGGCTTTTAAGGAACGCGGAGGTTCATTGCCACCCTCACATAAGCCCGCCATAGGTCTCTATTCTGAGCAAGATTAAGCCAGTCTCTATCATCATATCCCACCTCCCTCAAATCCATTTTAATATTATCTTCCCATCTACGTCTCGGCCTCCCCAAAGGTCTTTTCCCCTCTGCCATCCCAACTAACACTCTATATGCATTTCTGGATTCGCCCATGCGTGCTACATGCCCTGCCCATCTCAAAGTCTGGATTTAATGTTCCTAATTGTGTCAGGAGAAGAATACAATGCGTGCAGTTCTGTGTTGTGTAACTTTCCCCATTCTCCTCCAACTTCATCCCTCTTAGCCCCAAATATTTTCCTAAGCACCTTATTCTCAAACACCCTTAACCCATGTTCCTCTCTCAAAGTGAGAGTCCAAGTTTCACAACCATAAAGAACAAGCAGTAATATAACTGTTTTATAAATTCTAACTTTTAGATTTTTTAACACCAGACTGGATGATAAAAGCTTTTCAACCGAATAATAACAAGCATTTCCCATATTTATTCTGTGTTTAATTTACTCCCGAGTTTCATTTATATTTGTTACTGTTGCTCCCAGGTATTTCAATTTTTCCACATCTTCAAAAGATAAATTTCCAATTTTTATATTTCCATTTCGTACAGTATTCTGGTCACGAGACATAATCATATACTTTGTCTTTTCGGGATTTACTTCCAAACCTATGCCTTTACTTGCTTCAAGTAAAATTCCCGTGTTTACCCTAATCGTTTGTGGATTTTCTCGTAATATATTCACGTCATCCGCATAGACAAGCAGCCGATGTAACCCGTTCAATTACTAACCCTCTCTGTTATCCTGGACTTTCCTAATGGCATATTCTAGAGCAAAGATAAAAAGTAAAGGTGATAGTGCATCTCCTTGCTTTAGCCCGCAGTGAAGTGGAAACGCATCAGACAGAAACTGACCTATGCGGACTCTGCTGTACGTTTCACTGAGACAATTTTAATTAATCGAACTAGTTTCTTGGGAATACGAAATTCAGTAAAAATAACAATAATAATAATAATAATAATAATAATAATAATAATAATAATAATAATTTCCTTTGGTTGCAGCCCTGTCAGCAAGCAGACGCAACACGCTCAACACTAACGTCAACACGACGACGGAGGGACAGCTGAGGTCACGAAGGAAAGCCGCCAAAATGCTGGTGGCTGTAGTCATCATGTTCGCAGTGTGCTATTTCCCAGTCCACCTGCTCAGTATTCTAAGGTACAGTAAGTTCAATGACCAGCACGTTACAGAAACCAAATATCATTAAGATGAGATATGTACTGTTCTCCAACCAGGAGATCAACCGTGAAAGGAATGTGCTTACTATTGCGTCATCTATTGGAGCGAAGTAGATAGATAATATTATCGTTATAACGTCAGTTTAAAAACCATGCGCTCTCCTGCATTTGTTATTTCCTGTATGGAGGGATTAAAAGACCAGGAGATTAACAGTGATCTAATTTTGTAACTAGGGTAGTATAAACATGTGTGTATCAATGTTATTGTTTGTGCTGTGAGAGTTAGCCAATAGAGATAAGAGTACCCACGTGTGTGACCTTATGACATCTTATGACATCAACATTCATTCACAGCATTACCCCGCTGCCTTTCATCCCGCAGAGACTTTCTCGTGGTTGGAGCATAGTAATCGGAACAGGACACAGACTGCAAACAGACTTGGTATAAAGTTGGCGAATTCATTATCAAAATGAATGGGAAATATTTTTATTCTTTGGGATTGAATGAAACTGAATTGTTGCTTAGACCATTCATCATCATCATCATCAGCAGCAGCAGCAGCAGCAGCAGCATCAGCGCTACAACCCATCAAGAGTCCGGGCTGTCCCAAGAAGTCTTCGCCACTCCTCTCTGTTTTTTGCTCTGCCAGTCCAGATACGAACTCCAATACTTTTAGCATTCTTTTCTATGTCATCCTCCCATCTATCTCTCGGTCTTCCTCTAGTCCTCTGTCCTCCTGGATTATATAAAAAGACTCTTTTAGCTGGTCGTGAGTCTTCCATTCTTGCCAAATGCCCAGCCCATCTCAAACGATCAGTTTTTATTATTGTAATGAAGTTTAGCTTTTTGTATAATTCATACAGTTCAGCATTGTATCGTATTCTCCATTCATCGTTTACTTGTACTGGTCCAAAAATTGCTCTTAGTATTTTTCTCTCAGATATATTTAATCTGCCTATATCTTGTTTATTAAGGGGCCAAGTTTCTGGGGAATAGGTAAGCACTGGTCTAATCAAAATGTTGTGTATTATGATTTTACTTCTTCTTCTTCTTCTTCTTCTTCAATTCAAGGAATAGGCATATGCCTGTTCCGGCTTCATAGTGTATCCGTCGAACGTTTCCTAGGTCTTCCTAGATTTCTTCTCCCTCTAGGTCTATAATTCATCATTCTTCTTGGGATTCTTTCTAGTATCATTCTATTGACATGTTCTGCCCACTGATTTCTATAATTCTTAATTTTTTCTTCTAAGGAAAAGATCATCAATTCGTCTCTCATTTTATCATTTCTAATTTTATCCGATATAGTACACCCCTTGACTGACCTTAGAAACTTCATTTCAGCGGCCTGTAATTTTTTGCTGTCAGCTGCAGTCATCGTCCAGGTTTCTGATCCAAATAGCAAAGATGGTACTGCCATTACTTTATAAAATTTTATTTGCGTTTCTTTTCTTGCTTTATTTTTCAAATTTCTGTTTATTGTACCACACAGTTGCTGATATATGGGGATGATTTGACTTTTAATAGTCAATTCTTTAGATTTAATGTGTCTTACAAGACATGATAACATCTATTTGCACAGAATATTCTTTTCTTAATTTCAAGATTTATGTCATTTCCGTGATCAATCAAGGAACCCAGGTATGTAAAACTGTTCACACACTCGAAGACATAATGTCCAAACTGAATATGGTCAGGTGGATTGTTTATTCTTTTTGGATTAGCTATCATGTATTTAGTTTTCCCCTCATTAATTTGTAGTCCTATTTTTTTTGCCGATTTCTCCAGAGAGGTGAAGTCTTCACTCAGCGCCGTTGTAGATCTGACAATGATATCTATGTCATCCGCATATGCTAATAGTGCTTAGACCATTGCGACTAGTTATTCTCCCTTCCATGACGAATGAATGCTAGCCATGTTGTCCAAAGGTCTCCTGTGCCGAGAGTAGGACCCCCTTTACAGGAGTGGCTCATGGGTACATTCTTGGTGAGCCAATCCAAGCGAGGTGATATATTTGTCGTGGGTACCATCTTGACATGGTTATTAACGCTGTTAAACTTTAACTAGTCTTCTTATCCATTTTATTCACTGTCCACGTATTACTAACGTCAGCACTTTTGACAAACACTAAGATTACTATTTACAATATTTTAACTAGTATTTCACAAACACTGACTTTACTACTTACATGGCCAGTTTGTCCAAGTAATGTTTAATTTTGCTTTACGAATGTTAAATTAACAGTCTGTTTATTTTTAACGCTTTGTTAATGTATTTTCCATTTGTTCAACATAATTTTGTTTAAGATAACCAACACTTAACTATAACGTCTGTTAGCACTATTTTAACTCTCAACAGCAGTTGGTAATGATTCTACACATGTAAGACAATTTTTTATTGGCTAAAATTAATCTTTAAATTCTGTATTATAGAGTAAGTCATGAAACTTGCATAAAAGAGAGAGAGAGAGAGAGAGAGAGAGAGAGAAATCTCATCCGGCCTTAATTAAGGATGACCACGAGGATCCGGAAATTAATAGCAAACAAATATAATCAATTAAATATGAATATTGTTATAAAAATAAAGTGTAATAATTAAGCACCATTGATTACCAATTATAAAATAAAATCTTAGAAGATGACTATAAAATTATACTGATAAATAAAAGATTTTATGTAAAATTAGCATATCCTTGATTAAGCCTTCTGAGTGGTATAAATGAAATTGTATAATCTGCAGGGAATCTTTGAGAATTTTCTAGATGATTTTTTGAATTTCAAAGGATGTTATTGGTAATTGTTTTAAAAAATGATATGTAAATTTTGGTAAAGAACTCCGAGCACCACAACCTGTTATAGTAGGCCACGCTCCATAAACAAACAGATGACAAATGAAAGTTGTAAGTGACGTGCTGAATAATAATTACAAAGTAAGGTTATATTTCCTCATTGCTATTATGGATACGAAATACAAAGAAAGAAAATAACACTGATGTATTTAAACAGTCCAAAGTATTTTTTAAATGTTATATTACCAGTCATACGCTAAACATTCCCTACAGAGAGAGACAAAATATTAATTTCGCAACTTCTGTTCGAACAGCTGTGGGGACATCGGTCATATTTAACTAACTGTTAAACGAGTTAACTGCCCGAAATCCTACATTTAAAATTAACAAACCGTTAACAATCTGTTAAACCAAACTGGTGTTGAAAACATACAATTTTATTAATTAACAAACTGTTTACAGTTTGACAGTCGTTAAATTTTCTAATAATACTTGGAAAAACCGGCCAACAGTATTTTAACTAACACTTTCACAACCACTGATTTTACTATTTACCACATTTTTAACATTGATGATGTTCGCTATTAACAATGCCCTTTCCTAGTTCTTTCCATAAACCTCTGTCCTTAGCTTCCTCGACAATTCAATTCAATTCAATTTATTAAGCCTTTAAACATACAGTGATAGGCTTCGTAACAATACAGAAGGGAGGAAAAAAAACATGCATTTGAAAATACACAAATAATTGAAAACAGTAAAGTTTAATTAGAATGGAAACACAAAACATTTTGAAACTCTAAAATTAATGAAAACACTTCACTTTTAATGTAATATTTGTAACTAAATGTAAATAACTGTATTTATTAAAAAACAATTTCTTATGAATTTATGTTAAGAAACTCATCTACAGAGTAGAAAGGATTAATTAAAAGCCAAGTATAAAATCTAGCTTTGAAACTATTGGTTGGTAACTTATAATATTGACTGGGAAACTTATTATATAATTTCATCCACATGACAGAAAAATGTGTACTAGTTTTGTGTAATCTACAGTATGGGATATTAATTTGTTCACTATTTCTAATTTCATGATCATGTATATTGGCTATTAATGAGTAATTGTCTATATTTTGTCGAGTGTAAAGGACTAGGTCGTATAGGCTATATATAAATTTATGACAGTTAATATCTGTGATTGTTTGAAAAGAGATCGACAATGTTCAAGATAGTTTGATTGACATAGAATTGTAATGGCTTTCTTTTGCAAAATCAAGACACTCTCAATTTTGCTACCATTTCCCCAAAGAATTAAGGCATACCTAATTATCGACTGAAAGAACGAAAAGTAGGTACATCTAAAATAATTTTGAGAAATGCAAGTCACTAATTTCTTTAATTAATATATAACTCTTGATAATTTTGTGCATATATATTCGATATGTTTTTCCCATGTTAAACTGGAGTCTATAAAAAGTCCTAGAAATTTCGTATAGTTTTGTACGTTGTCCTTTTTTATTACATGATTTAGGGTAAATGTTACGTTGATTGTCTTTTCTTGATTAAGCAAAAAAAAAACGATTAGATTCAAACCATAAAGCCATCTGTGATAGAATATCGTTGGTTAGAGCATGTAATTCATTCAGAGTAGAGCTAGAACATAAGAATGTAGTGTCATCAGCATACATAATTGCTCGCCTCTTTCGCAAACAAGTCAGACCACCTGAGCCGTGGTCTTCCCTGTCCTCTTTTGCCGATGTAGGGGTCCCACATGGTGTAGTCTTGCCACATGTCCCCCCTCATTTCCACTTCGTTGCCATGGCTCGTTCTGCTGCGTCAGTAATGTCTGCCAGTCTTTGTAGTGTTTCGTTTGTCATTCTGTCTCGTAGAGTGATACCATTATTTTTCTTTGCATATTCCTCCGGCATCTTTGTGTACTTGATCGTTGTCTCTCGTACAATGTCCAAGTTTGGCAGCCGTATAGCAAAACGGGGATTATACATGTGTCTAAGGCCTCTAACTTGAGTCTGCGGTTTGTTCTGTCCATCCATATGAACTTTAGGCTCCAGAACGCTATCCATGCCGATGAAATTCTTCTGTGAATCTGTTAATCTCAAGTTACCCATATATACAAGAAAATATTGTCGCTGCTTCATCCTTTGAAGCACGTAAAACACTTTCTACGACTTACATAAAAAAAAGCATCTTATACGGACACTCGTGATGCCCCATTTAGATTACTGTAATTCCTTGCTAACAAATTTAAGTTCTAACTTAAATGAGAGATTGCAACGTGTTCATAATGTATGTATAAGATTCGCCTGTTATGTTAGGAAATTTGACCATGTAACACCGTCTCTTGAGCTGCTCTCGTGAACTCGTCTGAAGGAAAGAAGAATCATACAGGCTCTTTCACTGCTATACAAAATTTTACATAACTCTTCTCCAAATTACTTGTGTTACCGCTTTCAGTTCCTAACTACTTCACGAAATCGGCATCAATTCCTCCTTTCTATTCCTTGTCACAGAACTTCCCTATACTCATCTTCCTACACTGCCTCGCCTCTGGAATTCGTTACCTAGTGACATCAGGGATTGCCTGACACTGTCACAATTTAAAAGTAAACTAGAAAAGTATGTTTCATCTCACGAAATCCGTTTCTGAAAAGTTGCTAGATTTATACCGAAGTTTTTATCTTTAGTATTTTGACAATAATATCCTTCTGTTAGATTAACCCTTTCTCTTGTCTTTGTGTCAGGATACTAGTATAGCTTATCGTCTCTTGGTTAATAATAATGATGCTGAGTGACACTGTTATTTTGTGTCTATCGCTCTCTCACTTTACTCTTCAATATTCTTCAAAACTCTAACCCTAGGTACTTAGCTTCTCGTTTTCAACATTTGTCCTCATATCACGAAATAGATACTCGCACACAACACCATATCACACTCTCCATTCCTAAACACAGAACATTCATCTACTCTTCATCTTTCACCGTCTCTGCAGCTCATCTCTGGAGCTCTCTACCACAACATGTCAAAGACTGTCGGACATTATCTAATTTCAAAAATAATTAAAATTGCACTTTTTCAACTCAGATTCCTTTCAGTTATGAGCCTTTTCTTTGCGATAGTTTTATAAAAAATATAGGCTATATATTTCTTTCCTTCCTTTCCCCTTTTTGTTCTCTTTATCAGTCGATGAATTTACTATCATAGCCTTTTTATTATGAATTTTATTTAATATTCATATTTATTTTCTTTTTTATTATTATTTTATTACATTCCATTTTGTTATATTCTTCCTTACGTTTTCCATATTAACCATTTGTACTAAATGAGTTGCTTTTACTATATTTGAATGTATTTTACTTTCTTTTATATATTATGGTATTATTTTCATGTTGTTTAGTGTCGATTTTATTATGCTATTAGTATTATTTGTTTGTAATATGTTAGTGTTCTGTTCTTTAACTTTTTGTTAAATTTTAACTGCTTGTATACTTTGTGACCTGGTAGAGTGTAAGAGAAGGCCCTATGGCCTTAACTCTGCCAGTATAAATAAATTATTATTATTACTATTATTATTATTATTATTATTATTATTATTATTTGTTGTATATGTTTTCACTTTTTTTCTTTTCTCTTTGCATCATTAATATAATACACTAATTTTTATTATTTTCAGTTTCTATTTGTATGTTCAGCTATTTTTATGTCATATTCATTCTATCACATATTATTACATTAAATTATATAATATATAATTTTCTTGTAGTTGTATTGCATTTCTGGTGGTGTGGAAGAGAAAGTCTGATGGCCTTAACTCCACCAGAGTAAAAAAAAATAATTGGAAATTTATCTTTCGAAGAGGTGGATAAGTTCAAATATCTTGGAGCAACAGTAACAAATATAAATGATACTCGGGAGGAAATTAAACACAGAATAAATATGGGAAATGCCTGTTATTATTCCGTTGAGAAGCTTTTATCATCCAGTCTGCTGTCAAAAAATCTGAAAGTTAGAATTTATAAAACAGTTATATTACCGGTTGTTCTTTATGGTTGTGAAACTTGAACTCTCACTTTGAGAGAGGAGCATAGGTTAAGGGTGTTTGAGAATAAGGTTCTCAGGAAAATATTTGGGGCTAAGAGGGTTGAAGATAGAGGGGAATGGAGAAAGTTACACAACACAGAACTGCACGCATTGTATTCTTCACCTGACATAATTAGGAACATTAAATGCAGACGTTTGAGATGAGCAGGGCATGTAGCACGTATGAGCGAATCTAGAAATGCATATAGAGTGTTAGTTGGGAGGCCGGAGGGAAAAAGACCTTTGGGGAGGCAGAGACGTAGATGGGAAGATAATATTAAAATGGGTTTAAGGGAGGTGGGATATGATGATAGAGAATGGATTAATCTTGGTCAGGATAGGGACCGATGGCGGGCTTATATGAGGGTGGCAATGAACCTCCGGGTTCCTTAAACGCCAGTAAGTAAGTAATTATTATTATTATTATTATTATTATTATTATTATTATTATTAATGAATTAATTCTAAAGGAATTTGCACAACAATAATAATTATAGATTTTACTTGCATTAAATTCATGTGGTGATTTTTGTAAGCCCAAAGCATTAGGCCTTGATGCTTGATCTTGTATCCAAAACTACCTTCAAGGACAGATTTCACTTTTATGATATAACTTCTGATTTTGCGTGGTTGAATTCCTTTCTACGTCACCGAATTGCCTGCTATTCAGCTGGGTCAACCCATATGAATACAATTTCCTTGGAGCAATTTATACTTCGACGTTTAGTAGAAGTGAAAATCATTTAGCCGATACTAAGCAGGTACAGGTATTGATGCAGTGTATTAGTTTTGTTGCTCAACTATGCTCGCTATTTCATTTTGCTTGCTTCTTATTCATGTTGCTTATTGGGATTTCCGCCGATGTTATTGGAAGCAATTTACCACATACTTCCCAAACCAGAAACGTCGCATCATTTCGAACACCGTCGTAGAGATTGTTAACAGAATCCGTTACTGAAGAGTTCAATTGCTTTTAATTGTAAACAGATAACAAAACTTTCCCTGCAAACATAAAACAAAATTAAAACAAGAGAGGGAATTTGTTTGTGTCCACACAGCAACTAAATTGCTTTCGTGCTTCGTTAGTTTTCTATTGCTATGTTTTACTTAATAAAATTTCCTGCACTTTGATTAGGTACCCTGTCATTTTATTACTTTCGAAGTTACAAAGTATAGTTCCATTGTAACCTACCATTCGTTACTATATGAAATTTTAGTAGGGCCAATATACAGGGTGTTAAGAAAAAAGTATTCAATATTTTAGGAGGTGATAGCATGCATCAAAACAAGAGAAAAATGTCTAATAAACATGGGTCCTACAACACATACTTTCTGAGATCTGAACACTTGTTCATAGGAGGTGCTCAATGTGACGTCCATTTAGGAGAGAGGAAACATTAAATACAAATTATTTTTTAAAAATTAACAAGAAAGATCTACGATGAAAGAGTAATGGAACGGAGAAATATTCTCTCCGGCGCCGGGATTTGAACCCCGGTTTTCAGCTCTACGTGCTGATGTTTTATCCACTAAGCCACACCGGATACCCATCCCGGCGTCGGACAGAATCGTCTCAGTTTAAGTTCCAACTCTTGGGTTCCCTCTAGTGGCCGCCCTCTGTACTACGTCATAGTTGTCTATGAACGTAGGACTGAAGTCCACACATGTGCTGAGGTGCACTCGTTATGAGTGACTAGTTGGCCGGGATCCGACGGAATACGCACCGTCTTAAATCACGAAGTGATTTACGCATATCATATGTATTATTTTAATGTACCGAAGTACATATGATATTTCCATGCAGATATCCTGCGTCATCATACGATGAAAGAGTAATGGAACGGAGATCCCGTCGGATCCCGGCCAACTAGTCACTCATAACGAGTGCACCTCAGCACATGTGTGGACTTCAGTCCTACGTTCATAGACTCTATGGCGTACTGCAGAGGGCGGCCACTAGAGGGAACCCAAGAGTTGGAACTTAAACTGAGACGATTCTGTCCGACGCCGGGATGGGTATCCGGTGTGGCTTAGTGGATAAAGGATCAGCACGTAGAGCTGAAAACCCGGGTTCAAATCCCGGCGCCGGAGAGAATTTTTTTCTATTCCATTACTCTTTCATCGTATGATGACGCAGAATATCTGCATGGAAATATCATATGTATTTCGGTACATTAAAATAATAAAAATAATATATAAGAAAGGTCTAACTAAATTGCACATAAAGTTCGCTTTTCTCATAGTCTCTTATGACCTTATGAAAATACTTAGCCACCAGAGAGCTGCAAAATAGCGTTTACAACCAGTTTAGATTCGACCGATTAGAGAACATCCGTCAAGGTCGGGCAACCGACCGAATATTCGATTTTAAACCGATTACCCCTTATGTTTTGCAGGTAGACAGAACACCAGGCGCACTTCATCATACATGAAACCGACATTTTTCTGAGTACACAAACGGAGTAACAATTGAAAAAAAATTACTTTGTCTTATTAAAAAATGTGTTTGCTTGATGTATGTCTACATTATTGATTGGACACTTTAATGCACGTTTCTTCATAACTAATGCATAAATGAACAAATGGTCACTGGTAACAACAAAGGAAATAAGTGTAATGTAGAATATGAAATCTGGTGCGTAAAGAAATGCAAGAATAAAATAAATTACAATTACTTACTAAAGAGAAGAGAAATAAGTACATAGGCCTACATTCTAGTGTAATATTTACATTTTAAACTCAAAATGCATACCTCTAAAACAGTAGTTGTTAATATATTATAATGTCTCTTAATTACCCTAAAGAGCTGCATTATTATTTTATTAATAAATCATTTTTAAGAAGATAAAGCGTTATTAACAAAAAAAAAGTACTGTACTCTGAAACTGAAATGATTGTACTTTCACGAAGCATGTAGTTGCCATCGAAGGTAACCAAGTGTAATACCTGGACTGGATGAATCAATCAATCAATGAATCCATGAATAAACCAACTAATGAATCAATTAATTAATCAATCAGTGAATTAATGAATAAACCAACTAATGAATCAATTAATTAATCAATCATTGAAACCATGAATAAACCAACTAATGAATCAATTAATTAATCAATCAGTGAATCAATGAATAAACCAACTAATGAATCAATTAATTAATCAATCAATGAATCAATGAATAAACCAACTAATGAATCAATTAGTTAATCAATCAGTGAATCAATGAATAAACCAACTGATGAATCAATTAATTAATCAATCAATGAATCCATGAATAAACTAACTAATGAATCAATTAATTAATCAATCAGTGAATCAATGAATAAACCAACTAATGAATAAATTAATTAATCAATCAATCAGTCCATGAATAAACCAATTAATTAATTAATTAATCAGTGAATCAATGAATAAACCAACTAATGAATCAATTAATCAATCAATGAATCCATGAATAAACCAACTAATGAATCTATTAATTAATTAATCTGTGAATCAATGAATAAACCAACTAATGAATCAATTAATTAATCAATCAATGAATCCATGAATAAACCAACTAATGAATCAATTAATTAATCAATCAATGAATCTATGAATAAACCAACTAATGAATCAATTAATTAATCAATCAGTGCATCAATGAATAAACCAACTAGTGAATCAATTAATTAATCAATCAGTCCATGAATAAACCAACTAATGAATTAATTAATCAATCAGTGAATCAATGAATGAATGACTCAATCCACACATGAATGAATCAATGAATCGATATATGAATGAATCAATTACTCGATATAAATTAATCAATTAGTCGATGTATGGATGAATGGAGATGGATGATTGATTGATTGATTGTTTGTTTGTTTGATCAATTGATTGATTGATTGAATTTAATGAGAGAAGAAGAGCTATCAATTAAATAGTAGGCCTACATGATGATAATCGTATCCTTGCAAGGGCTCTTGAACTTCTGCTGGCTCAATGTGGTCTGCCTTTGCCCCCACCCACAAAAAGTGAGAAACAACTCGAATATTCGTTAAACCGATCCTGAGACACTCCGCGAGATGGGAGAGCTTTGCATACTGACTATAGAGCAAGGCGTTCAATAGCAATATATAATTTCTATTTTTCATAGCCGGTTGTGCACGACTCTATTGGCTATCCATACGCAGTGGCCAACTATATATCAATCGATATCTGAATGTTCAGAATTAACGGAAAAACAAATAGCGTATTACTGTAAATTTTCTAATTCTTTGAGTTTGTGAATATGCTGGAATACTCCTACCAGGATTTGCCTCCTTTTTAGAATGCGGAAACTTTCGTAATCAGAAACGCGCAGTTCAAAACCAATGCCGCGCGCCAACTGTTTATCGAATTCCATGCTCGGTAAGTGTTGCTCATTTCATTCCCCGCCCTCCTCTGTTACGCAAACTTTGTTTAGCCACGTTTCATCAAATTACACTGAATCTGAAGTTGTGTATACAATTTGTAGGTTTGTTATTTGCATAACACGAATGCTGACATCTGAGCGTTTAGCGCAAAAAACTTTTCTCTGGAAACTGCAACTGCTGCGAGACGAAAATAGAGCCACTTTTCATGGGCCTCAGAGCCTCGTCTGATCTCCCCCCCCCCCCCGTCACTAAATTCACATATTGTTACCCAGTTGCTGGAATCCGATCTTATCTGCATTGCAAGAACTGCAGCGTTCTCAATCCGTGGCTCGAGGGCCATAACCTAGATCAGTGTTTCTCAAACTTTTTTTAAATGGGGACCACTTTTTTAAGTCAGAACAGTTCCGCGGACCACCCTACTCTTGTTCCCTTCGAAAGCAAATTTATCACTTTTGCAGAATATGTTAATACCAGTGTACTTATATTTTAAAATAGAATTAATTAATTATAATACTTTCATAATTATGTTTCTTTTAGACAAACACAAGTAACTTATAAATCCTGTGCATTGTTGATTCATCGCTTGCCTGTTAGCAGTTATTTGTTTGAAATCATTCTTATGTGGTACACGCTAGTATTTGTCCTTGTTTAGGTTAAATAGTGCCCATTATAAATAATGGAAAACTGGCTTCGATCCGGATCTTTGAAAAGAAAGGAACATGATGATACACTTCATTTAGGCAGAAGCTGTGTGTGAAGAAATATATTAATTACAGTGCCATTAAAGAAATATCTAGTCCTACTAGGCCTAGTAGCTATTCAAAGAAAAAAATATAACAAGAGTTATTTGGAACTTGAACTTACTTGGCTTGGCAATGAGAGTGAACCAAAACCTCGGTGCGAAGTGCTTTAAACGAGTGTATGAAACCCGCGAAATTGAAACGGCACTTAGAGACGAAATACGCAAGTGTAAAAAGTATACCTGTCGGATTTTAAAATAGGCGGAGTCTAAAATTTTTTATAGCGTCATTTGGAAAAATAAATAAAAGATTAATGCAGAAACATGCCCGATTTTCAACAAGTAAAGATGCAATTTGGCACGTTCTGTTTTTGTGTACGACGTATAGTAAGTGCCCTTTCAATGTGCAGACTGGGTGTCGGCAAAACTACTAAGAAAGTCATCAATACATGAAAAGTTTCGGTACTTTGGTCCTCTGTTATGAATTCAGGTGGTCCCTGGCTGGGTTACAGGCTCAGCACCAGATATCCAGGGAAAAGATGGTGAGAAACGCCACGTTCATAGTGCTTTAAATCTCTCTTTTGTTGTTGAGAATAGAGTGGAGACTGGGTATACGGGTAGGGTAAGAAATTTCATAAAATATAGTAAGTTACTGGTAGAAAAAGTGAAAGGCAATTGTCATGTGTCATTTACAAACTCTGAGATTTTCAGTTATAGTGTGATACACAATTCGATTGAATTTTAATTTTTCTTCTGTCTTTTTCGAAGGACCACAAAGGCAGACATCGAGGACCACAGGTGGTCCGCGGACCATAGTTTGAGAAACGCTGGCCTAGATCATATATGCAACCGATAGATCATCGCTATGTTAAAATCGTTTGCACTTTGAAGAGAACAACCGCCAGAATCGCCACCCGTCCGTCGTAAACGAACACGAGATGGCAGTACAGTCGCTAATGCAATTCAAATGGAAATTATGACGTGACTCCTTATGTAACAACTAGATGGCAGCGTAGTAAACCTGACAAAATTTGTTAACATCAAAGCCTATATGGCCGATCTATTTGGGGTATATATGATCTAGGGTCATAGTTATGAATAGTCCGCGGAACTTCATGGAAATGCATGTTTTTCATTTGGCAAATCTATATTAATAATAAATCCGTAGCCGAAATTTTTCTGGCAATTTTCGATTTTCCAAAAATAATTGGTCCTAACATATATAATTAACCACCCTGAAACCGAAAATCGCTTTTTTGACATTTTTGTTTGTATGTCTGTCTGTCTGTCTGTCTGTCTGTCTGTCTGTCTGTATGTTTGTTCACGCGATAATGGCTGAACGGATTTCGATGGAAATTGGAATGTAAATTAAGTTCGTTGTAACTTAGATTTTAGGCTATATGGCATTCAAAATACATTGTTTAAAATAAAAGGGAGGTTATAAGGGAGCCTGAATTAAATAAATCGAAATATCTCGCTTATTATTGATTTTTATGAAAAATGTTACATAACGAAGGTTTCTTTAAAAATAATTTGCGATAAGTTTTCTTCCTTGAAATTTTTTGATAGGAATGATATTTAATGAGATAAATGAGTTTTAAAATTAAAATAACTGCCATCTAAGGCCGTGTAATGAATTAAAAAACAAATGACTTCGTCTATAATGGGCCTTGGACAGCAACAATCGAAAGCTATGAATGTTTCTTGTTTGTATGAAGTAATATCGGAAGCTAAATTAACCGATTTGTATAATTAATTATTATTTCACCATTGGAAAGTGTAGTTTCTCTAGATGGACATAATGCTATAATGTTATTACAGTAACTTTTGATATGATATAATATAATATAATACATGTAATGTAATATTATATAATATAATTTAAATTATTTGAAGGGTTGAGAACCATAGTGGGCCAAGCGCCATTTACTGAATACGTAGAAAACAAGCGTTAAAATTAAGTTATTGCCATAATTCAATGGAAACCTATAACAAGTAAAATAAAATATACACATTAAATCTAAATGATGTCAATCTTCATTAAACTATGGTTGCATGTAATAAAAATTAAGAAACAGGTTAAAGGAATTGTCATTGCACCAAATGAGTGTCTCTGGACCAAAATGATCGCATTTTAATTATTTGGATGCAATTTAAATTAAGTAACATATTAAACGATTTATCCTTCTATCAAACACGAATGTTCCCTGGATCAAATGTCCTATTTTAATTATGTAATTACTTTATATTTATTTCTAACGGGTGCAGCGGAGCACACGGGTACGGCTGGTTGGAGAATTAAAAGTGGATCTTTTCCGATGAAGAATGAAGCCAACTTAAGTTTGCACAAATGTACGAGAGTTTTTTCGAGAGTTTTCCTGCAGATTGAAAGGGTCGATAGGGTATACTTAAAGGAATAGAAAACCTGTAATACTTTTGTGATTAAATGCACGGTTATTAGAAAATTAAGTTGAAAGTTTCAGCAGTCTGGCAACATCGCCGCTAACACAGTCGTCTCTCCTATCGTAATAAAGATGTAAGATTTGGTGTACACAGAATCAGACGCAACGCGGAGATGTGAGACGCGACGTTTTGCTTTACAACGCCTTGCGTCTGCTTAAACACGGTCTAATCGCGACAACTGATTTACTGGCTGTGTGGGTATGGAGAACTGGCCTAGGCTAGAAAATGGCGTCAATGAAAGAGGACTGTCTCTAGGAGAAATTCTATTCTTTTGGTTATTATTTCCTAAGGATGCCTAATACGCCTAAAAATCTATACGATTAAAAGAATCTTAAAATTAAATACTACTAATGTAGTGCACAAACGTCATTTTGTATATTTATGACTACTTCACGACTCACAACAATGAAAAATATTACATTAAATCAATAATGAATGATAGTATAGAGCACAAAAGCAGTGGCGTCTCGTGGCCTAGAATTTGTCCGGGGCTATTTGGTTATAGTTTGTCATGCGTGGCACTATAGTACATTATGCAACGAGCCTATAATGGTAGTAATTAAGACGCGAGTATGTTTGTTTATGAAACGAGCGCAAGCGAGTTTCATAATATTCATACGAGCGTCTTAATTACCATTATAGGCAAGTTTCATACGACTTTTTATGCTCGACCATATTTCTAACTTGAAATTATTCAAAAGTATTCATGTTATGGTTATGGAAGTGAGGAGCGGAACTGACTTGAATTGTGAGATGTGCGCAGACGCGAATGTATTGATTTTTTCCGAGGCACAAATGTCATTGACCTTGATATAATCTAGAGAATAACATGAACATTAATAATGATATAACCTGGAAATTGATTTAGAATTGAAAAACGAGATGACAAATTGAATTTATTTGAATATTATTCACAATTAACGCTAATTATTATAGTAACAGAACTTAACCTTCTGCGACAGTATTGGATTTCCAGCCTCCGTGACTTTTCGCTAATTGTCTTTCGATTGCATATCCGAGAATAATCGATACTTGCGGTTTCATAATGGTACAATGGTGATTTCTCATTGGCTGAACAACTGAATTATAATGAATAGGTGTACTTTAATGAGGTGCATTAAAGGGCTACTACCAGGTGTATAATTACTACATTTCGGCATGGTCGAGCATAAAAACTAAAAAAGTTATTTCATTGTCTAAAAGTTTGTGTTATTGTGTATGTCACTTGAAAACTCGCTTAGTCCGTTGACCGGTGGAAAAAAACTAGACCTTTCATAAAAATGGACTGAACGCGTTTTGGCACCACACTCTTCAATTATATGTTCACAAGAGTTTTGATTTGAGTCCTTTTCATTTTCACGTAGATGATAATCCCATTAACAACAATTTTGGTCTTTTGTATATAGACTGTAAGATGTATGAAGACGATCATAGTATATATGAAGACTAGCGTTCAGCTGTAACGAAATATGCAAGTTACGACCGCTTGTTCAAATCCAAGAAACTTTTGGTCTTTGAACAGCTTGTTGAGATTAAATTTCTGATGTTTGCCATGAGTGTTTTCTCTTCTTACACAGATACACGATGGATATTCCGAGCTCTGACGTCATGGTCACAATTGCGCTGCTCTCCCATTGGCTGTGTTACGCTAACAGTGCGGTGAACCCCGTCATATACAATTTCATGAGTGGTGAGTACCAGACATAATCTTTATAATCTAGTAAATTTGCTTTGGTTACTCGATCCTAGAGGCTCAAATACGAAATCAGTGTTATATGACACATTTTTCTGTCCATTCTCTTTCAATTTTCTTGAGTCTTTAACCATGATTGCAACTGCACACGACATTCAAAGTCTCTGAAAGGAAGCGTACTTTTGATTTAATGTACATAATGCGTTTGAAATTTTGAGATCATGTTATTCCTCCAAGGTTTTATATTCCGAGAGTCTAAGTGGGGTTTTTTTGTGGGCAAAAATGGCATTAGAGGCAGGTTTTCGCAGGATACTCCGGCTTTTCTACCATCTTTCCATTAATCATCGTTATCCGCAGACTTGGCTTAACATTTATCTACTTCTCACATCTCGGGCGTTGAAGACAGTGAAGTTATCTACAGCTTCCTCGCTTTATTCTCATTGTCAGAGGAGGAAGTTTGAGCTAAAATGATCAAAATCCGTAGTACCTACCGTGGGAAAAGCTTAACTAACATCATTTTAAGAACAAAGGTTCATAGTTTCAGATTGTAACTATGCCAACACTCTATTTCAAATATAAGTTGACATTTGTACGATGTATGAATTTTAATAAAATGTAATATTTTACGTGCTGTGAGAAAACTATCTCCAACGTGTCATAACTCCTCACTGGTCTCATCTTTATGAAAAACAGCTGCTGTACACGACTGACCTTATTAGCATCATGGACCTAGTTTTACGTGAACCAGCTGACGATTTCTAACCAATGGCGGAAGGAATACGATTCCGCGTGGTTGCTATCAGATTTTTTTAGTAACAGAGCTCCTGTTAGAAAACTTTTTTCAAGGATAGAGATTTTACCTAATATTTTCATTCTACGTTTGCCCCAGTAAATCTTATAAGCGTCTATGTATATCCTTTGTACTTGAAAGGAAAAGCTAAATAAAAAATTAACGTCTGTTGTAATCCATTTTAAGGCTTACGATGATCAGTTGGATTCGTTACATAGGCTACTTCAATAGCCCTTAGAAAGTCTTCACCACAAAAAACCAATGAAGAGTCTCTATAGTGTTTCCAATTTTCTTTTAAGTTAAAGTCTACAAAGGTTTAGAGGTACAAATACGTTTTTCGTCTCACTAAGTATAGAGTAATTTGGGAAATGACTGTCACCTAAAAATGCAACTCTTGTTCTTCTTCAACCTGGCTGGGGTCTTTTGTGACCAAGTCCAAATATTCGAAATTCAATTACAAATAAATATGTAAAAAAACAAATACATATGCAAACTAATAAAATTTAGAGCGTGTAATAGAAGCATATCTAGAATACAGAATGAATATAAAATTACATTCTGCCAATTTACAAATGTGTGTAAAAAGTATGGGGTCAGAAAAAACCACAGATAGATTGCGAGGTTTAAAAGAAACTTCAAAATTATTATTATAAGTGGGTAAGCTGCCTTTCCTAAGTAGTGATTTCTCTATCCCTAGACATAATAATTCTCAATATCAAAACGTCAAGTACGAAGAGGTAATAAATTTATGGGTTATGACCATCTCTGTTGTTATTCAATTAACAAATTTTAAGGTAAATTATATCACATTCATTACGCTGTAAATTAACGCCGTGTTTGTTTATATGAGACAAATAGGATTTTTTAGTATTTGTAATAATAATTGTTTGTTTATTATATTTCGTAATGGAAAACGTTACACCTGTTGTATATGCTGCAATTAATGTATGATAATATTAGAAAGTACACAATATAGGCATTCGTTGTCAAATTAATATTATTGCAGCATTGCACAATTAACAGAGTTGTCTAGTAGTTTTGTTCTAATTTTAACCGCTTGCTCTGGAACAAAACATTGATTTTTGCATAGTAAGATCATGGGCATGAACCAATAGCCAACACCACCGCCACTAATCAGTTTATAATAGTGAGAAATTTTAGTTGGTATTATGCATGTATTTAATTGTATAATGTTTGTGTTTTTTTTAGTCTGGATAGTTTGTTTGTGTGTTTTTGGATAGTTTGTGTGTTTAATTTGGATAGTTTGTGTTTAGTTGGCACAACATGTGTTTAGTTGGTATAATTTTTTGTGTGTTTACTTTGGATAGTTTGTTTCTGTGTTCAGATTGTATAATTTCTGTGTTCAGTTTGATTAGTTTCGTGTGTTAAGACTGTATAATTTATGTGTTCAATTTGTATAGTCTTTTTGTGTGTTTAGTTTGGGTAGTTTGTTTCTGTGTTTAGATTGTATAATTTCTGTGTTCGGTTTGTGTAGTATCGTGTCTTAAGACTGTATAATTTATGTGTTTAATTTGTATAGTTTGTTTGTTTGTTTAATTTGGATAGTTTGTGTTTAGTTGGCACAACTTATGTGTTTAGTTGGTACAATTTTTTTCTGTTTGCTTTGGATAGTTTGTTTCTGTGTTTAGGTTGTATAATTTCTGTGTTCATTTTGTGTAGTTTCGTGTGTTAAAACTGTATAATTTATGTGTTCAATTTGTATAGTCTTTTTGTGTGTTTAGTTTGGGTAGTTTGTTTCAGTGTTTAGATCGTATAATTTCTGTGTTCGGTTTGTGTAGTTTCGTGTCTTAAGACTGTATAATTTATGTGTTCAATTTGTATAGTTTCTTTGTATGTTTAATTTGGATAGTTTGTGTTTAGTTGGCACAACTTATGTGTTTAGTTGGTACAACTTTTTTTTGTGTTTACTTTGAATAGTTTGTTTCTGTGTTTAGGTTGTATAATTTCTGTGTTCATTTTGTGTAGTTTCGTGTGTTAAAACTGTATAATTTATGTGTTCAATTTGTATAGTCTTTTTATGTGTTTAGTTTGGATAGTTTGTTTCTGTATTTAGATTGTATAATTTCTGTGTTCAGTTTGTGTAGTTTTGTGTGTTAAGAATGTATAATTTATATGTTCAATTGGTATAGTCTTTGTGTCATTAGTTTGGATAGTTTGTTTCTGTGTTTAGGTTGTATAATTTCTGTGTTCAGTTTGTGTAGTTTCGTGTGTTAAGACATGATAATTTAATGTTCAATTTGTATAGTTTGTGTGTGTGTTTAATTTGGATAGTTTGATAGTTTGTGTTTACTTGGCACAACTTATGTGTTTAGTTGGTATAATTTTTGTGTGTGTTTACTTTGGATAGTTTGTTTCTGTGTTTAGGTTGTATAATTTCTGTGTTCAGTTTGTGTAGTTTTGTGTGTTAAAACTGTATAATTTATGTGTTCAATTTGTATAGTCTTTTTATGTGTTTAGTTCGGATAGTTTGTTTCTGTGTTTAGATTGTATAATTTCTGTGTTCAGTTTGTGTAGTTTCCTGTGTTAAGACTGTATGATTTATATGTTCAATTGGTATAATCTTTTTGTGTCTTTAGTTTGGATAGTTTGCTTCTGTATTTGGATTGTATAATTTCTGTGTTCAGTTTGTGTAGTTTCGCGTGTTAAGACTGTATAATTTATGTGTTCAATTTGTATAGTCTTTTTAAGTCTTTAGTTTGGATAGTTTGTTTCTGTATTTAGATTCTATAATTTCTGTGTTCAGTTTGTGTAGTTTCGTGTGTTAAGACTGTATAATTTATGTGTTCAATTTGTATCGTCTTTTTATGTGTTTAGTTTGGATAGTTTGTTTCTGTGTTTAGATTGTATAATTTCTGTGTTCAGTTTGTGCAGTTTCCTGTGTTAAGACTGTATGATTTATATGTTCAATTGGTATAATCTTTTTGTGTCTTTAGTTTGGATAGTTTGTTTCTGTGTTTAGATTGTATAATTTCTGTGTTCAGTTTGTGTAGTTTCCTGTGTTAAGACTGTATGATTTATATGTTCAATTGGTATAATCTTTTTGTGTCTTTAGTTTGGATAGTTTGTTTCTGTGTTTAGATTGTATAATTTCTGTGTTCAGTTTGTGCAGTTTCCTGTGTTAAGACTGTATGATTTATATGTTCAATGGGTATAATCTTTTTGTGTCTTTAGTTTGGATAGTTTGTTTCTGTGTTTAGATTGTATAATTTCTGTGTTCAGTTTGTGTAGTTTCGTGTGTTAAGACTGTATAATTTATGTGTTCAATTTGTATAGTCTTTTTATGTCTTTAGTTTGGATAGTTTGTTCTGTATTTAGATTGTATAATTTATGTGTTCAATTTGTGTAGTTTCGTGTGTTAAGACTGTATAATTTATGTGTTCAATTTGTATAGTCTTTTTATGTCTTTAGTTTGGATAGTTTGTTCTGTATTTAGATTGTATAAGTTCTGAGTTCAGTTTGTGTAGTTTCGTGTGTTAAGACTGTATAATTTATGTGTTCAATTTGTATAGTCTTTTTATGTCTTTAGTTTGGATAGTTTGTTCTGTATTTAGATTGTATAAGTTCTGTGTTCAGTTTGTGTAGTTTCGTGTGTTAAGACTGTATAATTTATGTGTTCAATTTGTATAGTCTTTTTATGTCTTTAGTTTGGATAGTTTGTTCTGTATTTAGATTGTATAAGTTCTGTGTTCAGTTTGTGTAGTTTCGTGTGTTAAGACTGTATAATTTATGTGTTCAATTTGTATAGTCTTTTTATGTCTTTAGTTGGGATAGTTTGTTCTGTATTTAGATTGTATAAGTTCTGTGTTCAGTTTGTGTAGTTTCGTGTGTTAAGACTGTATAATTTATGTGTTCAATTTGTGTAGTTTCGTGTGTTAAGACTGTATAATTTATGTGTTCAATTTGTATAGTCTTTTTATGTCTTTAGTTTGGATAGTTTGTTCTGTATTTAGATTGTATAAGTTCTGTGTTCAGTTTGTGTAGTTTCGTGTGTTAAGACTGTATAATTTATGTGTTCAATTTGTATAGTCTTTTTATGTCTTAAGTTGGGATAGCTTGTTCTGTATTTAGATTGTATCAGTTCTGTGTTCAGTTTGTGTAATTTTGTGTGTTAAGACTGTATAATTTATGTGTTCAAATTGTAGAGTCTTTTTATGTATTTAGTTGGGATAGTTTGTTCTGTATTTAGATTGTATAAGTTCTGTGTTCAGTTTGTGTAGTGTCGTGTGTTAAGACTGTATAATTTATGTGTTCAAATTGTATAGTCTTTTTATGTCTTTAGTTTGGATAGTTTGTTTATGTGTTTAGATTGTATAATTTCTGTGTTCAGTTTGTGTAGTTTCGCGTGTTAAGACTGTATAATTTATGTGTTCAATTTGTATAGTTTGTTTGTGTGTTTAATTTGGATAGTTTGTGTTTAGTTGGCACAACTTATGTGTTTAGGTGGTATAATTTTTGTGTGTTTAGTTTGGATAGTTTGTTTCTGTGTTTAGATTGTATAATTTCTGTGTTCAGTTTGTGTAGTTTCGTGTGTTAAGACTGTATAATTTATGTGTTCAATTTGTATAGTTTCTTTGTGTGTTTAATTTGGATATTTTGTGTTTGGTTGGCACAACTTATGTGCTCAGTTGGTGTAATTTTTTGTGTGTTTACTTTGGATAGTTTGTTTCTGTGCTTAGATTCTACTATTTCTGTGTTCATTTTGTGTAGTTTTGTGTGCTAAGACTGTATAATTTATGTGTTCAATTTGTATATTCTTTTTGTGTGTTTAGTTTGGATAATTTGTGTGTGTTAATATTATATAACTTACGTGTTCAGATTGTATAGTCTTTTTGTGTGTTTAGTTTGGATAGTTTGTGTGTGTGTTAAGACTGTAATTTATTTGTTCAGTTTGTATAGTTTTTTTGAGTACGTTTAGTTTATATAATTTATGGGCCGTATTCATAGACATTGTTAGCGCGGGTTTTCGGAGGATGATCAGCGTTTTTCGTATTCATAAACCAATGTTAGCGATAGGATGTGATTTGAATTCTGTACAAGTAATCAGTCGATAGCCGGGGCTAGCTTAGTACGCTCGTAGCGCGTGCTGAGAAATGTCTATGCATAGCACTCTTTGTGTTTAGTCTGTATAGTTTTTCGTGTTTAGTTTGTATAGTTTGTTTATGTGTTTAGTTTGTAAGTGTATATTGTAAGCTCTCTTGGACTGGCTCCCCAAGTGTAGTAGACCTTTTAGCTCACCCTATACTACTGTAGGAGGCTTTACCCTTATGGGATTTCAGGCTTTTCATATTTCATAATAGTGAGAAAGGATGAGTCACTTTTATATAGGTGACAAATATGAATGTGGCCGTTAGATTTTCTATTCACAAGATTAGTGATAATCGCTTAGTGCACGGAGAGGCAAAATTTGTTGTGAAAACAACACTTCTCTTTATGATGAACGTTTTTCTCTGTTCGTTTTTCTGCATCTTCAACGTTAGTTGCTGTTACCCGGGAATTAAAATTAAATCGATGATTCGATCAGTGACTATTTTTCATCGTATAAATACGAAATCAAGATAAAAGCATGAGAGAGAAGAAAATTTTAATGCGGTTTTGTTTACTGTACTCTTCCAACTGTATATATCTGATAGATTACATCATTTACACTCCACAGAATCGTATATAGGCCCAACTGCAATTTTACTGGCTTTTTCTATGTTCGAAATCCGAAACCTGAGCGAATCCAGAAATGCATATAGAGTGTTAGTTGGGAGGCCGGAGGGAAAAAGACCTTTGGGGAGGCCGAGACGTAGAAGGGAAGATAATATAAAAATGGATTTGAGAGAGGCAATGAACCTCCGGGTTCCTAAAAAGCCACAAGTAAGTAAGTAATTGTATGAAAATGAAGTAACACGAAATTTGTGCGTTTTTGCACCGTTTGGTAGATATAGAAACATCAAACATATCGGAGCTTCGTGTCAGAAAAGGGAAGAAAAGGGAAAATTGTCTGTTTTTTGAGCCTCTATGTCTACTAGCAACCAGCAGATCTAATATTAATATAATTCAAGTCTAGGGTCAGTTCAAAAGGGAAACAATTCAAAATTTAAAGTTTTCAGAACACTGCATTTTAAAGCTTCATGTTACTATGAAAACTCCAATTAACACACTCAAATTTGAAACTTGTAGTGAAACATTATTAACAGAATTTGGAGTGATTTCAATGATCCTTGAATTTTTCGCAGCAACTTAAACCTTTAAAGTGCAGGTTTCTCAAAACTTTAAATTCTGAGTTATTTCCCTTTTGAACTGGCCCGTCGAAATGTTACACAGTAAGTTTTGTTAATAGAATTGCTTTTATTATACAGCAGAGACTTGAGTCGGATTAGTGAAAGACGGAAAGTCATGTGACACTAGCCTACATTATGAGTCTTCTTTCTCACATCCAATACAATAAATGCTGTACGATTGCTTTGGATGAAAATGAGTTTGTGGCTACTAATTCTTAAACTCGTTTAATATCGAGTCATTACAAAAGTATATGCATAACTATATATACTCTCATTACGAGTCAAAATACAGGGAGGTGATAAAGTGGTTTTACAAATTTAGTATTCATAAAACATAATGCATTCTGAAAAATTGTTTGTAAAAATGAGTTACGTGAAGTGTAAACCATCAAGCTTTATTACCAACTTTATTTAGTACCATAGACGACCGACTCGAGAGCCACTGCAGTGAGAGATAAAGTGTTTATTGTTAAGAATTTAATAAAGCATAATCTATGTTTCAGTTTATAAACCAAATTCTGTTTCACAAATGTGAAGACATCTTTGTACTGATTACAGTATAACTATTTTTAAGACAAGAGATTTACACGCGATTTACCATAATATATGAAAGTAAGAAGACGGAACTAAAATGAACACTTAAATTCACAAACTTATAGTTTTTTAATTGGATACTTAACAGTAGAAAGGTGCTAAGTGCTAAAATTAAAAAAGTGATATTTCACTAGAATGGTGCAAATTGCCAAAGGGCATTACATATCAACAGGGCTAGGTCCACAGATGATTGTAGAGTATTATTAAGACCACCAAAAGATGGCAGTGGTGCAAAGTTACTAGAACTCTCTCAGAAGAAAGGTGCAATGTGTCATTCGTTTTGATTTCCCTACAAAACTGAAATCAGCGTAGGTAAATCTTATTACAACATAATACGTAGGTAATTTAGCTATGAATCACATATAATGAATTATCTCTAGATGACACAGCTCGTTTGTTTTAAACTTTTCATTTCCTAGTGTTGAAAATCGGTAAAATATGGGAATAGTACATTATGCAACGAGCCTATAATGGCAGTAATTAAGACGCGAGTATGTTTGTTTATAAAAAGAGCGCAAGCGAGTTTCATAATTTTCATACGAGCGTCTTAATTACCATTATAGGCAAGTTTCATACGACTTTTTATGCTCGACCATAATTTCTAACTTGAAATTATTCATAAGTTTTCATGTTATGGTTATGTAAGTGACGAACGGAACTGACGTGAATTGTGAGATGTGCGCAGACGCGAAAGTATTGATTTTTTCCGAGGCACGAATATCATTGACCTTTATATAACCTAGAGAACATTAGTCTTGATATAACCTGGAAATTGATTTAGAATTGAAAAACGAGATGACAAATTGAATTTATTTGAATATTATTTACAATTAACGCTAATTATTATAGTAATAGAACATAACCTTCTGCGACAGTATTGGATTTCCAGCCTCCGTGACTTTTCGCTAATTGTCTTTCGATTGCATATCCGAGAATAATCGATACTGGCGGGTTTATAACGGTACAAAGGTGATTTGTCATTGGCTGAACAACCGAATTATAATGAATAGGTGTACTTTAATGAGGTGCATTAAAGGGCTACTACCAGGTGTATAATTACTACATTTCGGCATGGTCGAGCATAAATATCATTAAATTAATGCGTTGTTTTTATTGTAAGTGGCATGGAAATGCAGAATAAAATGCAGTGAATTGACACCCAAGTAGATAATAGCTATATTTTCAGAGTTCTATGACCAAGATTATTCAACACTATCAACATTTCAGTTGGGTATCTTTACTGTCATACCAGTACAACGATGTTAACGTAGAACATATGGTAATCATGATGAAAATCAGTCATTTCAGTTCCAAATGGTGAGAGTAATTTGCTTCCAGTCTGAAAAACGAATTTAATGAAAGTATTTGCAGAAATTCTGCGGAAAATAAACTGATCATAGTACCTACGAAATGTTTAAGGGACTTAACAACTTTCATAAATTATGAAGTTTGTTTGTCTCTCAGGGTGTTAATTTTAGTAGTATCATCAAACTACTGATAAAGACTGAGAAAAGTTGTCGTAAATACTACAAATTCTATTAAAAAAAATATATTCTTAAAATTTTTCAATATCGAAAGTTATTTAATGGGTAAATATCCGGTGGCAGTGGTAAATAATTACACTCAATAATGACAATTAATAATACAGTTAATAATAAATTAATATTAATAATAATAATAATAATAATAATAATAACAATAGCATAATAATATTAACAAGAAGCATCCTAAATTAAATGAAGCACGATCACTTAAAATAACGTTTAAAGTAAATCTAATTTGTATCTTAACCCTAGGTTCGAACTAAACTCACGAGTACGATATGTTCATACATGCACAAGTACATTTCAGCACTACACACATTTCACTGTCAACTCACTCACTGCACTGGAACTACGATACATTTCACTAATACTATCCTGATTTCACTAACAATTCAAAAACATTTCGCTGTTCAAATACTTTGCACTACCACTATAAACTATAAAACTTCACTGACACAAACACACTTCACTGACACAATACAATTCACAGACACAACACACTTCTTCACTGATACAACACTTCAAATAATAAAACATCAATTACACCATTTAAATATTGTGCATAATAAATATTAGTAAAGTCCTTAAGCCTATTTTATATACATTTTTGGTTGTTGGTAAGGTCCTTAGTAAGTCTGCAGGTAAAGCATTCCAGTCCCTGATAGTACGATTGAGAAAAGAAAACTTTCCCGTGTCCGTCCTCTGTCTTCTTTCCCTCAATATTTAATAAAATACTGTTAATAAATTTTGCACTTTGCACCTTTCTACTATTAAGTATCCAATTATGGACATTCCACAGTACTTTCGTGATAGAATTTGTTTAGTAAATAGAAAACGCCTGCTGAGGTTGTTCTGCAACTGTGTTAATTATTTAGAACCCACTGTAATAACTCTTAGGACCAATTGTATAAAACTCCCTGACTAAAGATCAACTTTGATCGTTGATCGGAAAGTGAACCGAGTTCAGACACTTCTTCTATTGTATAAAATTTTCTGCGATCGAATTATCTTGGTTCAAATGCAATTTAAGTTCACATGAAAAGGATTTGGCAACATCGCATAAACAGGTGAAGTATGTGATGCGCGGGCCATGTTGTACAGGTTTGTTCAGTGTTGCTAATTTAGCGACTTTAACTCTTTTTCAACGACAATTTCTTTTAACTGTTATATGGCTGAAATAAGGAATTAGCGACCTTTTTAGCACACCATAGTGACAAAATTTAATCTTTCTTTGTTGATAATGAGAAATCTAGCGACTTTCCAATTACTTTTTGGCGACTTTCGTACACTCTGTTGGAGACACTGGTTTGTTTTATGCATTGTAAATAATGGCGGACAATAAGAAGAAGGTTGTCCGTTCACCAAATTGTTATCATGTTATGGTGTTTGATACTGCTAAACATAATAAAGCTTTATAAAACGACAATTTTCGTTTAGTAATACAGTTAATCAAAAATTTGTGAGTGTAGCTATCATATCCATTAATAATTAATGGTTGTTATAAACATAATATATTTATAGGTTTTGTTATTTGATACTGCTGAACACGATAAAGCCTTATAAAATATAAGAATGTTTGTGTATTAAGGCAAGAAATTGAAAAAAAAAATATATATATATATATATATATATATATATAAATGTATCTACCATATCTATTAATATTAATAATAATGGTTATTCTTTTTGCACAATCTGCCATTCGTATACTTCAAACAGAAAAGAAATAACTGAACTTGGATCATCTAACTTAATCGGAGAAAATTCTTCAGTCAAAGTTGACTTTAGTTTGAGACAAATTAATCTCAGATTAGACTTTATACAACACAAAATTACAAGTTGAGCTAAAACGAGGATCAATTTAACCTTTGATCTAAGATTAAATGGTTTATACAATCGGCCCTTAAAGTTTTCGCCAATGGTACTACATATTATATAGTCGGTATCCTTCGTATTTATGTATTACAAAACTATTTATTCACAGTATATTATATTTTCACAATAATTAAATTTGTAAAGCTTCTTCAGGTTCTCGTTCTATTATTTTAACCCTTCCTATCGAAAACAAAAACAAAATTTAATTTCTGTCTTCAATTGTATACTGTATGTGTAGTAAATTGTATTATTTTTAAAAGAGATAAACATGCCTTTAATAACGTCTTAACTTCGATCCGACTGATGTCTTTGCTGGCTAATATTCCAACATGATACACATCTACATAATGAGACAGTACTTCCAATGTTTTATATGAATTATGTTATGTCAGATTATCGTAATATTTCACTTTTTTTTTTTATTTATTCGTGCGTGCGTACATACGTGTCTGCGCTTCTGTACGCAATAAATTAATATTCTGTGAAAATATTTTCATGGAAAAGAATGAGTTTATAGTGCATCCTGCATGGTTCTGCAATATAAAAGACATCACTCCATATAAGCATGGCAAGAATTGAATGCACGGTTGCATGTATTTGCTACTATGCTGTATATTTTATGGACTTCATATATATAGCCTGTACTGAAAATGATTTATAGCACGTTTTGATCACATCATATATACATCTCCCTATGAAATCCGCTTTTGCGTTTCCCAGAGTTGTTTGAGTTCTTAATTTATTTTTTCCGTCACTTAGATTTAATTGTATTCTTTTTCAGCCACAGAAAATCTGTAAAATACCAGTATTTTATTTTTATTTTGAGATTGGGATAATTCTATTATATTTTATTACAAATTAAATAAAATATAGAAATTACAAATTAAATGGAAGCAAGTAAAGAGATAGGTTAGAAGTAAATCCCGAAAAGATAAAGTATATGATTGTGTCTCGTGACGAGAATATTGTACGAAATGGAAATATAAAAATTGGAAATTTATCTTTTGAAGAGGTGGAGAAGTTCAAATATCTTGTAGCAACAGTAACAAATATAAATGATATTCGGGAAGAAATTAAACACAGAATAAATATGGGAAATGCCTGTTATTATTCCGTTGAAAAGCTTTTATCATCCAGTCTGCTGTCAAAAAATCTGAAAACTAGAATTTATAAAAAAGTTATATTACCGGTTGTTCTTTATGGTTGTGAAAATTGGACTCTCACTTTGAGACAGGAACATAGGTTAAGGTTGTTTGAGAATAAGGTGCTTAGGAAAATATTTGGGGCTAAGAGGGATGAAGTTATAGGAGAATGGAGAAAGTTACACAACACGGAACTGCACGCCTTGTATTCTTCACCTGACTTACTTACTTACTGGCTTTTAAGGAACACGGAGGTTCATTGCCGCCCTCACATAAGCCCGCCATTGGTCCCTATCCTGAGCAAGATTAATCCAGTCTCTATCATCATATCTCACCTCCCTCAAATCCATTTTAATATTATCTTCCCATCTGCGTCTCGGCCTCCCTAAAGGTCTTTTTCCCTCCGGCCTCCCAACTAACACTCTATATGCATTTCTGGATTCGCCCATACGTGCTACATGCCCTGCCCATCTCAAACGTCTGGATTTAATGTTCCTAATTATGTCAGGTGAAGAATACAATGCGTGCAGTTCTGCGTTGTGTAACTTTCTCCATTCTCCTGTAACTTCATCCCTCTTAGCCCCAAATATTTTCCTAAGCACCTTATTCTCAAACACCCTTAACCTATATTCCTCTCTCTAAATGAGAGTCCAAGTTTTACAACCATAAAGAACAACCGGTAATATAACATTCTTCACCTGACATAATTAGGAAAATTAAATCCAGACGTTTGAGATGGGCAGGGCATGTAGCACGTATGGGCGAATCCATAAATGCATATAGAGTGTTAGTTGGGAGGCCGGAGGGAAAAAGACCTTTGGGGAGGCCGAGACGTAGATGGGAAAATAATATTAAAATGGATTTGAGGGAATTGGGGTATGATGATAGAGAATGGATTAATCTTGCTCAGGATAGGAACCAATGGCGGGCGTATGTGAGGGCGGCAATGAACCTCCGGGTTCCTTAAAAGCCAGTAAGTAAGTAAGTAAGTAAGTAAGTATTACAAATTAAATATAGATAATCTGTATTTTAAGAGATTAGGAAAATAATTTAATAAGGTCGAGAGTTAAATATTTTAACACAAACATTTGAAATGTTGGTTGATTTCTAAAGGAGCACATGACAGCTAAGTTATCTGATCTTTCAACTGGTTTCCACTTCACTGATAACTGTTTCCAATTTCTGCATCTCATACACTGAGATATCAAAGATATCCGACCCCTACTAATCGATACTGATCGATCATTTGTTCGTGTAAGTGTGGCTATGAATAGATGGCGTAGATAACTTGCAGTGTCGCCAGTAGTACATAAATATACCCGCATTTATATAATTCAACATTTCATCCCCCTCTAATGATTGTCAAATGCACTAGTTCATAGGGAAGTCGCTTATATTGTCAATTATGAAAATAATTTCTACATCATCATTTTTCCGAACACTTTTTTACGTGATATCGCCTATTGAAAACCAGCGGAACTATTTCAAATTTTGTCACCTTTTTATATCTTTGGTTCTAACTTATCCCGTAGTTAGGAAGTCCGCTTACACGATCAGAAAATGGTATAGGTTAGATATCTTATAACGATAGTGTACTAATTTCTTCGAGTTCACTATACAGCACATAGATGACGCTGTAGAAGCGAGATAATAAATCGACGTACAGTATATGCAATTATTCTCCATTGGAGACCTCTCCATTATACAAAATTTAGTAGGCTACTGTATAGAATTATGTATTTGCTCGAATGATTTCTCATTTCCTGAGCAATAGAATCATGCAATAGTAATATGCGTTACAAGAGCGGTATGTTGAAGTTTTCATGTTCGAGGAAAAGTTTGAAAAAGCGAAACGTAGTTGTGTATCGTACATTATTTTGTGCGAAGATAGTTTATTACATACCTGAAAGAGGAATTTCTAATTAGTTGCAATGAAATCTCCATCTTGGTTTCTGTTCAATGACGGAAAATTTGCAAAAGAAAAATATCTATCTTCAACATTGTTGCTTTAAAATGTTTTCTGTGTTTACTATACTCCAGCAGGCCGTGATATACGTCTGTCTTTTGTCTCCCCAGTCTATGGAATCTTTTTGATTTTTTCACGGCTTACTTAATGTTACTTGCATCACTAATGCAGTAACTTTAGTGGAGTTGTAAAGTTTACTTAATTTTTGCAAATATTTAAAAACAATAATTAACAGTGCAATTTAGGTGAAATTGCAGTGGTAAGTTTCCAATTTATAATTATTGCTATATTGAACGTCTCTAAAAATAATATGTTAAAAGCCTAAAGCAGTAAAATCAATATATCACTTAAGTGGTAAGAAGAGGGAAATTGTTATGTGTGTTAGGTTGGGAATACTGAATGTGGAATTTTAGACTTTCCGCGGATTTGTTTTGTGCGGAAACCAAGCAAATACGCACGATCTCACACAAATATATTAACAAAACACTGCCTATTCTTCTTTAGTTACGAAGCAACCTCCGGTATATGCTTTGTTTATGCTTAAATTCGCCGTTCAGTGTTATTCTATATCACTCGTTCAGTTTCTAATTTCCACTAACAGTCTAGGAACATTAAATTCAGACGTTTGTGATGGGCAGGACATGTAGCACGTATGGGCGAATCCAGAAATGCATATAGAGTGTTACTTGGGAAGCCGGAGGGAAAAAAACCCTTTAGGGAGGCCGAGACGTAGATGGGAAGATAATATAAAAATGGATTTGAGAGAGGTGGGATATGATGATAGAGAATGGATTAATCTTGCTCAGGATAGGGACCAATGGCGGGCTTATGTGAGGCGGCAATGAACCTCCGGGTTCCTTAAAAGGCAGTAAGTAAGTAAGTGACGTCTTCATGTCGATCTTTGGTCTACAATAGTTCGTCCGAAAGGAGTAGATCAATGAAGAAAATCTCTGAATACATCGGTAATTGAACCCGTGATCGTCCGACTTGCATGTCAACGCCTTAACCACGACCCTACTGCACCCCAGGGTTCTTTTATGTGCCCTAAATCTACTATACGTGACCCATAATTTTACTTCCCTTTCGAAGGTAATTATGTTCGGGATTTTATCGCCTTTTAAGATTAATTGTCCTAGGTCGGGTTTGAAACCATCAGGCAGCATGGTAGCCAGGATGTCATGGCGTCATAGGTCAGTAGAAATAAAAATGTGATATTTGTTGAGATAAAAGTCAAGATATGCGAAAGAAAATCATTAATCTACACCGAAGTCCGTAAATACGTTCTCAGTACTGCGCTGGATCTTCAAGTAGTCTAGGAAATTTGGTAAAATTCAGATATGGAACATTCGATGTGAATCAAGTTGGGAGAAGACGGCAAAGTGATATATTAAACAGTGCGGCGTATTCTCAGAAACTTGCTTAGACCTGGTAGAGATGAACAAAACTAACTGCCGCTCTCGCTCGCTGTGTTCGTTGCATTTGTCTTTCGAGTCTCGTATCGTCATTCTCGTGCGCTTAGAGTCTCGCTCGTCAATCTCGAAATAGCATTTGGTCGGCGTGGAAAGATTTCGTAACTTTGAATAACATACATCATTGAAATAATAGTAATATACGTTACAAGAGCGGTATGTTGACGTTTTCATGGTCGAGGAAAAGATTGAAAAAGCGAAACGTAGTTGAGCTTTTTTAATTTCCGAGAACATGAAAACAAACATACCGCTCGTGTATCCTACATTATTTTGTGCGAAGATCGTTTATTACATACCTGAAAGACGAATTTCTAATTAGTTGCAATGAAATCTCCATGTTGGTTTCTGTTTAATGACGCCAACTTCGGAACACCAAAACATCTTTCTTTAACATTGCTGCTGTAAAATGTTTTCTGTGTTTACTGTACTCCAGCAGGCCGTGATTTACGTCTGTCTTTTTTTTCCCCCAGTCTATAAATGCGAACTTAAAACAAACGGTAAGGTTATGTAATGATTTATTTTTCATTTTAATATTTTAACAATATTATTTATATAACATATTGCAGTAATAACATCGGCATCTGGAATCTCGTTGATTTTTTCACGGCTTCCTTAATGTTACTTGTATCAGGAATGCAATAAGTTTCGTGGAGTAGTAGACTTTACTTAATTTTTGCAAATATTTAAAAACAATAATTAACATTGCAATTTAGGTGAAATTGCAGTGGTAAGTTTCCAATTTATAATTATTACTATGTTAAACGTCTCTAAAAATAATATGTTAAAAACCTAAAGCAGTAAAATGAATGTCGCGCTTAAGCGGTAAGAAGAGGGAAATTGTTATGTGTGTTACGTTGGGAATACTGAATGTGGTATTTCACACTTACCGCGTATTGGTTCTGTGCGGAAAGCAAGCAAATACGCACGATCTCACACAAATAACATTATAAATGTTTAATTGAGACAAAAGGACAAAACAGAACAGTATCTTAGTTACCAAAATGTTCTGGTTTTATTATATAACCTATGGCTACATAAATAGAAAAACAAATTCTCAAATAAATTTTTGCATTTATAAGAAACATAACACATAACGTTAATATATTTTTACTTGAGATTGCACAATTGATATCAAACATATGAAAAGAAAATTTCTAGCCTTTTAATAAGGGCCTAGTAATTAAATAAAGACTGGGGAACGGATTATTATACACTGAAAGGTAGAGATGATGTTTCAAATAGTCTACTTGATTGTTTATACATATATAACAGTTGCGAAAGTACATAATAAAAGTTCAGTTATGTATAAACAACTGTGGCGATTCAAGGCTGCTTGACATTCGGGAATTCGGGAGTAATCAATCTCCGCGTCTCGAAACACTCACAAGCAGTCTTTACGTCAACGACGCGATGTATAGAACATGTGCGGGTTTTCGAATTTGCGGGCGCTGTTAGTCTTGCTTTCTCGATCGTTCTGCATCTCTAATACCTGGATAAATTCCACTCCTTTATGAACGAAAAAGTAGTACATTATTATTTTTCTTTAACTTCCTCCTTAATTAAATTAGAGTATTTTCAAATATTTCATAACTTTTAGAGCTTCCTGTATATTGCAGCGTGATGAATTGTACAATAACCAAAGGATTCCTGTGGATTAGTACGGAAGATATTGGAACAAGTGACAACAATTTTCACTCCTAAATTTCTTTCAATTAAAATTACCAATTAGTGGTTAAATTCATTTGTAAACATTTATATAGGATTTTCATTTCAAAACTTCCCAGTCTAAATAACTAATTATATTCAATTTAAACAAAACGTCCTTCATTTAGATATTGAGGGGAATATCTGAAAACAGGCTTAATTGAATTTTATATTTCACCCCCCACACCCACCCAGTTGTTGTTGATTAGAGCTGAAGAGAATAAAGCTACAAAAACTTATTGAGCATTTCATGTAATAGTTGTGTCTGTGTATTAAATTATTTTAAAATGGTGTATAGGTCTACCCTTCAAGAGAGAACAGAAATCATCCTTATTGATTAAATTTAGGAAATTACACAAAATAAGCTGTGTTTTCATCCTACAATTAACTGACAATAACAAAAATCCAGGTTGCCAGGCGACGATATAAAACAAAAGATGCAAAAACAAATTAATGAAGTGTATAAACAATTGAATACTCTTTCATATTTAAGTATAAAAATATAGGGATGCCATGGGGGTGAAATCTAAAATGCAATTAAGCCTGGTTTCAGACTCACCCCTCTAAATTGAATTCAATTTAAATAATTGTTTAGACTGGGAAGTATTTAAATGAAAGCCCTGTAGCCTATATATACACAGGTTAACCGTGAGTAATGTCATTAATCTCAAGGGGTTATTCAATGAGATATTTCATACCAAAAAGTTTAATACCATTTTGCTCGTTTTTTCCTCCTTTTAGAAAAAAAATATTTTATATGAAATATTTCATAACGTATTTTGGAAAAGCTATTGAATTAATTCCCAATATGCTCAGTCAATTTAAGAGAGTACCTTAGTGTATTATGATAATGAATGATTAAATTAATTTTATGCTCGACCATGCCGAAATGTAGTAATTATACACCTGGTAGCAGCCCTTTAATGGACCTCATTAAAGTACACCTATTCATTAAAGTTCAGGTGTGCCAACAATCAGAAAATACCATTGTAGCAATATGAAAGCGTAAGTATCGATTATTTTCGGATATGAAATCGAAAGACAAAAATAAATCAATAAATCATCTATGTTTGAAATAAAGTCAGTTCTGTTACTATAATAATTAGCGTTAATTGTAAATAATATTCAAATAAATTCAATTTTTCATCTCGTTTTTCAATGTCAAGGTCAATGTCGACATTTGTTTCTCGGAAAAAATCAATACTTTCGCGTCTGCGCATATCTCACAATTTACGAGGTATTGCACAAGGTCACTTCCGCTCCTCAGTCAGATAAGACTAACATGAATACTTATGAATAATTTCAAGCATAAAAAGTCGTATGAAACTTGACCATAATGGTAATTAAGACGCTCGTATGAAAATTATGAAACTAGCTTGCGCTCGTTTCCTAAACATACTCGCGTCTTAATTACTACCATTATAGGCTCGTTGCATAATGTACTATTAGTTCTGTGCTTTAATTGTGCAGAAATTTGATCTGAACAAATGTAACTTTTCGTTCTGAAAAGGAATTTTATAATGTTACATTTGTTCGAATCAAATTTCTGCACGTTTAAAGGACAAAACTAAAATTATTTCAATCACTTATTATCATAATGCACTGCTCTTTTAAATTGACTTAGCACATTGGGAATTAAATCAATGACTTTCCAAAAAAAAACACGCTATCAAATATTTCATATAAACAAATTTTATCTCGAAAAGGAAATAAAAACGAACAAAATTGTATTAAACTATTTTGTTTGCAATATCTCAAAGAATAACCCTCTGAAATTAATGACATTACCTACGATTCACTGTGTAGGGGAGACTCGGATAGTATCGGACATCGGGTAATATCGGACATTGCGTTTCTTTCATCTACCACCATATGGTAGTACCTGAATGACATGGTTACGTTTCTGTATGCGACATCACAGAAACGTAACCATGTCAATCAGGTACTATCATCGTGTGGTAGGTGAAAGAAATTCACTGTCCGATATTACCCGATGTCCGATACTACCCGACTCTCCCCTATATATTCTATCAACGTTGCAACAGAGCCGTGATATCAAGGTATATTCCTACAACTCTAAAGTTGACTTTTCACTATCTTATATCACAAATACAATAAAATTACTTCGGTATTTATCACATATGTTAACCTCAGCTGCTTTCTGAATGACATTATTGAGTAAAGTATTGCATGACGCGTCCATGTAAAGTTTATTCTTTATATTATATACTGTTTGTGGAATGTTAAATCATTTGTCTGTTGAAATGCTTGGCATGGACATTTGTTTTGTTGCCTGCTGCCGTGTGGCAGAGATTCTGCTTGTATTTTAAGTTAAGGTACACCCAGTCTTAACTCAATTCCATGGTGCATGGTGGATACTCTGGCAAGAGTTATTTACAATTCTACACGTCTTGTGAGATATGTGTTAGATTTTCTGATATTTCTTCGGATTTTCCTACTATTTCTCCACACTGTTATTATCTCCTTGCCACTAAATCACACATATTCGGAATATTTTCTGTAGCGTAAAAATATTAATGAACAAAGAACTTTTTCTTATTACTTTATAAAGAAGTTATTTATCATCTTCTCTATACACTATAAATAAAATTATTCTAAACAGAAATATTTATCAGTTTGTCTTTATAATTCAGTAACTTTCAACTCATATTACGTCATTATCTTCCCTTTTATCTTTAGTCTTCTCACATTTATGAACAGTGTCCCCATACAAAGCTATATGAAACGTGTAGGGGAGAGTCGGGTAGTATCGGACATCGGGTAATATCGGATAGTGCGTTTATTTCATCTACCACCATATGGTAGTACCTGAATGACATGGTTACGTTTCTCTATGCGACATCACAGAAACGTAACCATGTCAATCAGGTACTATCATCGTGTGGTAGATGAAAGAAACTCATTGTCCGATATTACCCGATGTCCTATACTACCCGACTCTCCCATAATGCTATACTTTGGGAACGAAACGACAAGCAATGGAAGACTTTGGTGGATCTGTCATATGGTAGACTGCTTCCAAGACGTTAAGTCCATTGAAACCATGTCCATATGACTTATGTCCTCTAATATTTTTGTCCACTTTCATTTATGTCCACATTTTATGTGCGTCCATTTTTTGGGTCCATGACTGTTATGTCCACTTTTATTTAAGTCCACTTTCATTTATGTCTACTTTCATTTATGTCCACTTTTATTTATGTCCACTTTTATTTAAGTACACTTTAATTTATGTCCACTTTTATTTAAGTCCACTTTTATTTATGTCCACTTTCATTTATGTCCACTTTTATTTATGTCCACTTTTATTTATGTCCACTTTTATTTATGTCCAATTTCATTTATGTCCACTTTTATTTATGTCCACTTTTATTTATGTCCACTTTCATTTATGTCCACTTTCATTTATGTCCACTTTTATTTATGTCCACTTTTATTTATGTCCACTTTTATTTATGTCCACTTTTATTTAAGTACACTTTAATTTATGTCCACTTTTATTTAAGTCCACTTTTATTTAAGTCCACTTTCATTTATGTCCACTTTCATTTATGTCCACTTTTATTTATGTCCACTTTCATTTATGTCCACTTTCATTTATGTCCACTTTTATTTAAGTCCACTTTTATTTAAGTCCACTTTCATTTATGTCCACTTTTATTTATGTCCACTTTTATTTATGTCCAATTTCATTTATGTCCACTTTCATTTATGTCCACTTTTATTTAAGTCCACTTTTATTTAAGTCCACTTTCATTTATGTCCACTTTCTTTATGTCCACTTTTATTTATGTCCACTTTCTTTTATGTCCACTTTTATTAAAGTCAATTCCTTTTGTACCACTGGAAGATGTTCAGACTGTTTTTGATAGCCTTATAGATAATATTGAGCCTGATATAATGGATTTATCATTGTACATGGAAAGAACTTACATCCGAGGAACACCTGCTCGAGGAAGAAGAAGAGCAATGCCACCTAGATTCGCACCTCAAATTTGGAACACTTATAATCAGGTTCTGGCAGAACAACATCGAACAACTAACATAGTCGAAGCTGGCACAATCGCTTTCAGAAACATATCGTGACACATCACGCGTCGGTCTGGAAATTCATGGAATTTATCAAGAAAAACCAAAGGAATAATGAAATTATAATAATACAATTGCTCGGCGGGCATTTGAATGTGCGACACCCTATTAAAAGATCGTACCTACAAAATTTAAGTCGAGTAGAAGAGATTGTTCGGAATTACAACCACTATAATGAAGAAGGACACATCAGAACTTACCTCAAAGCTATTAGGTATCTTTTGAAGCTGTGTGAAGAGGAGAGGATGGTATTTTTTTAAACTTTTTTCCTATTTGGTGTAAAATATTATTTTTTTGTATATAGAGAGCTCATAGCTGTAGAAACTCAACCAAATATAAATAGTTTGAAAAAAATTATTTGGGGGCCCAAATTTGAAAAAAAAAATACCCAATGCAGGATTGTACTAAAACCGATATATCTAAACCGTTTTTAAAGATAGATTCAAACTTTTTTCACTGTATTTGCAAAAGCATGTTCTACAAACTGTCTGTAACAGAATTTTTATATTAGTCCTTACTTTTGTAAAATAAACAATTAAAATTTAATAACAATATTTCTGATTTCCTTTCTTGCAAACAAACGGACGTATTTTAAAATGAAATCAATTAACAAAATTCTATTACAGAGAAACGTTTCCTAATAGTCTAAAGAATGTGTGTTCCAAATTGCATGCATGTATATTTAATAGTTCAGAAATTATATCCATTTTGTCTGGCAATGTAGCAAAAAAAATGAAGTTACTGGAAACCGATAAAAGTGGGTGTGTGATTTAAAAATCCATAGCGCAGGAAGTTAAAAAATGACGTCTCAACATCCGATAAGGGCACAAATACCCACGAAATGTTATGCAATGCATTCCACATATATCAAAGAGTATTTTAAAGAAAAATTTCTTTTTTTAATTTAATTTACCGGAAACAACAATAAAAGTGGGCGAGTGATTTAAAAATCCATAACGCAGGAAGTTTAAAAATAACGACTCAACATCCGGTAAGGGCACAAATACAAACAAACTGTTATCCTATGCATTCCACACATATCACAGAGTATTTTAAAGAAAACAATTTTTTTTAATTTACTCATTTTTCACCAAAAAATACCATCCTCTCCCCTGAAGATGAACAGGCAGAAGAGATTGAGTAAGGAATTGAAGTAAATTTGTAGATGGGCATAAAGTATTGTAGAATCATGTAGTGGTAGAAATGTGGACATAAAATTGTGCAATTGGGCTAAAATAAAGTGGACATATATTTATGGACATAGTGTAATGGACTTTTATGTAATGGACATAATAAAATGGACATTAAAATTGTGGACATTATAAAAAAAGGACCTAACGTCTTCGTTTCGGTAGACTGTATACATATCTTTTCACGTTGTGATGATCTTTTAACGAATTCAATTGGTTAATGAGATAGTTGAATTTAAAGTTGAATTTCAAGTTTCCGGAAGATATTTTGTGTAGACCGAGAATGGCAGATTTTATTTAAATTTTGTATTTTATGTATTTATTCTTTCTAAGTGTGTAACGAACTGCAATATGTATATGCCCTGAAGGGACTTAATATTTAATACAAATGCTAATTACATTTTATTTATCAACATGTAATTTACCTCTGTGAGACGTTTCAGACCAGTCTGACATTAACTGTTGTGCAAGGAGTTTATTTTATTCAATAAACTGCTTAAGAATTTGAAGTCGAGATAACAGCATTAAAAAGAACATTTCTCTCAAGTCACTGACGCGAGCTATGTTTAGCCACATTTTATTATATGGTTAGAATATTTACAGCTGTCTCAAATATAATTACGATCATAAGAAGAAAAAAAAGTGGATTTCTTTAATTTTTCAGCATTATTTCACCATAGTGTCCCTTTAATGGTAAAAACAGGAAATAGAAAAGAGACTACATCGGTCTTTATAGATATAATGTTGGAGAAAAAAAGACACGAATATCTAGAAGGGGAGGAGGACGGAGTAAGATAATTGGAACATCGCGTACATATCAGTTGAATGCAGGTCAACAGCTTACGAAAGAAAGCACTGTTACTCATTCCACAAAAAAAATAATGAAAAGAAACAGCCAAATAACACCGGGGAAGTGAAGTCTATCTGAGGAAGAATGGACTGAGAGTAATTTAGTAGATTGGGAGCTCCAAGATTCAGAAAGTGTTATATTTCATCAAGAAAAATGGAAAAGAAATTTAAAAAAAGAACAGTTCGTGGTTTCAGCCAGTCTACCATGGAATGGTTGTCAGAATTTCTTCACTCGCCACCTCTTTCTTTCGTCCGACATTTCTCGTATGGAAAGCGCTGTACTAACAAATTTTGCATCATATTCTGATCTTCAGAGTAGATTTACATGAAAACAGGTAATTCAGTAAGTAAAAAAGGGACAAGTCAAAATCTTTCAGTATGTCCTTGGTTTAGATCTGGGAGCAACAGTAACAAATATAAATGATACTCGGGAGGAAATTAAACACAGAATAAATATGGGAAATGCCTGTTATTATTCGGTTGAGAAGCTTTTATCATCCAGTCTGCTGTCGAAAAATCTGAAAGTTAGAATTTATGAAACAGTTATATTACCGGTTGTTCTGTATGGTTGTGAAACTTGGACTCTCACTTTGAGAGAGGAACAGAGACTACGGGTGTCTGAGAATAAGATTCTTAGGAAAATATTTGGGGCTAAGAGGGATGAAGTTACAGGAGAATGGAGAAAGTTACACAACACAGAACTGCACGCATTGTATTCTTCACCTGATATAATTAGGAACATTAAATCCAGACGTTTGAGATGGGCAGGGCATGTAGCACGTATGGGCGAATCCAGAAATGCATATAGAGTGTTAGTTGGGAGGCCGGAGGGAAAAATATCTTTAGGGAGGCCGAGACGTAAATGGGAAGATAATATTAAAATGGATTTGAGGGAGGTGGGATATGATGATAGAGAATGGATTAATTTTGCTCAGGATAGGGACCAATGGCGGGCTTATGTGAGGGCGACGATGAACCTCAGGGTTCCTTAAAAGCCAGTAAGTAAGTAAGTAAGTATGTCCGTGATTTAGAAACCTGTAACATTGTCAAGCTTGTAATATAAAAAAAGTATCTTCTGCTGACCCTCAGAAAGATATCTAAGGAAGAGACTAGTGAAGTGCTTTGTATGAAATGTGGCACTGTATGGTGCAGAAACATGAACATTACGACCAAGAGAAGGAAAGGAACTGGAAGCATTTGAAATGTGGATATAGAGAAAAATAAAGCGTGTGAAATTGGCAGAAAAATGAGAAATGAAGCTGTGCTAGAAAGAGTGAGTGAAGAAAGAATAATGTTGAAACCGATTAGGAAGAGAAAAAGATCACTGGGTCAATGACTAAGACGAAACTGCATATTGAAGGATGTACTGGAAGAAATGATAAATCGGAGAAAAGTTCGGGACAGAAGAAGATATTACATGATGGACAACATTAAGATAAATGGACCATATGCGGAGGCTAAGAGGAAGGCAGGAAAGAGGGAAGATTGGATTGGAGAATGTTAGGTTTGCAGCGTAGTTCCTGCTCTTGGGCAGAAAACTAAGAATGAATGATGTTACTTTTCAAAATATTCCTCCTCTACTTACAAAACATTTGTCCCATCGATCTACAAGCTTTCTAATGCCTGCAGAGAAATCTTTATCTTTTTGTTGCTCCTAGCCGTACACTTTTGTTTTCACTTGATCATTATCATCGAATTTGATTACTTTCGGGACATTTTTCATAGGACCAAATCTGTGATAGGCTGATTGATTGTGGCAGAAAGTACAACTTAGTTTGCCAATATATTCGAATATGATATGGACATAACGAGGACGAGCCTAATCTTGAAGAAGAAGAAGAAGAAGAAGAAGAAGAAGAAGAAGAAGAAGACAAGAAAAACTCTCAATCCTTCTTCATGTTTAACGTTTCTCTCATTTTATATTTCACCTCACTGAAAATAAATAATAAAGTACATAAAATGGAATGTGAGCTTTGAATTTAATTATTAAAATTATTAAATTTATTAGAATGTATTATTATTATTTATTATTATTATTATTTTATTTTCTTTATTAAAATATTTTCACAAAAATCTGAATAACTTTGAAAGGTATATACATAAATATAGAACTAAAAATATGAATTCTCTGCGTTTGTCTGAACCAACATGTAAAACCAATGCAGATTTTTATCATAGCGTTAGTCAAGGACCAGATTATTAAACAAATTTTATTCCAATATAATTTTAACCACGAATCCTCTCCAAATTAATAAAAAAAAATAAATTCTATTGGATTTATAGTTTGGTTTTAAACGTATTAAACACTTTTTTAATCTGTATTTCACTCTCAATTTTAATTTTATTTTTGTCTATATTGGAATCTCCTCCTGAGCACGAGTCTTACTCATTCAGGAGTGGGCTAGTTTATCTTACATTGTATTAACTTGTATTCATTTCAAATTTACTAGCAATAAAATAAATAAATAAACAAATGATGATGCCAAGAAACTCACTGATTTATCTGTGAAATGTCATGAACATAATAAAAATTGGCGCCTGTCTGAGGTGTTCAGTTAACAAAACTCTCTGGCACACTAAAAATGTTTCTGATGTCAGTCGAGAACGTTGTGTCGGTGCCGATATACTAATAATGTAATTTCACTCATTGGTTCCAACTGTATAACATCACAACACTATACAGAAGACGCACTGAGTGACGGCAGCCCCAATCCCACTAATTTATACATGGTGTGTAAATTGACGGAAAACCGCAAATATTAACAACCTTAGTTACCGATTATATATTGCAAGCAAAAATTACATACAATAACAAAGATTTTACAATACTATTGTAATACTCGTAAATGAATATTCTTCAAAATTCGAAATTGATTACCAATCTCATAGTTAAATAGTCTACATATTAAACATTATTGTATAAATACAATGTAACTGGGTCACACCCGAAAAAGCAAGATGCTTGAGGTCGGGCGTGACCAATAATGAAAACTGGATAGAAGAAAAAAATAATAGTAATAAAATAATAATTAAAATAATAATATTAATAACAATAATAATAATAATAATAATAATAATAATAATAATCTGATTAAAACTGTTAAATGTAATTACACATAAAGTTTAAAAAGAATAAGAAAAAAAAAACAAAAACAAACAAACAAAACAATACCATAGCCCATACATAAACATACTAAGTTAAGAATACAGCATTTTTAAAGTGACAGAAAAAAATTAAGAATAAGAATTTACATGATTATAATTTTAAAAACAGTTCAAGCACTTGTTTTTTGAATAATGTATTGTTTAATGTTATATTGCTGCATACACAATCCCATATCAACAACACGCAAAGCCATCTTGAAACTTTCCTCACAGAATTTTGTGTCACAGCATTCGATTCTCCTGCCTAAAGAAATTTCACTGAAAAAACGCAGAGAACATCACACTGACGTCGAATGTAATACAACCAGACGACTCCAGCTTTCACAATGTATCAAACTTGAACACTATTTCTAAAAAATATACATTCTTAGAATGTTTTATAAGTATTTTCCTGTCTGACCGCGAAACCAGGTGACCCGATCGGGGCAAGTTACTTGGTTGAGGTTTTTTCCGGAGTTTTCCCTCAACCCAATATGAGCAAATGCTAGGTAATTTTCGGTGCTGGACCCCGGACTAATTTCACTGTCATCATCTTCATCTCATTCGAACGCTGAACAACCTGAGATGTTGATAAAGCGTCGTAAAAAAGTGTTTTCCTCCTCTAAAACTTTTGTACAAATATTTAATATAATTTTGTTACATCCTGTATAACAAATTCCAAAAACCTAATTAAGATACAACGGAAAGACATAAAATGCATGTTAATAGCTTTATTGTCTGTTTTCTGTTTTGTGTAGAATGTGTGTTTGTAATACCTGTACCAATTTAGTGACTGCACGTTGTTATCAATTTCCACCACTTCTTGTTGTCGACAACTTCGGATAGTCTCATGTTCCACATGACGTAATTTTAACTAATAAGGTACATAATCACTGCATAAATGAAACAAAAGCTAATTGTCTTGATTACGTATTGTTTTTGAAACGCCTGTAAATAAACATAGGAACGTAATGTTTAAAATCACACTAAAATTAAAGTCTTACAATTTCTATCTAAAGTAGTAGGCCTACACAAACTGTAAATTATGAAATTCTGATCGTAATATTAACTATAAGATTAAAGTATCTGCTAGGAGAATACTTTTCAAAGCATGGATCTGTAGCAATTTCGTTTGTCTTTTAAGTTTACTTGCAAATTTTCGTAATTGAAGGGTTCAGAGCCATAGTGGGCCAAGCGCCATTTATTAAAAACGGAGAAAACAAGGGTTAAAATTAAGTGATGACTATAAGTTAACGAAACATATAGCAAGTACTATAAAGTTTCCACATTGAAATTAAATGATATGTCAATCTTCATTAAACTATGGTATTTACCTAACTTTAACCCTTGCTTTCTCCGTTTTTAATAAGTGGGGCTTGACCCACTATGGCTCTGAACCCTTCAATTGTAACTGCAAAGGATATACAGTAATTACTCTCATATTAAAATAAACTACAAAATTCGCAGATATTTCATTCTAACTGTTTCCTCATTTGTTTCTAGGCACAAATACTAACGTAGACGCACACATTATTGACAGAAACTGTCAAAAACGAAAGCAAAATATTAATCTTGGTACGTAATTGTACTTGGAAATCTGTATGTAAACAGTTTTTAGCTCTATTGCGGACTTTTTACGGTAAATATTTGTAAAATTATTAATTCCTGATACAAATTGTCATAATTACTTTACACATTAACATTCAGATTTTAGGAAATATCCGAAAAAACATTTCATACATTCACTTTCAGAGGTAATATAAACATTTGTTGTACCTTTGATTTGTTATAGCTTACAATTTATATCCCGAAAAATAAGTAAATGAATAACAATGATTCACTCTCTAGATCTAAATAGTGTTGCAGAGAAAAAAAACAATTTATATCCCGGAAAATAAGTAAATGAATAACAATGATTCACTCTTTAGCTCTAAGTAGTCTTGCAGAGAGAAAAACTATTTTAGCAATTTATAATGTTTGATCTATATTTTGGTCGTTTGCACATGATGTACTAACCTTAACAAGAAATGGTGATTACCACATATTTTGACTGCCTCAAAATTATGACAAGAGCATAAATAACCATTATTTTGTCACATTTTTGGCTGTTTCTAGATAAAACCATAATTCTTGCAATGATGTCTTTTCACACAACTCTCTTATCCTCAAGGTGTTTAAATGAATATTGGTTCTCATTTATACATGTACAAGATTCATGCTCTTCGGGAGATTTCTGCTGTTTGAAGTCATAAACATTCTTGAATAGAATTAATGTTTTTTTCTTTAATTTATTCATCTGTTGAAGACAACGTCAAAATAATGAATTGTGTAACATTGTATATACGTTGATCATTTACAAAGTCAAGAGGTCTATCCCTAAACACTGTCGTATTTGACACACATTTTAGCCTTCTGTGAGCAATGTATTAACCTTACATATTTTTAAGGTATAAAAGCAACAAAATTCCATAACACTTTTAGTTTTATCATGCACTAGATTTTTTTATGAATGTTGTAAAAGTAAAAATAATATTCCTAGAATATAATAATTTAAAGTACTTCAACCAACTGCTAAAAAAATCAGTATTTGTTTCAATAATTTTTGTTTCGCAAAATAGTGATAACATCCTGACACTTTGACCAGTTACAGCAATGTCAAAATTCCATAAAAACATGTGTTTATTACATGTTCTAACCGTGTGCAGATGATTGCGATAGTCCTTGTTTAGAAATATGTGTCATACATTTTGACCTATCTCAATAACAAATACCAGGTTAGTATTTGTACTTTTCACATACATTATGAAGTATTCTATAAAAAAAATTGCTGCTAAGTTACTCTCTCAAACAGGACAAATCCTTGGATAGCAATTTTTTTTTTTTTTTTTTGGCCTTCTCATTCAACGAAAAAACTTCAGTTAGCATTGTATTGTTCACAATTTTTTTCCCTTCTTGTACAATAACAAAATCTCCAGGTAGCAGCGTTTTGTTTATGCATTTTTGCCCTTCTCAAAGAAGTATATAATTCCAAATTAACAGTTTGTTTTTCATTACTTTTCTCAGATAACAAAATCTCCAGGTAGCAGCGTTTTGTTTATTCATTTTTGCCCTTCTCAAACAAGTATATGATTCCAAGTTAACATTTTGTTTTTCATGTATTATGACCTTTCTCAGATAACGACAAAATCTCCAGGTAGCAGCGTTTTGTTTATGCATTTTTGCCCTTCTCAAACAAGTATATAATTCCAAGCTAACATTTTGTTTTTCATGTATTATGACCGTTTTGTTTATGCATTTTTGCCCTTCTCAAAAAAGTATATCATTCCAAATTAACAGTTTGTTTTTCATATATTATGACCTTTCTCAGATAACGAAATCTCCAGGTAGCAGCGTTTTGTTTATGCATTTTTGCCCTTCTCAAATAAGTATATGTATAATTCCAAATTAACAGTTTGTTTTTCATGTATTATGACCTTTCTCAGATAACGACAAAATCTCCAGGTAACAACGTTCTGTTTATGCATTTTTGCCCTTCTCAAACAAGTATATAATTCCAAGTTAACATTTTGTTTTCCATGTATTATGACCTTTCTCAGATAACGAAAAAATCTTCTGTTAGCAGTGTATTTTTGATGTAATTTTAGCCTACTCAGACAATGACAAAATCCCTATTTAGCATTCTTTTTTATCTATTTTAGTCTTTCTCCAACAATGACAAAATCTTCAGTTAACATTGCTTAATCTATTTTGGTACTTCTCAGACAATAACAAAATCCACCATTGGCATTAGGTTTTCATGCATTTTAGTCCTTCTCAGTTAATGACAGAAACCCCAATTAGCATTATGGTTTTTATGCATTTTACCCTTCTCAGATAGTGGCAATATTTGCAGTTAGTATTGTATTTTTCGTATATTTTTGTCCTCATATAATGAAAGCTCCCTAGTTAGCATTGTGCCCTTCATGCTTTCCGATTCTTACTAGACAATAACAGGATCTCTACTTAGTTTTTGTGCAACTTCGCCATTTGCAGTAAAATTATTGGTTATGATTATATTTGTCATATTTTAGTCATTTTAATTAGCAAATGTTCAATCAGTACTTACTGTGCTTCTCATATACTGTATTTTGATCATTTGCGAACAATGACAATTTTTACAGTTAATATTCTACTTTTAATCCATTTTGAGGATAGGGGAAATCCCTGCTTAGCCTTAATTTCTTAACACATTATGATGATTTGCTATATCAATATCCTGTTGATAATTTATTGTGTTTCCTACACATTGTGGATAGTTTCAGAACAAAATTTGCAGTTAGTGTTGTGTGTGTCAACCATTTTGTCCATTTCTAATAACAAATCTCTACTTATAATCACTTTTATCACACATTTGGCCCTCTTTAATAACTAACTTACTAACATTGTGTTTGATATTATGTTGTAGTCAATTTTAATAACAAAATCTCTGATTACCGTTGTGCTTGCATATATTTAGAAATTCGCGGACATAGTATCTTCCACCGATAATATCCATTTTGCCCTTCTGCATACATTGTCAAAATGCTTCATTAAGCATCATGTTTAACACATATTTCCACATTTGTAGAGAATGTGTACCCTTTTCACAAGCTTGAAGAAAATAGAATGCAAGTATTCTGTGCTGAAAGAGTAATCAAAGTGAATGGTGCATCCTTTATAACGCATATACTTCTCCACTTTTAAAATCAAGATGCGTTACTTTTATTTTATTTATGCAGCGATTCTCGTACGTGCCTTACACTCGAGAAGAGAGAAGTGGAACTCCCCTGCCGTGTTATTTCTTGCTGTTGAAGTCTCTTACAGGAGTTTTTCTCCAACAGGCAAATTCCGCCGCGAATTCAAACGCACATTTCTCCAATGCCGTTGCCTATCCCACGACACGTCCTCTTCTCTCCAATCCCATCACTTCAACAACCGCGAGAAGTACCACGTGTCCACCGCCAGCGAGTACCCCATGACCACCACGGTCCCCCCGGGGTCCACGTCCATCCGCGGGGACTGCTTCCTACCCAGCTCCACAACCTCCTCTATCCGCCACCATGGACGCCGTCACCTGACCAACAACAACGAGGCGTCGAGCAGTCGACTCTGACATAGACTGCTGGTGCCCTCCAGCGGGAGCAGTGTGGACTACAGCAGCAAGCAGCGTCGGGTGACGTGGGCGTCGCAGGGACAGCCGGCCACTGTGCACTCCGCGGCGGCCGGCGTCGGGACGCTGCACTACGCATAGATAGACACACCTACACACTCAGAACCAGTCTGGAATACCCTGTTCTTCAAGGACGATATATCAATTTCTATCACTGTAAAATCGGTTAGAGGACTGATTAGTATTATACTAAATACCAGTGCAAGATTTCAGGTCTTGTACTTGTGGGTATTTCCTTAGTCCGAATTTGTCGCGTGGATATTCTCTTCTGTCTTCTATGTGGCCTTCGTCATACGTGTCACCAAGACACCGTGGTCAAGTTTGTTAATTAAGATAAACGTCCACCCTGCAAAACTCGGAACACTTACTCTACTCATTCAAAAGATCAGGTCTTCTGTTTCGTCTTTAAAATAGGCCACGGACACTGTCTTTTATATGTTCGTGAGCGGGCACAAACAGGAAGGGGAATGATGTAATCACAAGACCGGTAGGTATTGCATCAGACAGGACGATTTTGTCTCGGACCGTTCGATGTGTTGGTGAGTACACATATTCTTATGAGGCTGCAGCATACCGCATCGGATATTCTGTCTCGGACAGGACGGCTTTGTCTCGGACCGTTCGATGTGTCGGTGGTTATACGCATTCTTATGAGGCTGCAGCATACCCCATCGGATATTCTGTCTCGGACAGGACGGTTTTGTCTCGGACCGTTTGATGTATCGGTGGTTATACGCATTCTTATGAGGCTATAGCATACCGCATCGGATATTCTGTCTCGGACAGGACGGTTTTGTCTCGGGCCGTTCGATGTGACGGTGATTACGCGCATTCTTATGAGGCTGCAGCATACTGCATCGGACGAATATCCCGAGACGAATATCTGATTCAATTTGCTTGTAAACACCGTCACATCCATCTGTCCGAGACAGAATGATTGATGCAGTATGCTGACGGCCTACGAGTTTAGAATATTACCACAGTGTTCGGTTGTCTAATTGGTATTCAGATTTTATGAAAAGTGAAAGTCGTAATTTAAACTCTAAACTAAGTCGAAGAACTATTAGGACATATTTCTGCAATTAGATGGTCATTTAACATTATTTTCAGGTCTCAATAGTGACTGAATTGAAAAAAAACTTTGCATTTTTAACTCTGTATTACAATTCCGTGTCGGGGTTGTTTACTGTGGCTATGATCATGGCAATATAGCCTAAGACTTGGCAATATTGCTTACTGTATACAGAATGACCAGTAGGTAATGCCATTAATTTCAGGGGGTTATTGTTTGGGATATTCCAAACAAAAACTTTTAATACAGTTTTGCTCGTTTTTTGCTTCCTTTTCGAGATAAAAATTGTTTTACATGAAACATTTCATAGCGTGTTTTGGGAAAGCCATTGATTTAATTCACAATATGCTCAGCCAGTTTAAGAGAGCGGATATACCTATACGCCCTTCTTCGGGAAAACGGTTTAAAATGTAGTGAATAATTATAGTAGCGAAATTTTGTTTTGATTGTACTGTACATACCTGCAGGACAGGGCTGCGTGCGTGTATAACATTTTATTCAGGTGCGTTTTAAAATCTTAGATTGCATGTATCTCAATTCACCACATTAACGTATACGCCCTTTTTCCGGCAAACCCCTCAATTACATCCATGAGTACATAATAAAAGTAAATCAATAAATAAAACACAGTAAGCTGTCAATAAATATCTAAAAGTTTTAACAAATCAAATGAATATTAAATATATTATTGCCTTAATCATTACAAAAACAACCAAAATAAATAAATAATTTTTGTTAATTTACTATATTATCAGAATTTTCTCTTAAATCCAATGCACGGGTCTTCTGACCGTACGTGCTGTGTAAAACAAGTCCTACTTTGTAGGTTTCAGCCTCCTGGCACCTATGATTAGATCCAAGCACTCTCAAAAGAACACACAGATTAAAATGAAAATGGCACAAACGAAACACATTATATATTATATCCTAACCTAAAACAGGCATAAAAGTGTATAATGTATTATGATAATAAATGATTGAAAGAATTTTAGTTTTTGTCCTTTAAATGTGCAGAAATTTGATTCGGATAAATGTTACATTGAAAGATTCCTTTGCAGAACAAAAAGTTACATTTGTTCGAATCAAATTTCTGCACATTTAAAGAACAAAAATTATTTCAATATTTTATTATTATAATAAACTGCTGTCTTAAATTGACTTAGCATGTTAGGAATTCAACCAATGACTTTCCCAAAACACGCTGTGAAATGTTTCATATAAAACAATTTTTGTCTCGTGAAAGGAAACAAAAACGATCTGAATTGTATTAAACGTTTCTGTTTGAATATCTCAAAGAATAACTCCCTGAAATGAATGATATTACATAACTTGTCACCCTGCATTCTCTGTATACTTGTATAGACCAGCATGATTCACCCAGCGGAGTGGTCGACTTTTCCATATGGGCGATACGATCATGACAATGGAAACTGTAAATATAGTGTCATAATGGCGGATAAATGACATCCAAAGACATGATCGAGTAACTAATGGTCATTATGTATGAGGTTTCAGACTTGACGGTGACTATGTTCAGAAGAAGAATTCTGAGTTTTAAACCTTGTGTTAAGACATCTTCGACATTTCGCAACTACTAATCCGTCATCATGTTAATGTTGCTCAATATCTGAAAGTTCCCGTACTTTTTGAGCCAAAATGCCTGCATAGTTCATACAACTAGACGAGGCCTTCACCTCGCGCTACCTCTTTAAATTGTACGTATAACGGCGGTCAACTAAGAACTCCAATGTCTATTTGGACTTATAATTATTTCAAATGACTTCGTTTATTTGTTTCATTTGCCCATAATCTGACTATATGATACATAATGGACATAGCAAAGTAGCTCGAAAGAGAGGTTTCTGCGTCCAGCAGTTGTTTGGAAAAACCATAACGGATTCAACAAAGTAGACGATCCTTCACAACCTGAGTATTATGACAGAATTTTAATGTAGTTCGAAAACATGAAAATTATGTTTCAGTTTACAGTTTGACTCGAAATTCTTTTTGAGAAGTAATGGCCTTTTATTATAACTTGAGAGATAAAAAATTAATTCATTTGTACCAGCAAATGGAAGGATATGAGTCCTGTGAACTATCAGTGCAATTTCACAATACTAGTTTCGCCAAAGTCCCTCCTTGGCAACAAGGAACTCGCTAACCGGGAACGCGATATATCTTATTAAAATCTACCAACAACATTAAATTCCAAGTTACCTAACTTAGTAGATTCCAACAAATTTAATTCAGTATAATGCAACACACTTAACTCAGTAAATTCAAAAACATCTAACTCAGTATGTTCCAACACTCTTAACTCTACATCTCAACACATCTAAGTCCATACATTCCAAACCAATACATCTAACTCTGTAATCGGGACATTCCAACACACCGAACTCTTCATTTCAACATACCTAACTTTGCATTGCAAACCACCTAACTCAGTAAATTCTAACACACCTAACTCAACATTTCAACGCTCGTAGCCCAGTAAATTCTAACAAATCTGAGTACATTCCAACATCCCTAACTGTACATTTCAACACACCTAACTCATGTCATCTAACTCAATACATTTCAACACACCTTACGTAGTAAATTCTATCGCATCTAACATACCTAACACTACATTTCAACAAAACTAGCTCAGTACATTCCAACACACTTAACTTAGTACATTTTTCATCACATCTAACGCTATATTTCAACACACTTAATACATTACCTTCTAACACATCTCAGTATTTTCCAGCATACCGAACTCTGCATTTCAACACACCTAACTCTGTACTGTAACACACCTAACTTAGTAGCTTTTAACACAGCTAACTCAGTCCATTTGAAAATGCATAACTCGACATTTCAATACTCCTAGCTCAGTAAATTTTAACAAATCTAACTCAGTACATCCCAACATACTAACTCTACAGTTAAACATAACTAACTCATGTCATCTAAGTCAATACATTTCAGTACACCTTACTTAATACATTCTATCACATCTAACCAGGGTTTGTGCTATAAAATAAATAATTGTCGCAAAAATTCACAAATAAAAAATTATGGTTGTGCAAATTGCGAAATATTTATGCAATTTTCTAAATAATTGTACAGAAATATACAATCAATAAAGTATGCAGGAACAAAAAGTTATGTAATTTGTTTCTTGGAGTTTTATTACTTTCAATCCATCTTATCACACGCTAGGTATACTTAGGCTATATAAGTAAATCATTACATGTAGGTATGTTTATAGGGGAGGTTGCCCTATTATCGGTCAGACCATAATACCGGTCACCAGGTAGTTACACATTTATAAGCTAGATAGGAGAAGCAACCCGTTATGAGGAGGCAGCCGGTGACAAAGGAACTTGGTTCCTCGCTTAGGGTTCAGTGTTTGCCTCGCCAGTGTGGAGGAAACCTTTGTGAAGTGAGCACCACTTGGTTTTTGTATTACGCTGTTAACGTTTGGACCATAACTGATTGTGTTTGGGTGAGTTGTTCTTATCTATTATATTTTATTATATACTTAACATACCTCAGCAATGATTTAATGTGCTTACATTACGAAAAATTTTGTTATATATAATTCATTTGTCATTATCTTTATAACCCCTTTCTTGCCCTAGTGCCGGTCACGATGTCTGTTCCTAATACCGGTCATGCAGAAAGTCTCGTAACAACTGTAGTAAACTTATTGTACATTTCAGGGATTATTGTCAAGATGGCAGCAAGCAAGAAAGGAAAATGGGATGAAAAAAACATGAAAAAGGTTGTTGATGGTATGATGGCAGGAAAATTGACTCTGAGAGAAGCAGTTGGTCGCTTCTCTGTCCCTAGAAGCACTTTGAGTGACCGTGTATGCGCTCTTAAAAAGGGGAAATGCATTCAAATTGCATCCTCAATGGGAAGGTTTAAACAAACCTTTGATGATGAACTAGAGGGCGAACTTGTTTCGTATCTCAAATATCTTGATAGCTGTTTCTTGCCTGTAAATAAAACTGAATTCTTAAAGCTAGCCTATGCTCTGGCTGAGCATTTCAAATTGCCACCGATTCAATAAAATAAAGAAAACTGCAGGGAACAAGTTTTATCGGGGATTTATAAAGCGGCATCCCGAATTTTCTTTCCGTTGTGCCCAGTCAACAAGCCTGCAGAGAGCTCAAGGCTTTAACAAGGAGCAAGTAGATGTTTTTTGACAAATTTAGAAGAACTTATGGATAAGTACTCATTCCCTCCAAATAAGATATTCAATGCGACGAGACGGGTATCGGTGTTGTACATTCAAATTCTCAGAAAGTGTTGTCCATTAAGGGGAAAAAACAAGTAAGCAATCTAACATCAGGTGAACGGGGCAGGAATATCACAGTAATGCTTTGCATCAATGCTGCTGGTGACAAATTCATCCCGCCTTTATTTGTATTTCCGAGGATTCGAATGAATCCACGGCTGATGAAAGATGCGCCAGATGGTAGCATTTTTGATGCTCAAGAAAGCGGCTGGGTTTCGGTTTCAGGATTTATTAAATGGCTAAAGTCTTTCATTGAGAGAGTAAATCCTACAGAGCAAACTCCAGTTCTGCTCATCTTAAATGGCCATAGTACACACAAAGCTCTTTAAGCTATTCTTCTTGCCAAAAAGCATCACGTCCATATGTTGAGCCTTCCCCGACATACAACACACAAACCCCAACCTCTGGATCGTGCAGTCATGAGTCCTCCCAAATCTGCATACAATGCAGCTTGTGAAGATGGATGAGCAAGTATGGAAAACTGGGATTGAAAATCACTGACAAAGACATCTACGGGATTGGTGGGAACTGCGTTCACCAAAATATTCAGGATGGAATTGGCAAAGTCAGGATTCCAATGTACAGGGATATATCCCTTCAACAGGAATATTTTTTCAGAACTGGATTTCCTACCAGCGTCAAACACAAGAAAAGTGGCAGAGGGAGGTGAACATGGCAAACCTTCAGCAGAGTCTTCAGATTTCAATGTAGACTCTTTGCCAGAGTCATCACCGACACTTCCGAAAAATCCAGAGGTTGACATGGCTGTTCCTTCGACGTCTAGATCTACAGACTTCCAGAAGGCCATAGCTAAAGTCTCCCCTGTATCTGATGTCCTGCAGAGAAAAATCGTTAACAGAGAAAGGAGAGGAGAAAAAAGTGAAATTCTATCGTCCACCCCTTTATAAATATGTTAGACGAAAAGGAGGAAATCAAGCGACAGAAGAAACAAATAGCGTTGTGTGGAAAAAATGACCCTAAGAAGAAGGCAATTTCAGGCGGTAGATGGATATAATTAGTTTTTTTAGGTGGAATGATCACACATTCCATATCCTAGCCTTGGAATGATTAATTTATTAATGTTGCGTCCTTGTGCGCATTCAATTACTCACACAACAACGTACACTTTTGATTAGCTGCAATATTTTCAGACAGAACGTTGGAGAAAAATGTTCTTAAATGGGCTCTAGACATTTTACCACTCGCACTAGCTTCTAGGCTAGGCTAGGCTTACGGGTAAGTGTCCCATCCCCTTAACTTGTGCAGTGCTCTCCCCACCCCTCAACTTGTACAGTGCTCTAACAGACAAACCACACATTACACAAATTAATGCTTCTGGGAGCTGTACAGAGATGTAAAGATGGGCCTGTGTACAAATTTTGGATACGAAATTCCTGTTCGAGCAGAAACCCTTCCCTTGTCAGTACATTTCAATATAGGGGAGAGTTGGTTAGTATCGGACATGGGGTAATATCGGACAGTACGTTTCTTTCATCTACCACCAGATGGTAGTAGCTGAATAACATGTTTACTTTTCTGTATGCGACATGTTGCTCAGGCATACTCAAGCCAGGTCCTGTCAAGTGCGTAACAATCTTGTCAAGTCCTTAGCAGTGGCGCTTCAACAATGCCTCATTCCATAATCATGTGCGATCCATGGATTATTTGGTGTGCACGAGCAATAGTATAACATATAGCAATTATTATAATGCCGTGGTCTATTTTAAAGTACTGATCTGCGGAAGAACCAAGACCAGTAAAGATAATTTACCTTGGGACTGGAATGAATATCCTTAACACTGACCTGATGTTGCACAAAGAAAAAATGCCACTAATAATGACACATTTTAATTAATTTAGCTAGAAGAATACGAAATACTTTTCATAGAATGGTACCGAAGGATTAATAATCATGTTCCAGTCCGTGTTTGACGAAACATTTTCCTAAAGCTATTAATGACTTGACCAAACCATACTGGGATTCTTCTTCATGGCTCACTACGCTTCATTCTTTGTAAACTTGTATCCTAGTCGCCACAAAAATTTATCTTTAAAACATTGTATTAATGTCCAAAGAAAAAAGGAACTTATGCTTCGTGGAAAACTTTTGTGAACAATGACTCTAAAGGAGTGGAACCTTATAAAACTTTCATTTGCTATTGTTTCGCTTCTGACACTTAAAGAATTCATGAAATATGTAGAAGAAGAGAGGTGAATGTTCATTTTTGTCAGTTTTCAGTAGGAGGGGGTATTTAAAGTCTAAAAGTTTGTAATCCAGCGAAATTTTCTTAGATTTCATTGAAGAAATGTTGTGCACCAGCTTTAGAGTGCGTCCATACTGAAAGATTTTCGATAATTCTATTTATTAAAGTCAATAAAAATCATATTTGTGCACACTTTTTCATCTAATGACAGTAAGTTACCTACTATCATGAGTTCCTAATGGTCTATTATAGTGATACATAACCCATACCTTAATTTAATTTTAAATTCTAGATTCTAGTGTTTATATATATACGAAAGGCTTTTAAAAATTAAAGTATCCTTGACCGCTACAGCAATAGAACTAAAGGATATATTTTGTGTTAAAGAATGAGCAGATTGTCCAGTTATTAAATATTGGAAATTTCTTTAACAATTCTTAGTATTTAAAAATATATCATACAAATTACGTTATAACATTATCTAAGCTATAAAAATTGAAAAATGTAATTTTAAATTAGGAATCAATTTACTTTTGTGCATATTGCCTCAAAATGTAATGGATAGTGGATGCGGGATGACTTATCGTTGAATGTAGGTGCACATTTACTATATGAATAGTCCACTGCAAGAATGATGGGTGTCACTTTCTTGTCGAAAATGAACCAAGGCTGTCAATGCATAGCTTAAGACATATAGAATCTACATAGAGAGTTATATGGCATTAACACTGATAGTCATTGTCCAGTAATGATCGGAAAATCACAGTTAAGCTTTGAGCGCTAAGCATTTCAAACTTTCAATTGCTTCTCCTGCAAAATGTATTCCAAATGACGTACATCATTCTTGCAGTGGACTCTTCATACGTTAATTTTTTTTTTCATTGAGACCATTGGCTGAACAGGTTTTGAACGTAAACAGACGACGTCAACATGCTACTGTATCTCCGTACAGTCAGACGGAAAAGAAAAATAACGTACTGTAGTGCATACCTTGCAAGTTCAGTCCTCGTCATCATTGATGCAATTACCAGCGTTGCAGTAAACGACGACATATTCTCGTAAGTTGTCGAAGCTGAATCGTCTTCGCCTATCGCTTAAACAGTTCTTGTATCGAGAGAATTTCTGAAGAAAACCTCTAAAATGGGGATCACTCAATTTCTTTAGAGGAATATTTGTACTGAGCATCATGTTGCACGTGTCGTTAATGATGATGATGATGATGATGATGATGATGATGATGATGTAGATGGTTCCTCAGATTTCATTTCAACGCATTTCCTGTGCGATGTACTGTTGCAATGTTTCTCTATAGCCTGAGTTGTTGTGGTCTTTATTTCAGTTTCACATACATTACACATGATATTGTCTTCATTAATACTTCAAATGTCACTCTCATACTTCTTAATTGCATTTCGTATCTCTGAGCAAATTTAACGTTTAGACATTATGAATGGATCAGCACAACATATCCAACGCGTACTAAACACTTGAGCAGGATAACACAACTGCACACATTGCGTTGCAATGTCACTATGAACACATCGGGGTTCCTTCGTTTTGTTCGCTGCTGTACTCGCCAGGTACACAAAAGACGGACGGCGCGGCACGTGCCATACACTCTGATACGAAACAACTTCACTTTTCCTTAAGTCATCGCGCATCCACTGTCTAGTAATGATATACAGATTTACAATTTGTAGCGTCCGAAGCCACTAAATTCATTCAAAAAGAGACCACTTACATACTCATTGTTGAAAATGTTTGTTATTTGATTTTAAGATTGTCAGAATCTGTTATTGCTGTCGTATATGTGGTCAAAATGTATTCTAATCAGGAAATACCACCTCCCCTCACTACGGGCATGAGGGCCGAAGTTGCGTACAAAATTAGCAGTGCCACGCGACCTCTCAGCAATATCTCGGCATCGAGAGCAATTACAGACCTGTGCGACCACTGGTTTGATTTGTAATCGCGACTTTCCCAATATTAAAGTGATAAATTATGAACGTACCATACACTTTGAGTGAATAATGGTGCAAGATGTGTTATGAGCTGGGACTAATTTGGGAATGTCACTTTATATGAAGAAAAAATATATTGCATGCTCTTCATTATTTCTCTTATCACAGACCCCTCAGCTGGCGCCAGCGTTTTTGGTGTCTATTCTAGATATATAATGTCCAGTTTGTGAGCATGTTGCTAGTGCAGCACTTCCTATACACGTCACATCAGCCATTTGCCAAACACAGTTGTCAGACTGACTGCGGCAAATGTAAAACACAAATGTAACGTTCCCATTACTTATTTAACACGCCAAAAACGGTGACGCGGACTATACTGTGCACTTGGAAACCGGAACAAAAATGAAAGTATTCAAACAATACAAGTGTAGTTCTATTTCCAAAACTGGTTATTCTGTATACATGTCGGTTTATCACTGATACAGGCAGTGAGGGGAGTGCGAAAAAACCAGAGGCGGTATGCTACCTTAAGATTTTCGCCTGACATATCTCGATTTAAAAAAGGCATACCCTCTCCCTTACATCATACACATTAGTACATGATATATACAATAAATTGTTTCGTGCAGTCAGTAACGAGAATCTTTGAAGCTTACGCAATACATTAAATGTTTTAATAAAATAATTTCAAGTTACTTACTAGATTATTTTGCAATGTGCATTGAGTTCTATCATTTAAAATAATGTTGAAGCTTCAAAGTGCCTTACTTAATTATTAATAAAAAGTGCAACAACAATAAAAATGACATAGTCACTAAGTTGGCAACAATGGCCACTACTAGCTACATTCCACAGCCTTCTATACTAAAATACTACCCTTGTAAGTATTCCAGTAGTTGACTTATCAAATAAGCCTGTCTAAATACACGTGGAATTCAGTTCCAGAAGGCTGTGGTTTAGATTTACGAAGCAAATAGATAGTACTCTTTGCTGTGAAGAAATGTATAAACAAATTTTTACGGATCATATTTTTTCAGTGACGGTATGTCATTTTTTCACTAACGGTATGTTTTCTGGCCACAGAAACCAGTGGCGGTACTCCATATCGGCGCATACCGTCTCACTTTCCTCACTGGATACAGAGCAGAATTTTTGTTTAAAATAATATTCCCGTATTATTGAATAAATAGTGTCATTATTCTGATGACAGATTTATATTTCAAAAGATATAAAGTCGGACAGATTATATATCCACGTACAATATAAAAACAAGGCATGCGTAGTATATTTAACACTAATTTTCTATTAAGCTTTAAACTTAAAATTTTCTCGGTTTCACACAATATAGGTAGGTTTAATTCTGCAATAAAATGCTCAAGTTCTCAGTCCTTATAAAGGATTTTGAAGCTCAGAATAAATATTTATGTGAGATCGAAGCATGCTGGCCAGTATTCTCTTCACTGAAGGAGAACAGACTTATAAAATTTTGAATTGGAAAGCCGAACTGTGGATACAACCTACTATTACGATACCCCTATCTATTTATATAGGCCTACAGAATGTAATCAAAATGTATGTCAACATTTTAGGATCACATTCCGCTCATATAAAGGATGAAAAAAATGTTATTTGAACATTGATCCGAAAACGCTTTATTTCCATTTTACGGCTATTTTTCTAAAATCCTTCTTACATTGTATGATTCAGTACATTCTGGGGGACAAAATAGTATACCAATATGGAAATGTCAATGTTTGGGCCGGGCATTGTTGGTGACTTTTGGGAGACTCATGTCCTTCCATTCAGGTTCAACAGAGAAAGACCCCAAGTGTTCTTACAGTACACCTTGCTTGTTCTGTTACGCCATGTGCCATTAGCAATACGACAGCAATGTTCGTCGATTTATAAATCAAAGTTTCCGTAGGTAGAGATGGATCAGTTCCTTGGCCTCTGCGCTCTCCGAACTTAAACCCACTAGATTTTTATTCGTGAGGTCCTTTAAGGGGTTAGGTGCAACTTACAGCAGTAAATTTTTGGAAATATTCAACACTTTTTCTTCCATTACTGTATCTTATACAATAATGAAAAACTAGTATGTGTAAAACACTGTCCTTCTGTTATATGAAAAAAATATTTTTACGATTAAAAAAAAAATTATTTATATACACATTTTTTTTTTTTCAAAATTCAAAACGGTGGCGGTTCGCTGTGCAGTGATTAAGCGTTTCCCTCATATCTCATAACCTTGTTAACTTTTTCATGTTCTCTCTCTTTTATTTTATTGCTGAAAATGTATTAAGCAATAGATATTCAGGAATGGATTTCAAAGAGTTGGTGCAATTTTTTGTATTAGAGAGCTCATAGCTGTAACAACTCAACCAAATATAAATATTTTGAAAAAAAAAAAAAACAAATTATTTGGGGGCCCAAAAGTTAACAAGGTTATGAGGTATGAGGGAAACGCTTAATCACTGCACAGCGAACTGCCAGCGTTTTTAATTTTGAAAAAATATGTATATAAATAATTTTTTCTTAAATTATAATTTTTTTTTTCATATAGCAGAAGGACAGTGTTTTACACATACCAATTTTCATTTTTGTACAAGATAGAGTAATGGAGGAAAAAAAAAGTTGAATATTTCCAAAAATTGTACTGCTGTAAGGTGTACCTAACTCCTTAAAATAGCTTATGTATGGAAATCCAGTGCAAGATGAAAAGAATCTTCGAGCCCATATTTTCAAAGACGAGACAGTACAACATTTTTCAAGAATACAGTAGCGCATCCGAGATTCGATGCGTCGGCTAGTTGATGCATGTATCAATGCTAACAGGAGCCTCTTTGAGCATTTTCTGTAAGACAAATTTCTGTGTGTTATGCTATATTTATTACATAATGTACCGCACCATACAATGTAAGCAGAGTTGTAGAAAAAGGGCTGTAACAAGGAAATAAAACGTTTCAGACGAATGTCCAAAAAATATTTTTTCAATCTCTATATGATAACAATATGCCCCTAAAGTTTTGACATACATTTTAGTTACACCCTGTATAATTCTATTCATTTAATTTACCAGTAATAGTATTTGTGTCTAAAATTGAATTGACTGTGAAGAAAAACAACTGTAAACAAGAAGGCCTGAAAATAAACTCATGTTTAAAGGAAGAACTGATAAATGTGGCAAAATATAATGTATTGGACAAATTACATGTCAGAAACCTGTAGCCTAGGATTGAATATGAAATGGCTTGTGCTAATTAAGCATGATATTGTGACCAAGTATTTGCAAATGATATATACACTCTACGGAGCATCAATTTAATGCTATACCTAAATGACTGGATCATTGATTGGAAAATAAATGTGACTTGACATTGAGGAATTTGTGTGATGGCTCCATTCTAACAATCGTTCAGTACTTGATCCTCATTTTTCGATCAAACCTCATCAATGTATTTCACGGAGCTTGACATATTATAATATGTATTCAATTATAAATTCACCGAAATACACAAAGTGTAAACTGTATACGTTCTGTAGCTTCACAGTTTGAAATTATTGAGTTCTAACTCAAAAATGTGGAATTGGTACGTTTAAAGTCATTGCAAAAATAATTAATCTAATGGTGTCTACCTTATTTTATCAACATTTCCTTCTTTTCTGTTTATACATTTTGCTAAAAAAAGTATATGATTATGTCTCGTGACCAGAACATAGTAGGGGAGAGTCGGGTAGTATCGGACATCGGGTATTATCGGACAGAGCATTTCTTTCATCTACCACCATATGGTAGTACCTGAATGACATGGTTACGTTTCTCTATGCGACATCACAGAACGTAACCATGTCGTCACGTCCTGTGCGTCCGATCCATCTCTGTGGAAAATTTAACTAGTCACTGTCTCTTCGCTAGATCCCGGACGTCCTTGCCAAAGAGCGGCAAACATACAGGCAGATCATTCCAAACTCGATACAAAGAACACATTAAAGCAATAACCAGAGGACACAATACATCTACATATCCCGAACACATAACTAATGCCAACCACACATACAATAACATAAATACAGACATGGAAATCCTACATATACAACCCAAAAACCAAAAACTCAACACACTAGAACAATATGAAATATACAGACACACTAAAACACACCCTAATCAAATTCTCAACACACAGATCAATTTCAGAACACACACACTATTTGACACAACTCTTCATCACACGAACGCACCCACACAACAAGCAGCGAAGTTGAGATAGTGCCGAGATCTAGTAGGCTCTGAGGATGGTGTCAAGTAGCACTGAAACAGCTGTAAGCAGCACATGCTTACATAATTAACACGAGTAAGATCGCCATTTAATCAATTATTTAAATCTTTTAAATTATTGTTGGGCGGAAGGACCCCGTTCTCTTGTCGAATATATTACAGTTTTGTGTCCGACTATCAAAAAACATTTTCACGTTTAAACATGTTCGCTTGGTTCCCTGAGATCATTTTTCTTGGAGGGGGGAGGGGATCAATTTCTTAGTTCTGAGACTTTTTATATGGAAACTATTATGTTGAATCTGGACAGGATGACAACCTACCACTCAAGGATCTGTGTTATTTTGTACATAAAGGATACAAAGAGCTTAGAATGACTTTTCTCTCATAAACTAAATACTGGGTGTTCAGTTCAAAATGTGTCATGGCTCGCTGTATGCCGTCATGTGGCTAGCCGATGAGCCTAGAGAATTCAATCTTTCTACACTTCCGCAGAGATGTATAATCTAAGAGGCAGAGAAATTGCCTAGCAAGTACGGCGTTCATTCTGAAGAGTACTTACCGATACGTACGGTAACGCCGGTAGTGGCAGGAATGTGAACTGTTTGGAAATACGTACTGTCGGGATATGGGGAGAGGGTTAAGACGATTACTTACGTATTTGTTGACATTAACTTCGACGGTCAACATGGACACGGATTTGTGTTGTGGAATGTTACCGTACGCAACCGATGATAACACATACCCTGCGTACGACTTGCCGGCGCAAAACACAGTTCGAAAGAGGTTATGGTAGCACACAGACCGTACAGACCGCCATCTGTTGCTACGACGTTCAACTTATACCGTACACGTTCTCAAGTTCAGATTGAAGAACGCCTTAAATAATAGGCAACTTCTCTAACATATAAGCTGAAACTCGCTTCAAATCGGTGACCCAACAACAGTGACGTCATGACACACTTTGAAATGAACACCCAGTATAGTAGCCTGCAATACATTTAGAACTGAGAAGAGGAGAAGAAGTCAATTTTCATCAACTTTATTGGACACTGAAATTTTAACACGTATGCAATTTACACTCTGTGTATCGTGAATTAATTATGTATGTAAGTCCAGTGTTGTGGTTTCCAATTATAATGGCGGAAAGTGAATGGAAATGAAATATAAGTACACGTAAGTTTATATTTCTCCCATTCATAAATCCTCGTTTAAAAGCCCGGACCAGTCTTATTGTATTGTTGACATACAAATATTGATATATGACATTCTGTATTGTTGAAACAATAAAAAAAAGTGAGTTGTATCTCCCTGAACTAGAAAGAAACTCAATTAATAGTGCTCAGTTACAAAGAATTAAACATATATTTGAATCGGGATATTTTTCTCAAATCCTTTACAAGAAAAACTTAAAATATTTTAACAAGCTGTCCATAAATTTTGTTACTTCCAGATTAGCTTACTAGGTATTTCTACTCTTCAACTGTTGGTATTCTTGTATGACTTCCCCTAATTGTTTGAGAATTGCATCATGTTTTATATTCGCCACAGATGTTTATAATGTCTTTGTAATTATGTATCATGTTACATATGTATTGTAGAACTTGGGGAAATTGTACGCTCATATATAAAAAAGAGGAAATCAACTACCAGCAAAGAAAAGTGTAGTTGGAAAAATCCAATACTAAAAGACGTATTTGTGCGTTCCTTACCTTTTCCTGCGTTATCACTTCTGATGAACTCTTCCCAATCTCACTGCATTGTATACATCATCTTGCTCAGACTGGATATGTGGATGTTATTGTCTTTTATGTAAAAGTACAGTTTGTAATGATGTCACAAAATAAAGTTTATTTCTTGAGCAACTATTCTGTATTTACTTATTCTGTATAGGATTGCAAATTAATAAGTTACCGTACAATAACACTGTTCTACAAGGGTCATTTTTCTCATATGAAAATATGTGATTCCAAAGGATTTTTATATGGCAAATTCAAATCTGAAAACAGAAATTCGCTATCAGGCACAGATTTTTAGTTATACGACAATATACGTCTCATTTAACTTACATTTTAAGTTTGTGATAAAGATGGTGAACTTTGCTTAAAAACAGTTGGCTACAGTTAATTTTGTTCTTCATTGGTTTTCATTTTCAAATTGTGGCATTCCTGTTGCTAGTAAAATTTTATGTTAATAAGCAAGTCGTTGTCACAGGATTTAAAATTGAGTTAAACTGGCATTATTTAGATGATGGAGACATTCCTTACATGTGAGTAAATATTCATTTTTAACCATAATATTCCGACATCTGTGGTATATAAAATATGTAAAACTTTACATATTTCTCTTTCGCAGAAACCTCCTAAATCATAGAAGTAAAATAGACAGATTCTAACAGAGAGAGAGAAATCTTGAGTTTAACCTGAAATTCTTGTTAGAGGAAGTGAGTATTGTGTTTTTACATGAAATATTGTTTCTGCATATGCACAATTTAACTCATAATGACATTCTACAATGATGTTTGTGACCTAATGAATACTTTGAACTTCAAATACGAGCCACAGGAGTGGAGACTTTTACAGATGCCTCAAAATACAGTCAAATCATGCTAGGCCTTATTAAACAATTTGTTAAGGCCATGAACACATCTGGAAGAGGATTTATGTACCTTTCAAAAACGTTTCTTCGTTTTTCTGCAGCAAAAATAAAAGAGGGCGTGTTTGTGAGTCCCCAAAGTAGAGACTTCAGAAAGATTCAGATTTTGAACAATGCCTTGCACCAAAAGAAAGAAGAGAGTGGTCTTGTTTCAAGAATGTAACGCAAAATTTTCTGGGAAGAAAAAGAGTTAACGACTTCGAACAATTGGTTCAACAAATGATAAATGCATATAGGGATCTAGGATGTCACATGTCTTTAAAAGTGTAATTTCAAGATTCTCATCTACATCATTTTCCTGAGAGCTGCAGTGATGTCTCCGACGAACATGGTGAAAGGTTCCATAAAGATATAATATCCATGGAAAAGCGGTATGAAGGGAAATGGATGCCTGCGATTCTTGCTGACTACTGCTGGAACATTACTAGAGACTGCAAAATTGAACACAGGAGAAAAAGATAAGATATCTAAATTCTTAGGGAAAAGTGTATTTTGTTCATATTTTCTAACCTTAAATACGTTTTTCCATATAATATAATTATTATATTGAGGCTTGTATTTATTTTTTGTTTTATAGTGCATAAAATGTTTGTAAATAATTTTGTAAGTGACTAAAATATTAATAGTTACATATTTTGCCTACATAAATACATAGCGTGGAAACTAAAATTATTTTAAAAATGAAATTGCATATAACTTGAAAACTATGCGTGACACAGAGAAACTTATTACAGATTTGAATTCAGGAGGTAAATTTCCATCTTAATCAAGAATGTTATACCCAGAAAAATGAATTTCATTTTTTTTAGAACAGTGTAATTACTACGATCACTTCATTTAGTAGGAATATTTCTATGTTCTTCATATGTTTTCTTAATCCGGTGCTGGACGCTATAAATTCGAATGATAATCACACCAAACTGGAAGAGGTTGCAAGTTTGTCTCTCTCTCTAGCTGACTAGGCTATGATACCATTCTCCTACGGGCTTTCAAATACTTTTCTACTGTCGGTGACTCAGGAGAAGACGAGAGCGGACTGAGGAGGAAGGGATGTGAACAGATAACGTACTACAACACGTGCAATATTTGTACTGCAGTAAGCGGAAACATTAGGTCTCCTTCTGTTCAACTTAGCTTTAATTTCCATACGCATTGTTACTCATGTTTCCTGCACGAGTAATAACCTGGCTACTGGGATGCTTATCTGAGCGATGTTTATAATAATCAATATTTGTACTGCAGTAAGCGGAAACATTAGGTCTCCTTCTGTTCAACTTAGCTTTAATTTCCATACGCATTGTTACTCATGTTTCCTGCACGAGTAATAACCTGGCTACTGGGATGCTTATCTGAGCGATGTTTATAATAATCAATATTTGTACTGCAGTAAGCGGAAACATTAGGTTTCCTTCTGTTCAACTTAGCTTTAATTTCTATACGCATTGTTACTCATGTTTCCTGCACGAGTAATAACCTGGCTACTGGAATGCTTATCTGAGCGATGTTTATAATAATCAATATTTGTACTGCAGTAAGCGGAAACATTAGGTCTCCTTCTGTTCAACTTAGCTTTAATTTCCATACGCATTGTTACTCATGTTTCCTGCACGAGTAATAACCTGGCTACTGGGATGCTTATCTGAGCGATGTTTATAATAATCAATATTTGTACTGCAGTAAGCGGAAACATTAGGTCTCCTTCTGTTCAACTTAGCTTTAATTTCCATACGCATTGTTACTCATGTTTCCTGCACGAGTAATAACCTGGCTACTGGGATGCTTATCTGAGCGATGTTTATAATAATCAATATTTGTACTGCAGTAAGCGGAAACATTAGGTCTCCTTCTGTTCAACTTAGCTTTAATTTCCATACGCATTGTTACTCATGTTTCCTGCACGAGTAATAACCTGGCTACTGGGATGCTTATCTGAGCGATGTTTATAATAATCAATATTTGTACTGCAGTAAGCGGAAACATTAGGTCTCCTTCTGTTCAACTTAGCTTTAATTTCCATACGCATTGTTACTCATGTTTCCTGCACGAGTAATAACCTGGCTACTGGGATGCTTATCTGAGCGATGTTTATAATAATCAATATTTGTACTGCAGTAAGCGGAAACATTAGGTCTCCTTCTGTTCAACTTAGCTTTAATTTCCATACGCATTGTTACTCATGTTTCCTGCACGAGTAATAACCTGGCTACTGGGATGCTTATCTGAGCGATGTTTATAATAATCAATATTTGTACTGCAGTAAGCGGAAACATTAGGTCTCCTTCTGTTCAACTTAGCTTTAATTTCCATACGCATTGTTACTCATGTTTCCTGCACGAGTAATAACCTGGCTACTGGGATGCTTATCTGAGCGATGTTTATAATAATCAATATTTGTACTGCAGTAAGCGGAAACATTAGGTCTCCTTCTGTTCAACTTAGCTTTAATTTCCATACGCATTGTTACTCATGTTTCATGCACGAGTAATAACCTGGCTACTGGGATGCTTATCTGAGCCATGTTTATAATAATCAATATTTGTACTGCAGTAAGCGGAAACATTAGGTCTCCTTCTGTTCAACTCAGCTTTAATTTCCATACGCATTGTTACTCATGTTTCCTGCACGAGTAATAACCTGGCTACTGGGATGCTTATCTGAGCGATGTTTATAATAATCAATATTTGTACTGCAGTAAGCGGAAACATTAGGTCTCCTTCTGTTCAACTTAGCTTTAATTTCCATACGCATTGTTACTCATGTTTCCTGCACGAGTAATAACCTGGCTACTGGGATGCTTATCTGAGCCATGTTTATAATAATCAATATTTGTACTGCAGTAAGCGGAAACATTAGGTCTCCTTCTGTTCAACTTAGCTTTAATTTCCATACGCATTGTTACTCATGTTTCATGCACGAGTAATAACCTGGCTACTGGGATGCTTATCTGAGCGATGTTTATAATAATCAATATTTGTACTGCAGTAAGCGGAAACATTAGGTCTCCTTCTGTTCAACTTAGCTTTAATTTCCATACGCATTGTTACTCATGTTTCATGCACGAGTAATAACCTGGCTACTGGGATGCTTATCTGAGCCATGTTTATAATAATCAATATTTGTACTGCAGTAAGCGGAAACATTAGGTCTCCTTCTGTTCAACTTAGCTTTAATTTCCATACGCATTGTTACTCATGTTTCCTGCACGAGTAATAACCTGGCTACTGGGATGCTTATCTGAGCGATGTTTATAATAATCAATATTTGTACTGCAGTAAGCGGAAACATTAGGTCTCCTTCTGTTCAACTTAGCTTTAATTTCCATACGCATTGTTACTCATGTTTCCTGCACGAGTAATAACCTGGCTACTGGGATGCTTATCTGAGTGATGTTTATAATAATCAACAGCGATAGTCAAGAAGGTCACATTCTTTCCGCTCGTCTTCTCCTGAGTAACGTACAGTAGATATATCGATCCATTTAATGCTAGGCAGATTTAAATGTATGATAGAAGTGTTAAAAGTGTTATGTTATTTTACAAATACAGATATTTGTGAAACGAAATATTTAGACCGAGTGTAGCAAATCTACGAACAAAATGCAATCACCTTTAATACATATCAAACAACGTTTTTAGAGCAAGTGTCCATACAAATATTAATTAAAAAATTTAGAAGTATGTGTGTACAAATTGATAATTATTGAGTAATTTAATTGAGCTGTTGTTAAATGTTGGCCTTTCATCGTTTGTAAACCTTTTGAATAGTTGAAAGTTCTTTACTTTTGTATTATTATAAAAATATGCACTTCAGCCGCTTTTTCACATAGTAATCCATTTTTAAATCTATCGCATACAATTATACTTTGTTTGTCTCATTTATTTTGACCTGCTGTTCACATTTTATTATGCATTTTCCTTTCTTTTTGTATGTTATATATTATGTCTGATTTTTACTTACTTTTTGTTTATATTACATTATTATTATCTTATCTTATTCAGTTTTGTGCGTAAAATTGTAGTGTACTTCGTAAATTTGTAGTGTTTTTGTAACCCAGTTTAACTCCTGGTTGGGTGTTAGAGAAGACCGTATGGCCTTAACTCTCCCAGGTTAAATAAACCATTATTATTATTATTATTATTATTATTATTATTATTACTATTATTATTATTATTATTAAAAGAGTAACGGCTGTTTAAAAATTAAAAATTAATGTCCAGTTTGTCCAAGTAATGTATAATTTTGCTTAACGAATGTTAAATTAACAGTCTGTTTATTTTTAACGCTTTGTTAATGTATTTTCCATTTGCTAAACATAATTTTGTTTAAGATAACCAACACTTAACTATAACGTCTGTTAGCACTATTTTAACTACTCAACAGCAGTTGGTAATGATTCTACACATGTAAGACAATTTTTTATTGGCTAAAATTAATCTTTAAATTCTATATTATAGAGTGAGTCATGAAACTTGCATAAAATGACAACCTGTTATAGTAGGCCACGCCCCATAAACAAACAGTTGACAAATGAAAGTTGTAGGTGACGTGCTGAATAATAATTACAAAGTAAGGTTATATTTCCTCATTGCTATTATGGATACGAAATACGAAAGAAATAAAATAACACTGATGTATTTAAACAGTCCAAAGTATTTTTTAAATGTTATATTGCCAGTCATACGCTAAACATTCCCTACAGAGAGACACAAAATATTAATTTCGCAACTTCTGTTCGAACAGCTGTGGGGACATCGACCATATTTAACTAACTGTTAAACGAGTTAACTGCCCGAAATCCTACATTTAAAATTAACAAACTGTTAACAGTCTGTTAAACCAAACTGGTGTTGAAAACATACAATTTTATTAATTAACAAAATGTTTAGAGTTTAACAGTCGTTAAATTTTCTACCAATACTTGGAAAAAGTGGCCATTAATCTTTTAAATTTAATATACCGTTACCGTAAAATACTCACGAAATAACTGAAAACCTTAGAAACAGATTTAAATATTTATATTATATTACCCAGTTGAATAAAATAGTATGAAAAAAAAAATAGAAACTTGTAAGTGATTCAGATCCTGTAAAATTTAAAAAAATTATGTACAAAATTCTGACATCTAGAATTAGTGCTTAATTTTGTGTCTTATATTATTGATCGTTTGTTTATTATAGCAAAACAATCTTCCACATAAGTTTGTACAGGAATAAGTACTGCTAAAAAAACAAGTGACACACAGAACAACTAGCTTCCAATACAAGCTACAAGACGCAAGGAAGTAAAAAACAATTCAATTCTATGTTGGAAAAAAAGGCACTAATGTTATTGTATATGTAGCCTATGTGCCTAGGTTCTGGTATTGAAATTGTTATTTGTGTTACTGGTATTAAAATTGCTCTTTGTGTCAGTTACGATGCTAGAGATCTTTCACAACACTCTTCCCACCACATCTACAGTCTATTCGTAATTGCGAATTACATATAAAAGCTTCGTGACCCTGGAAAGTAGCTCTCAACAAATAATACTGCTCTTCTGTACACAGACGATCTCACCTCCTACAACAACAACAACATCGCTCATTAGTTCTGTATGGCCTTGACTTTTCCCTAGGATCTTCTTCATTCTTCATCGCCCCCAGCCAGTGTCCTTCACTTTCTCCCCCAAGAATTCCAAAATTGTTATTCACACTATCCACCATATCATCTTAGACCAGGCATGTCAGAAATCAGACACTGAAAGTGCAGTGTATATGCGCGGAACGCCGGTCTGTGCAGATTGCGTCATTCACGTGTTGCTCTTACCAGTTCTTAGCGGGAGGGGTGTACAGAATCTATTCTGCACTTCGATTAAATTGACATTTGGACATTATAAACATACTTAGCAGAAGGAAAAAACACAATTATTGTCAGTGTCTATATTTGACAATAATTGTGACACAAGAAACAATAGACTTACTCAGTTACAATTCACAATGCAGTCGTTTGTAAAGAATCATTTATTTACACGATTTGTATACAGTATTTGAAGAAAATATAAATATTGCAGTAATTTGGAAACGAAAAACGAACACAATATTTCATTTCACGTAGTAGGTACTGATTATTTCAAAGTAATACTCTTTCATTGTTCCTCAAGCATTATTGGGACCATTGGTGCACAAATGCTAAGAAAGAAAATATTTTACTCCCAATTACATGCAATAGGACATTGTGAGGCTTTTACACTGGAATCATTTCCTTGCTGCATATTAATATAAATTCACATTATTATTAATAAATTGGATAAATTAAGCTTGAATTTAAATTTATATATAGTTTATTTGGAAAACGTTGAGCAAGTATCAGCAAGTTGGCAGCGTTTCTGAATTGAGTTCAAAGAGTACTTCACAAGCTGTGAAGCGGGGACATTTTCTATATGTCAGGTTTAAAGATTTATTAACGTAAGTATATTAAGATAATATAGTAACGTGAGATGGAAAATTCGCCATTATGTTTTATTTTTCGAGAATATTTTTTCCGCTTTACAAATATTTGCTTTCTTCCTTCCCTTACAACCTCAAGACCCTCATATGTATTCTTCACTCAATATTCTCATCACTTATCAGCTTATCAAATAAAAGTTGTAAGTCGTCTAACCATTCATGGCTGTGTTAGTACAGACTCCAAAACAACATCGTCATGTTTGTCTTGCCGTGAGAGTACTAATTAAGAAATAAGAACTGGCGAATATCATTGAAAACTTTACGTTATATGATTCGTGATTTCTCTTCTTCGTTATATCTGTGGACTCCTCACTTTATTTTCCATAACGCATTCACGATCACAGCTCAATGAGCACCCGTACTGATCTGTGCTACTGAAACCCAAGCTGTTCTGCTACTGCAGGTACTGTACAGCCCTGTCGCGTTCCCCTCCAAGCCGATTCACTCCCTCCAGGTAGGGGAATAGGAACTGCACGTTGCACAGAGACCAGTGCACAATGTGCAGGGTTTTGACATGCCTGTCTTAGGCTTTCTTACTTCTCTATTGTCAGCTGGCCTGGCAACAAATAATAGTAATATAATATAATACCAAAAACTGATTACTAATGCGGTAATGAAAGAAGAACCAGTCTTTGTTATTGTCTCATTTCCCCCCTTACTCCATTCCCATTCTCTAGACTACAAGTTCTGTCAATATAGGCTACTAGTAGTGACATCAGCTAGAGACGCTGATCATTTAATTTATCATGTAGTATAAAAATTTGTTCCAGGACCGTGGCTACAAACCTGAATTAAAGAAGCAAAATAATATTTATTTTTTTACTGTTGAAAATTGAGATGGGTCTTCTATGCCATGCAGCTCTTTTTTCGAGTAAACATTGTACAGGCATTTCAATAAGTATTGAAGACAGCGATCTGCTGGTGGTAGGCAGATTGGCTTCCCCGTGACTGAGCGACGAATCATTCTGGTGTTAGATTCATCGTACAACACTTTTAATCGACACGGATGTTCGTCTCCGCTACTTCTGGAAAATTCACAGGTTAGCCACTTTATCCCACCTCGAATCTAATGGTAATGGATGTTGTCATAGTCTTGACTCCCGCATGTTCCCCCAGTGTTGAAATGTTCACACACATCTCTCTGTTGACTTAATGATTTGTGTAATTCGCATGAAATTCTGCTTGGTAGCAATGTCGCACATTGTTAAATACTTGTTGGGTCCGAAACTATAAATTTCTTATGTCAGTTAGAGTAATGTTCCCTCAATTGTAGCATGTATGTCTTGCTTATACTTGTAGTTATTGATGTCTTTATAAAATTCATACTTGTAGTTATTGATGTCTTTATAAAATTCATACTTGTAGTTATTGATGTCTTTATAAAATTCATACTTGTAGTTATTGATGTCTTTATAAAATTCACATTTACCTCTTAATTCGTTAGCCTGACAAGCAAAAATACCGTATTTACTCGAATATAATACGCACTTTTTCAGCTGAATTTAGTCTTCAAAATCGGCATGCGCGTTAGAATTGATGGCGCACCAGATTCGCATGTAAACTGAAAAGTTCTGCTTATAGTTCTGATCGGGTTACTCCGTTGCTCGTCGTTCCTCAACGTTTCTAACTTCGCGCGCTTCCTTATTTTTGTAGGCATTGTTGTTAATATCTGTAAAAACTCCAAAACAGTGTTGCCAACCGTACGATCTGGATCGTACAAATGCGATAATTTGGCATCATGTACGATCGTACGATCCAACTCGCGGATAGTACGGAAAATGTATGATCCTGTTGACAAAGAGGATTAAAACATGTCAAAAAGAGAGGATTTTAAACATTTATTACAATTTACGACATTTCAAATTTTGAAAAGTAAAGGTTTGGGAGTTATTTTCTATTCTCACTGGAAGAAAGGTAATTCGTGGATCTCAACCAAAAAGGGACTTTCGAACAGTCAGTGGACGCAAGTCATTAAGATGAACTGTAATACAATACCTGTACGTACTCTCTCTGGTAGAACTCTTGACTCAACCCGTTGCAGGAGATGCGACGAGCAAGAAACGCTTCCTCACGTCTTGGGTTTCTGCCATCATGGAGATTTGCTCCGAATCAACAGACATAATACGGTTCGTTCTCTCATCGCATCTTCAATCCGTCAGAACGCTTCCTATGAGGTTTATGAGGAGGTTGGTTGCGTCTCTTCTGATGGCTCTACTAAACGTGCTGATATCATCATAATTGATCGGCAGAAGGATAAGGGTGTCATTCTTGATCCCACAATCCGTTTCGAGATGCACGAGCAACAGCCACAAGAAGTATGTCGTGAAAAACAAGTCATATATGAGCCTTATTGTCAGCATCTTGGAGCACAATACCACATCACACATTGGACAGTTTCTGGGCTCATGTTCGGTGCCCGTGGCACGATCCCACGAGAAACTTTAAATCATCTTAAACAATATAAAATTTCTGATGCAACGATTGATGCCATAGGATCTCATATGTTAAAATCATCCTTAGCTATAATTAGTAATCATTTGTACCCAACAAACTTTTATTGTAAATGATTTCCTATGTTTTCGTATAAATTATCTTAATGTTTTCTTTTTCCTTTCAAATTGTCACACAATTGGTTTTCATGATTATTCTTTATGAATTGATTAGTAGGCCGATCTATTCGAACCCTTATTTAGGGCGGCTTTTTTATTAAAAAATTTCATTTCTGCAATATTACGGGTATATTTCACTTACACATTTAGAGTATTTTCTGCACGTATCACCTCTGCGTTACAAGTACTGTACAGTCAACTGTCGCAAAACATATTTCTGTAACATTCCTCGACTGTGCCTCCACGTCCAGGCGACAAGACAGCTTCATTTTGGTAAACATTATTATAGCGACAAGAAATCACGTAGTGTCCATTACTTCTGGCTATTCAAAAATGATGCTGGAAAATGTTCCTTTGTTTATTTCCAAATATCTCAGAGAAACAGTCTCTTCTATGTTCTCAATAGTCTAAACAGAACTACTGTTTCCACATAAGCATGTAGGCCTAATAACTAATAAATTGGTTATAATATTTTGAGAACCCCATAACAGAAAAAGGAAATAAACATATTCAAAATATGGGCCTATTTTGTGCATAGGCTACCAAGGAATAGTCTGTTAAAGTAGGCCAACTTGCTTGTGCCAGTCGTGTTTTGTGATAGTCCACGTGCAGTAAGAAATCAGATGTCACTGTGATAGGTTCAGACGTGAAATAGTGGCAATGAAATCAGAAGATAGTGATAGTGGTCCGAGTAAGTCCTACTCCAAAAAATCTACATCCGGTGTACTTAAATATACAGAACGGAAACAAAATTGTGGAAAATTATGGTAAACAATTCCTAAATTTAAAGCTTGGTTTTGCTCTGATTAAACGAACTATAAAAGGTCTAAATGTAGGTTTTGGCTCTTCTATTACTACTGTTGTAGACCCTTCTGAGGATCCTTCCAAGATAAGGAGACAACAAAGTGTTTAAAAATCATTTTATACATTGATATTTAATTTTTAATACTAAAACAATCGTTTAAATACAACACTGTGGAGGGAGTTTAGATAAAATAATCAAAATAGGCCTATTTTGTATGTAGTGTACGATTCTCCAATCAAAAGTACGATAAATAATTTGGAACCAATTGTGCGATCCAGTCAAGTTTCATTGTTGACAACGCTGCTCCAAAGTGAGTTGTACTTGATCAGGAGATGGAAGACAAAATGAGAAGGGTGTCGTATGAAGGGAACTTCAAACGAAAAGTTATACTTTATGCTGAAAATCATGAAAACAGGCAGGCTGCTAGAGAATGCGGTGTAGCCGAGAGCAACATTCGCTTATGGCGCCAACACAGAATGGCGATATTTGACGAGGAAGAAGTACGAAAAGGAAGGCATCCTGAGGTAGAGGTTTTGAAAGTCATACAGGAAAGGAGGCAAAATGGGCTCCTTGTGATTAATGACACAATTAGAAATACCGGTAAAGCTAATGAAGTGGCTACAGCCTGCGGTATATCAAGGCAAGTGTACATAGGTAGATGAGTAAAGTAATAGTATATTATGCAACGAGCCTATAATGGTAGTAATTAAGAAGCGAGTATGTTTATGAAACTCGCTTGCGCTCGTTTCATAATTTCCATACGAGCGACTTAAGCACTTATAGGCAAGTTTCATACGACTTTTTATGTTCGACCATATTTCTAACTTGAAATTATTCATAACTATTCATGTTATTCTTATCTGACTGAGGAGTGGAACTGACCTTGTGCAATACCTCGTAAATTGTGAGATATGCGCATACGCGAAAGTATTGATTTTTTCCGAGAAACAGATGTCGACATTGACCTCGATATAATATAGAGGGTAAAATAAACATTAATCTTGATATAACCTTGAAATTGAATTAGACATTGAAAAACGAGATGACAAATTGAATTTATTTGAATATTATTTACAATTAACGCTAATTATTATAGTAACAGAACTGACTTTATTTCAAATATAGGTGATTTATTGTGTAATTGGTGAAATCTCGCGCTAGTTGTCTTTCGATTGCATATCCGAGAATAATCGATACTTGCGCTTTCATATTGCTACAATGGTATTTTCTGATTGGTGAAACACCTGAACTTTAATGAATAGGTGTACTTTAATGAGGTCCATTAAAGGGCTGCTACCAAGTGTATAATTACTACATTTCGGCATGGTCGAGCATAAAATTAAATTTAACACCAGCTTTTCAGCTGCGCATTTTTTTATTTCAAGCCTTTAAAAATTGAGGTTCGTATTAGATTCGAGTAAATACGGTAATGGCCGTCTTGTGTGACTTAGTGGCTGCCATGTTTGCTATTAAATTTGATGTTCACGAATTCAGACTTGTTCGAAGATGATTGGTATTTAATGGCAATAGAAATTCTTAGCAAGACTCCCTTCAGCAGAGAAATAAACGCTGGTGGAAACATATTGTAGATTTGTGACTCGAAAAAATTCAGTTAACTGTCGATTAGTTCTGAACGCATACTTAAATACAGTGACATAGGACGGATTAAATAGAAAATATATAATTAATAGTTTACTGTGGTCTATTGTGGACTGCCATTTTCTTGTCACATTCCGAAAGCTTTAGGCATATTATCGCATTAGTATGTATAGGTCATTCGTTATCTCGTGAAACCAGATGGTTTCGTGCTCTGTAGCTAAGAGTAAGCAACCAGTAAGGGTTTTATCCGGAACGATACGGTTTTAGCTCTTTCTATTCCGCGTACGGTGCGAGTTCTGAACCGTACGCAAAATGTTCCGTTTTCAAATTCAAAATCCCGCGCGCAGTACCTACGTCACATTTGTAGTGTGATTAGTGGTGACGTAGTAGTATGTATGACAGTACCAGGACAAATTGATGTATTTTATAGATTAAACTGATACACAAAAACCGAAAAATACTGTACTGTAATAAAGTTCTTGCTAAACTTTTCCCCATTTACGGCGATGATTTGCAGTGATGACTGCAAAATGGAAGGATGAAAAGAATGGAATGCTGTAAGTGTTATAAAAATGAACTTTTTGTATAATTCAACAATGATGAAAACCAGTGGCGTAGCCAGACTAATTAATTATTTTGGGTGGGCCAGATATGCAGGGTTTAGAAAATACCTGACCCAACTGTCGATCGCTGATGTTGAGTCCTTCAACAAATTCCAACATTTCTATCTCTGTCAATGGATAGAATTGCTAAATTACAAAGCCTTGTGCTTGACATGATTATCGAATTTTTCTTTTTTTCAGAGCTTTGAAAAATTGTATGTCATTGCCTTAATGAAGGACGATTTTAATAATATCCATTTTTGGAGACTGAGGTGCTTCCGATAATGAATTTGCAAGAGCAAGAATATCGTCTAAACATACCAAATAAATAAGGTGTCAAATTTTCTAGCTGATGTAACAATTCAGTAGCCTCCACAGCTTCCTTCTTTTTATCGCTGCCAGACAATTTTTATGCCCAGTCAAACACAGTTAAATTGGCTCTTGAAGAAATGAAAGCATTTTTGACTTCTTACCTTAATGCTATCGATTGTACCTATTGCTCTGGATCCATGGTTTAGTTTTAATGTTGAGTATTTTCCATTAAAAAACACAAAAATTGGCATATTTTTTGGGTGGGCCTGGGCTCACCTGACCCACCCGCTGGCTACGCCACTGAAGAAAACTGTAGTAAATTTTACAAGAAGATTTTGTTATATAAATAATTAATTAAATACGGCTTATTAAAGTGGAAAATACAGGTTAAATATAATAATAATAATAATAATAATAATAATAATAATAATAATAATAATAATAATAATAATAATGTTTTATTTTCGCTGGCAGAGTTAAGGTCATAAGGCCTTCTCTTCCACTCAGGAATATATAAAATGAAAGAGTAAGTTCACAATATAATTATATGACGTAATAAATAATTATAATATATAATGCATAAATCATAATAAGAGTAATTGTATTAATTAATATGTAATACATTGGTTGGGTCAATGACTGAGAAGAACTGCCTGCTGAAGAATCCACTGGAAGAAATGGTGGAAGGGAGAAAAGTTCGGGGCAGAAGAACATATCAGATGATATACGACATTAAGATATATGGATCATATGCGGAGACTAAGAGGAAGGCAGAAAATAGGAAAGATTTTAGAATGCTGGGTTTGCAATGAAAGGCCTGCATTTGGACAGAAAGCTGTGAATGAATGAATGAATTCTCTTCTCATAGGCTACACTCGATGTTTTTTTAAGAAACCAAATGTGGATGAAAGGTGTTCCTTATTTCCCATCTCGAAATCTGGCAACCTTAAACCATATGGTAGGGGTAGCATAAGGAGGGAAGCTTCTCGGTCCACTTTCTTCTTCCCCTTACGTACAAGTAGGTTTCACGAGATAACAAATGGCCTGTAAAACTAGTGAGTTTTTTTTTTAAGAAAGGCGTTAAATAATATTCGAGATGTGGAAAATTATTTTAAACAATTTGTAAGGTGATAAATGGGACCAAATAGACATGTTATGATAGAAAATCATGGGTCGGAATTGTCTAATTACTATGCTAAGGACGTAGGTTCCATAACATCAATCTCTATAGAAATAGGGAACACTATTGAGCTAGGAAGTTCGTACCAAAGCAGTAGATTTCAATAGAGTACAGCGAGGAGTATAGATGTCACCCGCGCCTCGCCCTGCTCCCGCTCGCTACAGACGATACACGGTATGTTCACATAAACAACGCATAGTGGCATTCTGTGGAGCTGTGTACAGTCGTGAATAGTTTGAAGAATATTGTTAATTTATATATATATATATTTTAGGTTCTGAACAAAGTGAGCTATTCTGTTATTATTGTATTCCTTACGTAATGTGAATATTATGCAAGATTCCAAAAAAGTGAACTCATCTGTTATTAAATAATTATGCAAACAGGAGTGTGGAACACGTTTATTTTCCCCCCGATTATTCTTCGTTAAATGTTGACGTCTCGTGTTGCTATGCTATTCGGTTGCGTTACAGTCTAAGTTCAACATCGGAATTACGACACGAACTTCCTAGCTGTCATTAGAATAGAAACGAAAAAGTTTCTTGAACACAATATGGGTTTAATATTATGTACTACATACAAGATACACTATTAGATTCACAAAGTAGTTGTTCACCTGATGATAGTAAGATATACTGTATCATATTTCAGATTTGCTCCAATAACGTCTTGTGACATAGAACGAATATTTTCAGAGTACAAATATTGTTTTTTTTTCTGAACCAAAAAGGAGTATTTCTTTTGATTAAAATGAAAGTGTTCATTGTTATTTGTTATCATGACACTAGAATCGTAATGGTATATTTTATATATTATTTTATATGTATGGATAAATTAATTTAGATTGGGATTTACGAACTTTATAATTACATATTGTTTTTTTTATATTATTTCCTTGTTCTAAGGCTGTGGACGATTGGAGTACATGTTTGGTTATGAATCTGCTGTACATCTTTGTCGTTCTGCTTCACTGACACCAAGAGACACTCTATTAGCCTACTTTTCATTCGGTAGAGATATAGTCCAAGGGCACACAACTTAACAGTTTTTGTACCAACTTCCTAGCTCTGCTAATGAAAGTGTGGTGCCTGATGTAACACTCTTCTACTTTTGTGGTAATGCTTTAGATTGTAGACAAAGAAAAGCTTTACACCAACTTGAACAGGCATCGTGAATAAGTTTCTAGTTTGGTCCTTACCTTCTCCATCAAGACAGAATGTACAGCATTATTAAACTTTTCTGGAAGGAATGCTACGAGAATTGCTAGAGTAAGTACCACTGAATATAAGTGAAGTTGTTTTCCAACAAGATGAGTATCTGGCTCAATTTTCTGGTGGCGTGCGACATCTAGGAATAAAGGTTTCCAGACTTGTCACCCCTGATTTTCTTTCTTGGGAAATACTTGAGAGAATTGATTTCCTCCGATACAGCAGCTTGAAAGAAGATCTTATCGCTCATGTTGTAGAGTCTTTATAGATAAAGACATCAACTACATGTCGATGACTTAGTGCACACATGTGCTAAGTACATTTTCCGGTAAAATTGAGTTAAGTACAAAATTGGAGTACTGTGAGATGTATCTTTACTGTTCACAAATGTGGGAAGTGAACTAAGAGTTTCCTACCTTACGTTTACTTTTTGAGAATAGATGTTAATTGAAGTGTAATTAAGTATTGAAAATTAAAACTTGTTTTCCCCAAAACTAAAAAATTAGCACTTAAAATATGTGTGCACTAAGCCATCTATGTATGGAATTTTCGAACGATTACGATAATCTCTTCTTCATGGTGCAGTTTGTCTGTAGTTTCTTGATACAAATGTTGAGCCTTTACAGCGTTGTTGCAGTGCATCGGGTTTTAAAATTCCTTTGGAGAACGAAAACGTACATTTGTTTCGATCAAATTTCTGCAGATTTAAAGGAAAAGAACTAAAATTCTTTCAATCATAATACACTGCTCTCTTAAATTGACTGAGCATATTGGGAATTAATTCAATAGCCTTCCCAAAATACGCTATGAAATGTTTCATATAATAGTAATATGCGTTACAAGAGCGGTATGTTGACGTTTTCATGTTCAGGAAAAGATTGAAAAAGCGAAACGTAGTTGAGTTCCCCCAGTCTATGATGAGTCTGGAAACTTGTTGATTTTTTCACGGCTTCCTTAATGTTACTTGCATTACAAATGCAGTAACTTTTGTGCGAGATCGTGCGTATTTGCTTGTTTTCCGCACAGAACCAATACGCGGTAAGTGTGAAATACCACATTCAGTATTCCCAACGTAACACACATAACAATTTCCCTCTTCTTACCGCTTAAGCGCGACATTCATATTACTGCTTTAGGCTTTTAACATATTTTTAGAGACGTTTAACATAGTAATAATTATAAATTGGAAACTTACTACTGCAATTTCGCCTAAATTGCAATGTTAATTATTGTTTTTAAATATCTGCAAAAACTAAGTAAAGTCTACTACTCCACGAAACTTATTGCATTCCTGATACAAGTAACATTAAGGAAGCCGTGAAAAAATCAACAAGATTGCAGATGCCGATGTTATTACTGCAATATTGTTAAAATATTAAAGTATTAAAATGAAAAAATAAATCATTACGTAACCTTACCGTTTGTTTTAAGTTCGCATTTATAGACTGGGGGAAAAAAAGGGCAGACGTATATCACGGCCTGCTGGAGTATAGTAAACACAGAAAACATTTTATAGCAACAAGATATTTTGGTTTTCCGAAGTTGCCGTCATTAAACAGAAACCAACATGGAGATTTCATTGCAACTAATTAGAAATTCGTCTTTCAGGTATGTAATAAACGATCTTCGCACAAAATAATGTACGATACACGAGCGGTATGTTTGTTTTCATGTTCTCGGAAATTAAAAAAGCTCAACTACGTTTCGCTTTTTCAATCTTTTCCTCGAACATGAAAACGTCAACATACTGCTCTTGTAACGTATATTACTATTGTGGTGTTGTAGAGTTTACTTAATTTTTGCAAATATTTAAAAACAATAATTAACAATGCAATTTAGGTGAAATTGCAGTGGTAAGTTTCCAATTTATAATTATTACTATATTGAACGTCTTTAAAAAATATATGTTAAAAGCCTAAAGCAGTAAAATGAATATGACGCTTAAGCGGTAAGAAGAGGGAAATTGTTATGTGTGTTATGTTGGGAATACTGAATGTGGTATTTCACACTTACCGCGTATTGGTTTTGTGCGGAAAGCAAGCAAATACGCACGATCTCGCACAAAATAATTTTTTCTCTCGAAAAGGAAGCACAAACGAGTAAAATTGTATAAACTTTCTTGTTTCAAAATATATTAAAGAATAATCCCTTCAACTTAATGAAATTACTTATGGTTCACCCTGTATATCACTTTCTCCCAACTGCGATAGTGAATAGAGAAATAATTGGAAACAGAAAACTTGTTTCAACATTGTTTTTTACTTTGCCAAATTCTCCTTTTTGTTCAATCGGTTTACAGATCTGATTTACTAGCTGGACGTGTGATTGATTACATTCTTCGTCTCCTTAAACAAAGCGTTAATTGAAAGGAATTCTAGGTCATGATACACTCAAGCGAGAGGGGAATCTGTTGGAAACTCCACTGCTTTCATAGTAGTATAACAATAAATTCCTCCAAAGACTCATAGCAGAAGAAATAAAATTGCGTTCCAGCAAGTTGAGATCGTTTCCCTGGTAACATCGCCGAGGCCGCTACATGGCTTCTTCGGGTCAGATACAGTTTCATTGTATCAACTTACAACTAGTACCTAGAGAGTCATGTTAAATGCCATGGTAATGAAGATCATCCTACACTATCTTAAATCATAGTGTTCAATTTTGAAGTATGGTGAGGGTAGACAATAGTAATATGCGTTACAAGAGCGGTATGTTGATGTTTTCATGTTCGAGGAAAAGATTGAAAAAGCGAAACGTAGTTGAGCTTTTTTAATTTCCGAGAACATGAAAACAAACATACCGCTCGTGTATCGTACATTATTTTGTGCGAAGATCGTTTATTACATACCTGAAAGAGGAATTCCTAATTAGTTGCAATGAAATCTCCATCTTGGTTTCTGTTCAATGACGGCAATTTTGGAAAACAAAAATATCTCTCTTCAACATTGCTGCTATAAAATGTTTTCTGTGTTTACTATATTGCAGCAGGCCGTGATATACGTCTGTCTTTTTTTTCCCCAGTCTATAAATGCGAACTTAAAACAAACGGTAAGGTTATGTAATGATTTATTTTTCATTTTAATATTTTAACAATATTATTTATATAACATATTGCAGTAATAACATCGGCATCTGGAATGTTGTTGATTTTTTCACGGCTTCCTTAATGTTACTTGCATCACGAATGCAATAACTTTAGTGGAGTAGTAGAGTTTACTGAATTTTTGCAAATATTTAAAAATAATAATTAACAGTGCAATTTAGGTGAAATTGCAGTGGTAGGCTAAGTTTCCAATTTATAATTATTACTATGTTGAACGTCTTTAAAAATAATACGTTAAAAGCCTAAAGCAGTAAAATGAATATGACGCTGAAGCTGTAAGAATAGGGAAATTGTTATGTGTGTTACGTTGGGAATACTGAATGTGGTATTTCACACTTACCGCGTATTGGTTTTGTGCGGAAAGCAAGCAAATACGCACGATCTCGCACAAAAGACTAGTAATTTTACAGATTTGAGCGATTTTTCGTCACGATCTCTCCAGTTCTTTTTAATATATGGTTATTCGAAAGTAAGTTACATTTTGAAATAGATATAGCATTTTTAAAACTAGTTTCAATGCACAAAAGCTATTTTATAATTGTTTCAAAGCGTTAGATTTGCAGTTATCTATAGTTTATAGTACTAGACCGGCTCTGAGCACAACGAGGAAGTGAAAAGGAACTCAGAAATCCCCGCCCATGACCTTTTCGCTTACACAGCTTTATAAATAAACACACAGTGGGCACTGTGCATCAGTGATGCATTTCAGGTGACCAGCGCGAGTCGAAAGTTTGTAAAAGCTATGATGCTTGCCTTATACAGGGACATCATTTTATTTTTGCTAACATTTTTAATATTAACCTGGCTAGAGGCCTACCTTTAGAGAACCGGAAACACAGTTTGCTATCCCCTTCCACGACTGTAGTTCGATGATACTGGCGTAAAACACAAACAAATCACTCTACTAGGTATAGGAGGAAAGAAAAGTACTTCATCCATTTACGTAAACTAGGAAATATCGCGATTTTGAGTTCGATAATTTTCATTGGGTTTTTGATTCATCAAAATGCAGTACTGTATTAACAATAAGTGTTTTTACTCACGAATTGAGTTATCCATGCGAGCGTATTCATTATGCAGTGTATATTATACTGTCTACAGCACATTAGCGTACAATATAGAGAAACAAATTAAATTGAAAAATAATCATAATGTGAATATTTAAACGCATTTTTTTTAATGGTGGCCGTTCATTTCGATACAGGCTTCAGTTCTTTTGTGCATATTATCGCATTATAGACTATTGCATCTAATTCCAATTGCCAGTTTCGTCCTTCGTACTTAGTAACTCATGTTGAAATAATTCTGTACCTACTCTATAAAAGAGTACCTTACGTACTGTAAATTCAATCTTCACTTCTGCCCGATCCGCACAGATAAAATTACTCAGACATACTATCTACTGTCCGTCCAAGTGCTTATGCCGCAGGATCGTAGAAAGGGGGGAAATCACGTGACAGTTAATTACTTAACGAGGCCCTTTTATTTAAGTTATTTTAAATAGTTGTATAATATTACGTAAACGTCCAATTCCTAACAGAAATTAATGTTTTCAGAAAAGAGCTAAGACAGCCCAGCCACAAAGGGACGGGCAGAAGTGGGTGGGGGAAACCGAGATGCGACGTAGGCAACGGACGACAATACCTGTGCGAGAATATGATTCAATATTGAAAGCGAACATATTTCTGGAACGTACTATACTCACTAACTCAGTACTGATTGTGTTTACTATGACTGTAAGGCGACTTTGACTGTGTACGCTTGGTTCTGTGTGAAGAACGGTTGGAAGTTTACTAGTAGAGGGGGTGGGAGTGAAGTACATTCAAAAACTCAGGTACAATAAAAATTGAAGTAAAAATAAAATGATGTCCCTGTACAATCCGTCACTGATCAATGCTTGCCTTCGTGACTACTCGTCTGAGCCAAGGAAGGTGAAGTGGGGAGTTAAGGGGAAATATGTAGTGAATTGGTTGAGGTATTAGTGCCCAGGTCTGTACTAAAACCTCGATATGCAGTTCCAACAACAGCGGTGACTTATACCTGTATACAATGGGGGAAGCATAGAAAATAGTTGCTGTAAATTTGTGATTTCGGTATCAGATGGGCTTGAAAAAGATTCACATCAAATATTGTTTGACGTAGAATTCCTGTCTTTTAAATCAGTCCCATATGGCTACCATCCTGGAGTTGGGGTGTCACGAAATGAATGATAATTTATAAGAACTATGCTTCGTCCCATAATGTCTGACAGGCGATGTAAACATTGCCGGCAGAGGAAGAGAAAGTATAATTGCTATTCAACCAATGGCAGGAGTCTCATTCCACGCTTGACTTGAAGTTGGGTGGGGGTAGAACGCTTCAGACCGCCCAACTTCAAGATAAACTTGGAATGAGAGCTCTGCCATGGATGAATATATAATAGGATGCGAAACTTACCCAGTTTCCCGTAACACATGCTAGAGGCGCTGTTGTAGAAAATGATCTTGCTGCCGCCTGTTAGAGGGAGGGGCATTATTACATCTAGCAGCGCACCAAGTAGCGAAAAGAGTAATTACTCCATGCATTTAGCAGCGCACCTGGTGACGAAAATGTTAAACTGTGCGGAAAGTATTCCCTCCCACCCTCATAGATATTCAAAACTAACCCAATTTAAAATAAAACATTTGCATTTTTATTCCTCACAGCAGCTTCTACTGAAAATTCTTACCGGAGCCAACAGGAAGATAAAAGATACGATCTATTTTACACTACCCAATTAAAATATAACCAGACACAGACAAAAAAAATAAAGCAAAAGGTTAGATAATTGCGATTGTATTCTTTGGGTATTTATTGTACAGCGCAATTGAAAAGTCTGCAAGAACTACTTAGATAGTTCAATTTATTATATTACTATTACTTTACAATACATTCAACAACACTATTTTTACAACGTCCATAAACATCACTGTTTAACATGCACTGCTTATACACACACGTAGTATCACTTTATGTTCACTTATTAGCAAGTTTCTGGCTGCCATCTTGTTCTCTCGAGCAACGTCACGAACGGATAAATAGAGAACTCTGGGTAATGTACCCAACACGTAGTTCTAATGTTCACTACCTTCGACGTCGGGCGCTGATCATCTTATTTGAGCCCCCTACCGCCAGATGGTGCTGACCGTAGTTTCGCATCCTATTATATATTTAATCCATGCTTCAGACCACCTAACTTCAAAATAAGCTTGGAATGAGAGCTCTGCGATTGGCTCAGTAGCAATTATTCTTCTCTCTCTTTCTGGCGGCAATATTTAACTCTCTCCCTCTCCCCTCTTACCTCTCTCTGTTTATGTTCCTCAGAAATAAATCTAAAATATTCACAGTTAGCCTACCAAAAACTGAATTCGCAAAATATTATTGATCTGTTGCATTTCATAAACGTTTACCAGTGCAGTCACTTTCGACTAAATGTGACGTCATCCGCTGAGGCGTGCGTTGTAATAATTGTCAAAGGCATGCTAACTGCAGCAGCGCGACCTACAGTAAGCTAAATAATTTTACATAGTTTTTAATTAGCGCTAACAGCTTTGAAAATATTAATTTCAAAACCACCAGCCCGTGACTTCTCTTTATGTTAAAAACCAGCGCCATATCCTTTTATCTCCACTTACATTTTTTTATCCCTCTGCTGTTTAATTAGTTCAGAAGCGAAACGTTTATCTATAATAGATATAAAAATTAACATATATTCACGTGGTATTATTAATTTCTTTGAAGTCACATTTCCAAACTGTTAGATCGGTTTTTAAATAAACTTTCATACTTTTCGCTCTGTTACATTTCCTACCAGATGTAGGTAATCCTATATTATTTGCAGATGACACAAGTATAGTAATTACTAGGGAGCGGATTTTTATGTGCTAAAAAATTTAAATATATTTATTTTTATGTGCTAAAAAGTACGAAAATGTTTGCTAAAAATAAAAAAATATTTTGTTTTAAATATGACAAAAATACCTTACTTAGCTTGAAAAAAAAAAGTTACTATGTACTCACCAACCATACTTGAGTGCTAGTAGTTGACCGAGAATTGCAGTGAACAACAAAGGTCATCTCCAAATTCTCCATCATAAATGCATGCCCATTATCTCTGAACAACGATTTATACTGTGAAAACGATCTTTCCACATCACAGGACGTCAGAGGTGCATATTTAAAGAGAGGAATGTCACAAACACAAACACCGTAAATTCACCTACAGGCACACCCTCTAATACTTGAGCAACTTTACACATTTTTTTATATCCACTGTTTTTCCCGTACACATTCTGGAATTTGTCCCTTAGTAAGTGTACTTCTGAACCTGGTAGCGAGTCTAGTTTAATTTCCACGGCACGCACTTCCCTGTTTCAGACAACAGGTTTTTTATGTTTCGAGTTTTTTATGGTGTCACACAAAAAGCTTAGATTTGCTAATAGGAAAGCCAAATCGTTTTTTAAACAACCATCTTTCCGTATATCTTGAAGGATATCGATTGACGAAGCCCGATAACAGGGAATCACAACAAGATACATTGCCTTACTTGATAGACATGAGTGAGAGGCGAGAGATTTGTTTAAATTAAATAATGTTCATACCTGAGCTCTTATCTGTTGTGTTTCACAAACAAAGCGTGGAATGAAATCATCTCAGCAACAATAAACATTCCTAATTATGTGTTGCAAGATCTCTCCTCCTTGTCCATGTTAATTTATTCTCTAACGATAACACTGATATGCTGCCTAGCAGTTCTCAGAACTTGAGGCGATACTATTACAAAAATGGATACACCACACAGCTCTTAGAAACACGAAGCAACCAAGAATTCTTAAAAAAGATAACGTACTTTGAGTGATATAATTGATTTAGTTTTAAAATATTTAAAACTTCTTGTAAAAAAATTATTTAAGTAAAAAATCTCCAAGATTTATGTATTTATAATACATTTCCTGAAAATATGTATTTACATAATTTTTTGTGAAAATATTTGTTTTTATGTGAAATAAAATTCGGCTTTTAAACTTGAAACTTCATGTTCGGAATGTTTAAGTTTTTTAATTGTGTTTTATCACACGCAAAAAGAATATTTAATTACATAAGAATCCGCTCCTTAGTAATTACAACCAATATCTCCAATACATTTCAATCTTCAACAGACGAAATTCTCTTCAAAATATGTGACTGGTTCTCAATCAATAAATTAGTATTAAATTGTAACAAAACTAACATAATTCAATTTAAATCCTGTCCAAATTCAACCTCGCAAATTTCAAGCACAATAATTAACAATAGATCCCTATTAGAAACAACAACAACCAAATTTCTTGGCTTAAAAATCGATAATGTGTTAAATTGGAAAAATCATATTAAAGAAATTACCCCCAAAACTAAATTCAGCTTGTTTTGCTATTAGATCTATGCAAAAGATAGTAAATATCAATACCTTAAAAACAATATACTTTGCATACTTCCACTGGGTAATGAGTTTTGGAATAATATTCTGGGGAAATCTCACAGATAGTACAAAAGGAGTAATTAGAATAATAGTAGGTGCCAAATCTAGGGAACCGTGTAGGACTACAGTAAAAAAGGTAAAAGGTAAAGGTATCCCCGTAACATGCCATGAAGGCACTTGGGGGGCATGGAGGTAGAGCCCCATGCTTTCCATGACCTCGGCACTAGAATGAGGTGGTGTGGTCGGCACCACGCTCTGGCCGCCTTTTACCCCCGGGAAAGACCCGGTACTCAATTTTATAGGAGGCTGAGTGAACCTCGGGGCCGTTCTGAAAGTTTGGTGACTACAGTATTTTCAAAAAACTACAAATAATGCCCGTGGCTTGTCAGTATATTTTTTCATTAATAATCTATAATAATATAGATATTTAACTGGAGTCAAATAATGAAAACCAAATAAATTTCTTAAAGCTCTATTTTGAATAATTTGTAAAGGTCTCAAAGCAGTTTTCTTATTATGTCCCCAAATAATGTTATTCTCATAACTGACAATATCCGCGGTTTACAACTAAACCCAGTTTTGTTTTACAATCAGTAGAATAGGACGAAAAACTGAATTCTATAATGCGGGTATATTTATCTACGACTGGCAACAATGAATATTATCTTCATCATCTATTCCTAGAAGTAATAGCTAAAGAATCGAAACTTACACCAACAAATTATCGATCACTATCGATATCTTTGAACGTCAGTGTACTAAACCCAACTCTCCAATTTTTTTCAGGAAAGTTCAGAAAAGAATTTCGCCGAACATTTGGTTTCTGGTGCTGCGGAGAACGGCGCTTCTCCCGACGCCGACGTCACAACATGTCGACGATGCACGGGGGAAGCAGCACGTACATCTGCCGCTTCACGACGACAGGGGGCAGCACCACGTACACGGCGCGTACTGAAGTCGTACCTCTGAGCGGCATCACTTCCAGCTACACCATTGCCGATGTTGACTGACAGAGGAGCAGACCACTGTCCTCTACATGGGACGAGGAGGAGCTGGCCGACTGAGATCTTGAAGGCATTTCACTCAGATTCCTTTATATAACGAATAGAAACCATCCAAGTTCTCTGCGACAGATTACACTCACTAATCACAATTAACTTTCCTTTTGGACATCAGTCTCAATGTCACTTCGATGTCATGAACTGTGGTGTAGGCGTTTCCGTTCTTGAGTTTCACATTATGTCACTCTTCCATTTTATCCTCCCCTTTTCTAATGTATTCTTATTTCTGTATTCAGATATGCAATTGGTACCATGAATTATAATAAGTAGGGAGTGGATTTTTATGTGCTAAAAATTTAAATATATTTATTTTTATGTGCTAAAAAGTACGAAAATATTTGCTAAAAATAAAAAAATAATATATTTTTTAAATATGACAAAAATACCTTACTTAACTTGAAAAAAAAAATGTTACTAGGTACTCACCAATCACACTTGAGTATCAGTTGCTAGTAGTTGTCCGAGAATTGCAGTGAACAACAAAGGTCATTTCCAAATTCTCCATCACAAATGCATGCCCATTATCTCTGAACAACGACTTATACTATGAAAACGATCTTTCCACATCACAGGACGTCAGACGTGCATATTTAAAGAGAGGAATGTCACAAACACCTACACCATCAATTTCACCTACAGGCACACCCTCCAATACTTGAGCAACTTTACACATTTTTTTAATATCCACTGTTTTGCCGTGAATGCACACGTGAAGCAGCGGCAATGTGCTTGTTTCTGGACAAATGTTGGGTTACCTGAGAGCTCTGATCTGCACTTACTGATTTACCACATGGTTGGCAGAATAACACTTTTCCGTCGGTAGTAAAAATGTTTTTAAATTCATCTACATATTGCTGTAGACGCGATCTTAAACTCGATTTGATTTTAGGCATCTTAAGAGGCTAATATACACACGTCTTAAGGTAAAAACATGTTTCTAGCTACTGACTGACAATGTCAGAGAAAAGCTTCCTATAGGAACGCCACCAAGTCTACACTACGCAGCTTCTGCGCATGGCTCGATAACGGGGAATCACAACAAGATGTATTTCCTCACTTCATAGGCATGAACGAAAGGCGAGAGATTTGTTTAAATTAAATAATGTTTATACCCGAGCTCTTATCCGTTGTTTCACAAACAAAGCGCGCAATGAAATCATCTTAAGCAACAATAAACATTTCTAATTATGTGTTGCAAAATCTCTCCTTGTGCATGTTAATTTATTCTCATATAATAACACTGATAAGCTACCTATCAGTTCTCAGAACTTGTGGCGATACTATGTATTATAAAGATGGATCACGGATACACCACACAGCCCATAGAAACGCGAAGCAACCAAGAATTCTTAAAAAGATAACATATTTCTGACTGATATAATTGATTTAGTTTTAAAATATTTAAAAGTTGTTGTAAAAAATTATTTAAGTAAAAAAAACGCCAAGATTTATGTGTTTATAATAGATTTCCTGAAAATATGTATTTACATAAATTTTTTTGTGAAAATATGTGTTTTATGTGAAATAAAATTCGGGTTTTAAACTTGAAACTTGACATTCGGAATTTTTAACTTTGTTAATTGTGTTTTATCACACGCAAGAAAAATATTTAATTACATAGGAATCCGCTCCTTGATTATAAGTCCCCAAGGAAGACAGCTAGACAGTCTTGGTCTGTAGAAAGTATGCAAAATGCGATGACAGATGGAATATCTGAAAGCAACCAAAGCCTTTCTTGTGCCACAAAAGTCCTTGAGGCTAGAGTTAAAAAGATCCGAGCAAGAATATCGTGGAGGAAGTTTGCAAGAAAGATATAATAAATGAGTTAAAATTATTTGCATAAATTTTTATTAATTAAAATTATAATAATTTTAAATGATAAATTAAAAAAAATGTAACAACAAATTGATTCTTAAGTACCGGTATTGAATTTTCTTAAATTAAAAACTGTTATGATCAAAGATAGTGGTCCCCAGAAGTAGCAGAGTCTCATTGCTTAAAACTAAAGATCTCTGGTTCAAGTCCTGTTGTTTGAGTAAATGTTCATAACTTTTTGTAATAATTTCAACATTTGCCAATATCAGATCTCCCCCAGTAGAATTGGGAATGTCGATGAGACGGCATATCAACAGTCCTCACAGACACATATAGAGAGCTTGCCATGAATCGTAACAAGCAAGTAGGCTGTCTTACTTCTGCAGAGAGGGGGGTCCATCATAGCTGCCGTTGTATGCATGAACTTCAATTAATAATTTTGTCTATTTTTCACAAATGAAGACGGGCATGAAGTTTTAGGTGATATGTTCATTGTAAAACTCAATGATACTCAATGGGTGCAAGAAGGGCATTTTAGAGGATGTGCCCTTTTTGAGTAAAACGCTTTATTTTGTTCTCTGATCTGTTATGCATATGATCACCAAGTTGTAGTTCAATACTTTGATCATAGAGGTCAGGAGTACCCAAAATGTAAAGGCGTGTATAGGTAACATTATTACGGTTTGAATTTTCAACATCAATTTTCTCAAAACTTGCATTTGAGAGAAGTGCCTTTCTTGCACCCAACCCCTCAATTTACTTTCTTACAAAAATCATTCCAACCGATTATTCTAATTTCATCAAAAAGTGTTAAATTCATGTTTCTCCACAGATATCTATCATGGTTCGAAGCAAAGAAACATAAATTTGTTAGTATACTGTACATGAAATTGCAAACATGCGTTTCAGACGAAGAAAACACGATATTTCCTTTACTATGGAAACGTTAATAAAATCTATAAATTCCAACCGATTATTCTACTCTTTTCAGAAAGTGTTAAGTTCATGTGCTATGTTCAATTAAAAAAATGACGTTGTCCACTACATCTACATAAATATCATGAACGCTGATATTGTCATAATGTCATTTAAGCACTCATCGTCACACATTCTGCGTGCAACCAATACGCAAGTAAGTTATTCCTTGCAATAAAGACGCATTACGTGATGTCCTGAAGGAAAGTTGTACCACTTACTACACGTCAGATACTTGTCAGTATTCTGTATGCAAAATACCCAAATATTGTACTTTATAACATAGTTTATATCATAGCCTATGTTATTATACAAGAGTGGAATGTATTGACCCTTCAACCGTGCTTGGCCGCTGGAATTGCAGACACAAGATAATCTGCAAGTCACTGGATTAAAATGAGCTGAGACTCTATGCCAATCAACCACACAAGATAAAGCAAATTGTGAGTGGAATATAACTTAACACAACCACGCTCACATGTTCACCTCTTCTTCCATCACGTGTATCTGCGATTAGATACAATCACGTGTTTCTTTGTCATAGTTTTTGGTCATAATTCAACATTAATTACAGTTATAACATTGTCACAAAAGTGACATCTCAAAAGTTGTTTTATGTTAGGAGTGGAAGATGTAAAAAGACATCTGAAAAAAAATGTTGGTTGAACATTATGATTTATGTAATGTGGTGCAGTCACTTTTATTCCTATACTAACTGTACATTGCCTGCTTTTGAACTTTCGATAAGTAAGTAGGTGAGTGACTTCTAAGTTTGTATTAACATTTCTCAAGGACTAAGAACGATTGCAAGAACGTTAACAATTTCGTTATCAGATCTGATCTCTATTATCTTCCAATAATTGCCGATAGAGTGAGTGAGTGAGTGAGTGAGTGAGTGAGTGAGTGAGTGAGTGAGTGAGTGAGTGAGTGAGTGAGTGAGTGAGTGAGTGAGTGAGTGAGTGAGTGAGTGAGTGAGGAGAAATATTAAAAGGTATGCGAAAACGTGTCCTTCCAACGAAGAAACTCTAGGGCAGAGGTCTCCAAAAAGCGTATCGTCATTCGTGCTCTCGATGCTTCCCGCCGAACACAGTGTGCTGTAAGGCTAGAGAAGGAGGAGAGACTCGTACCTCAACAGATGGAAGCAATCAGTGGGGGATCGCGGCAACAGTCTGCTTATGTTTACAAATAATAACATCAAAATAATAAGAAATATCATACGTTTGTATATTATTTTGACATACTATGAAGCTGGAACCCCGTCTGTTGCTATTCACACAAACCATTGCAAATTCAACCTCTTCTGTTCTATGGTGCCTTTCAGTGCCTGGAAAAGATCTTCTCCAGTTATATTTTGTAATTACATCTAGAAGACATTCAGACACAGTACAATGTTCATTAACTCCTCGGATGAAAATGACACGGTGAGCTTTGTCATTTCTATCTGTGCTTTCGTCCAATGCAAGTGAGTAAGCTACAAACTGGTTAATTATGGTTTAGACTTCAGATTCAATTGCATTTATAATCTTGAAATTCCTTCTCTGAACTGTAATTGGAAACAATTTAATTTTCTTAAACTTTGACTTTGTTCTGGACACAGAATTTATGCACGATTTTATAAATGATGCTTCTGTAAAGGGCTTCATTGATTTTCCAATATTCCAAGCTAGAACATAGCTAGCTAGCAAGAAGCTTTTTTGTTTAAGACTGAGGACACGTGTGTGATTTGTGTTTGTATTTCCTCGTTTTATATTTATCAAGGCATTTGTAGACCTACGCATTTCACCTAAAATTAAACGAAAAACTATATGTTTGTCATGCGGAACTGAGTGTAAACGTTTTGTAATATACTGATTATTATGTATAACCAACAGTTATACAGATAGTCCCAAAATAAATTATTTTCACATGTCCAACATGCCTGTATTTATATGATATTCTTTGTGAAGAGTCGAGTAGTGTCGTCGCATGTTGAATTTTAACACACCCTTAAGAATTTTCGAACAAATTAAGCATTTCACATTCTCCCCATTAACACAAAAAAATTTCTCTTCCTATTCATCCTTGAATGTACTACGTCCATGATTAGAAGATATTGTGAAACGGTAGAACATTCCGACCAACACAATGATAATGGCAATCCGCCACTGCTCTTCGTTTACGCATAAACATTGAGTACAGTACAGGTGGAGATGGGTGAGGCGGAGCGCGCTCATTACGTACTGGCTTCGTTTCCGTTCAGGGGCTTACTCGCGAGTAGGCTTTTGGAGACGTCTGCTCAAGAGAATTTTGAGGCAGAAAGCCGAAATAGCTACCTAATTCGTGTCCTTCCGCAGTACAAGTGGAAGTCCAATAAACTCACCCATGTACCAAGAACAATGTGCGAAAGCCTAAGCCAAGACTCCTATTTCGAAGACTTCTGCTGGCAAAATTTTGTGGAGAGAAGGTGCCGGTAGGATCGTGCCTACATATTAGTTACGCATTTGGGGCTATTTCACAAAATTGTGAGCTAATACTCTAAAAAATACAAGTCATAATATCCTGCAAATATGATTTCGTATTTTCATGTTTCACAAAGGAAAATATGTCTCTAAAAATATTAATACATTACAACAATAATTAAATCGGTGAAGTCAAGAACTGCAGCTAAATATTAACTTATAAGCAATTTATTACATGTTTATTTTATTAGAATTACAATAATTCTTTATAAATGACATTTCATAAATAAAACCCGAAATTATACTTTTTCCATACTAGTATGCTTCGTGTTGAAGCGTCGTCTGATGTTAAAATGTGCAATAAAGCATAAATAAACATATCAGACAAAACGCTTTTTCTTTTTGTTCAACACAAAAATAATCTAATTCTCATTCCTTACCGAAAGAATATTTTCTATTTGTCTGTGCCTAACTCCTCAGGTATTATTGCCGCGCTCTCATGGTTAACATTCGGCAGGTCTTTGAGCGGCCTCGTGGATAACATTCGGCAGGTCTTTGAGATTTAATTGCATTATTGTTTTCAATTTCTTATATCGCCGCTCCAATCACTCGCCTCGATTTCAATATTGCAACCAATAAGCTGCTTCCATTATTAAATGCCACCTACTTGTCTAATCCACGCGGACTAAAACCGAGGTTGCAATGTCTTGTGCTGAGGACGAACATTAAGGTATGTGATTAAAAATTATTATTAAAGAGTTAAGAATGTCAACGTACTCGTATATTAAATAATAATAATAATAATAATAATAATAATAATAATAATAATAATAATAATAATAATAATAATAATAATAGCCATTTAACAATATAACAAACTAGTGCTTATTCTTATCGAGGAAGTAGACGTGACAACGTGACGCTTAGAGTGAAACCTACAGAGCAACAATCGGTCGGCAAAATTATGTTTTAAAAGCACACTGCACGTTATTGTATGATGCCCACATGTTAACCATGAGAGCGCGGCGATAATAACGTAGTACATAACTGATTGCTTCAAAACTATATAATGTTACGTAAACAGTGCGCGTAAGGGGTGAGTTTGAGAGAGTGGTAGACGGTGTAACGGAGGGGAAATACTTTATGCACTTATTGAATGTCAGCTCGCGGTCGCTGCGCTAAAGAGTGTTATTACTACATTACATATGCATATGTTCAAAATTCGAGATATTTTTCAATTCCGGACACTATCCAGAAAGGAATCAAAACCTAACAATTCTCAGACTAAACCTGAACGTCTGGTAAACCTTTAATTTATGCGATGTTTATTTGTACAAAAATGAATTATAAAAACAAATATTTTATTACGTGTATCTCTTAATCCCTTAGGCCTATATTACACTATTAAATTTCTGTGTCACAGAAGTTTGATAAAATCTTTTACAGTGTAATGTAGCATCTTTGATCATATCCAGCTGTGACATAGTTCTGTGATAAAACTTATGGTCATCATCATATCTTTGATAAAATCTGTGACTGGAAAGAAAGAAAATGGCAGACATTAAGTACACATGGACTGTGAAAACCACAAAACTTTTAATATCACATTATGAATTACATGAAACGTTTCATCATCCATTATTAAATACTTAGTATATATAGGATTTCACATCTTCACACTGACGTTCTCTCAGTAGAGTATGATGGATTCCTTTTGTATCTGTTCTCCCTACCCCAATCTCTAACCCAAATTGTCGGCTTAGACTGTAAACCTGCTAACCAACAAAAAGGAAATTTTACAGGGAAGACAAAAAACTGAGTATAAATTAACTCTGAAACTTCATCACCTGTACTTCGGATTTGGCCGACGAAATACATTTTTTTCTTTGATTTCTTCTCTAGTATTAATGCAATAATCATTACTGCTTATTTTACAGTTACAACAAGCATAGAACTATTGTGGATTCATTATTAGAACTGTGATGAACGATATGATCTTACATTTGATCAAAAATTTTATCATATTCTGTGACACAGAAATTTGATAGTGTAATATAGGCCTTAAACCATGACAATTCTCAGAAACAGTTACATTTAGCAAGGGTTCGAGTTTAAATATGACCATACTCGTAGCTCATTCCCAGATAATAGTAATGCCTTATGTCTCTAACAATGCTTCGTGGTATGTCACAACATAGAGTGAAATTAATTTCGTTAAATAGCCTACATTTGAGTAGGTGTAAAAGACTTCATTATACAATAAGTCTTCCCATTGTTTATACGAACTGAAAAGAGTCACAGCGTCACGGATCTTTGAGCATGGTTTATCTGTTTTAGACAGAAATATATTGTGATTATAAGAGGATAATGTAATGTGAAATGAGATGAAGAAAATTTGCAAGGTTCCCAAACGTTAACTGTCATGGTAAGTCATTTTCTCTAAGCAATTTAACACTATTCAGTCTGTCTCCAATTGTCTCATCTCCCTTTTATCACAGTTCTCATTACAAGGCGCTTATACACGGCATTATTTCAGTGTAACATAGTCCATTTGTGCTTTTATTTTTATTATTATGACATTCAAGTCTTGACAAAGACAGAGGTGTTCGATAGCCAGGAATATTTTCACTTTCTGAAGCAGTTATGAGAACATATTTCTTTATGAAAGAGTACAGAAGATAATTTTTAAGTAACTTCCATTCAAATCTGTATAGATAGTGTACAGTATTCTTTCGTGCAAAAAATCACCATTAATATATGTAACTAGATAGATCTGGATTTACTCAACAAAAAATACATGCAAATGTATAACACTAACACTATTATTTGCCCTTATATCCAGTGCACGGGTCTTTTGACCATACGCGCTTTGCAAAATAGAACGAACTTCGTGATAATTAGGGACCGGATTTTTATGTAATTACATATTATATTCCTTTCAACCTAACCGTATATAAATAACAAGTCTTTGCGAATCTTGTAATTACCATTAATATATTAAAATTTGATACTACATATTTTTACATATTTACCCCACATTACATATTATGGCTTGGTATTACATAAATCTACATATTTAGGGGTTTTATTTATTTTTACTTCTCTGAAAGGAAAAAGAAAACTTCTGCTGGGAAAGTTTACAATTTGAAATAATTACACAGATTTAAAAAGCCTTTTTACCTACCCAAGAAAGGATATATTTCGGGACGAAACATAACGTCCTTAGTTCCAGGAAGTAATAGAGACACTCAACCCATACCGCCCACTGTAAATATGAGTGAACAAAAGGCAACCTTTCTCATATAACTACCTTGTATTGTAAAAATCACTCAGAAAGTAGTGTTGCCTTCTTGCGGTGAAGTGGGACGAGGACGACATGATATGTCTCGAACTATAATTGTTCTGCATACGTCTTAACAAGTCGTTCCCATGCAATTTGCAACCTTACTCACTCTCTTCCTAATCCTTCCAGGGAAAACCCGTGTCAAGTCTGACATGAGCTGCAATAAAGTAGCCGACGTTTGAAAAGAAGCTGGAGTAAAGGAACAAACTGGAAAGATGTTGAAAGATTAAAATAAATAGCTTTTCAGGTTATTGCTTGATCTTTTTACTATAAATTTAGTAGATCTATACGGAAATGGGATTTTCCGAGCAATTAGAAAGTATGGTTCTCGGCTGGAATAATCCTACCCTTCTGAATGAGACAGGAATGCCACTTTTCAAACAACAATTTGAACAATTTGTAAATGCCTATAGTTTGAGGTTTTAGTAGGTACGTGTTTCTTACAGGGAGCAGCTAACATCCATTTGTCCCACACCACCTCTTATTTTCTCCTAATCCAGTAAAGCGAAACAGTGCTTGCAGTACTGTTGTGTCATTCATTTCACTCAGTTCTCTAGTTTTAGTACTTACAGTATAAAGGGCAAGTGAGTTTATCTACTGTTTTTAAATAGCTAAAATGGCCCCTATATCTTCAACCGTAACGACAAAAATAAAATCATGGATTGCAATGGACGAAGCTTTCACTACAGATGGAAAAAAGTAATGTGTCAAGTGTGCGGTAAAAAAAAGTCGGGTGCTCTATGAAATCACAACTGGAGAGTCTTACCTATCCTATACCTGCCAAATATTGATATTAAATATTTTCATGATTTTTACATATTTCGGTATATATTCAGCTTATTTTTCTTACATAAATATGTACATATTTTACACCTTGATATTACATAAAAATCCGGTCCCTTGTGTTAATTATTGGCTTATACAATCAGCCATCAACTGCAACCCGCTCTTCCACGAAGATCTGGCGGAGAGAATAGTAGATTTGCGTATAAGCTATCCCGATGTGTGATTACTGTTAATTGGGGATTATAACTCGAGGGTCGGAATAGAAAGTATTTCTTTCGAGGACTGGGTGGACTGTGAACAGGAAAAGAGAAATTCTCTACAATTATACATCAAAAGTAATAAATGAATGGTGTATCTTAATTATAAAAAAGCAACATTATTAAATTATACATTTTTAAAACCATTTTAAATGTCAAATTATGCTATATTGGTATATTATATCAAAATTCCTAATGTGGTACAGTGGTCCCTCAAAGTGACAGTCATTTTTATGAAATTGTGTGCAGTTAAAATTTTGAAAAAAAAAAATCATCGAAGCTTTGTTATGATATGAAAAACATAAAGAATTACATTTTATTTTCAGTTTTTGGCTTACCGTACTGCAAAGGGTTAATCCAGAAGATAGGGAACTAATTGCATTTTGTGATGCATTTGTTTTGAGATTTTAAATGGAAAATATGGGAGAGACCAAAAGGGGGATTTAATATAGCTAAAAAAGCCATCTATCGTCTTTTATTCATTTTCCAGGTCAGCGAAAATAAATACAATCAAACACAATGTTCATTTTTTTTTTTTACATTTTTTTAACATGGAACGTTCTACATTCGACCTACAAATAGAGAAAAGTTGTAACGTTTATACATTAATGAATGATCTTATGATCAGCCGTATAAGCAGTCATTAAATGCGTTCAACCAGGCGGTGGGTTTAATACTGTTTATATGTTCATGTTAACCTTTTATAGCAATATTTGAGCTGTTTCAAAAGTGTCCTTACTTTTGAATTGTTGTAATTCTTGCGTAATGTTTATCAACATTAGCCTATGTCCTATATATCAGTTACCATGAAACTATCAGACTTCCTTTTATCATACAAGGCCGGAAAATATCGACGATTTCATTATCAAAACTGGTTTCTTTTTCGTTTTAAATAAAATTTTCCGTTATGACGTTATATTCAATGGGTCACATTTTTTGACAGACAACTTAAGGTTTGCGTCGCACCCTTAGCCTGCTAGACGTCAGCACCATTTAACTCTAAACAGAGCTCACAGTGACGAACCATTGCCTATCGGACACTCTCAAAGATTCCTGGGATAGCACGTATCGAGGCCTCTGTGACCAAAATCTTTTTTCCTCATAATTTACGGGAGTAGCGTACACTAACATATCCATATGAATCTCATAAAGGCGCGTCTCCACTATTAAACATTTAACAACATGTTAAATATAACATATTGAATTTAACATGTATATGGACATTTCAAGTCTCAATTGACTTAACATGTTAACTAAGTATGTTGAATTTAACACTTTTAACATGTTGGCGTGTTTTCCAGCAGAAATGGAAAACATGTCAAGTCAATTCATTTGCTCGTGCAGAGTCGGTACTATTCGGCAAAGTTCGTACAGTTTCCATACAGCGTATTCCGAATCTCACCGGTCCGGTGGCATCAATTACGTCACGTTGCAGCGAAATAAGGAACAAAACTGCTGGAAGGATCGATGGCTGTCATGGCGACTGTACAAGTTGTCTGTGCTATGCTAGCAAAATTTTGCGAAATTTTCGTACTGCCATCTCGTTCAAAGAAAAGATAGCATAAACAATTTATTTCTTGAACCGGTAGTAATAACTGGTCCGTTGACATGTTCGCTCATAAGCCATTAACATATTGTTTTTACGTTGTGCTCATTACAAACAATACGGCAGAACTAAAGCAGAACACACCGCCATGACACAACAGTGCACGATGTTATTCGTCTGCTAATCCCCGCCCTATACAAGAACCAGTCAGATTCACTGATGGTGGCTGATGGAGACTGCCACCACCTCTGCAAGTTGATGGCACCGGTGGAGAATCAATGACGTCATCGGTGGAATTCGGAACACCGTGATGCCATCGGATTGCTTACCGGTGAGATTCGAAATACGCTCATAGCAACAACTATAAGTTCCTATTTTGTGGCGTATCTTGATCATTTTATACTATCATTGGTCCTTGGTGTTGACTGTAAGTTGTTCGAAGTAATGGAGTGGACGAAAGAAAATACATTAGAATAAAATTAATGCACTGATGGAAAGGCCTTGTTTGTGGGATGTGTCTGCAAAAGAATACACGGGCAAAACTAAGAAGGCCGAGTGTTTTAGAGAAATGGAATTATTATTTAATTGTTCTCGAGAATACAATAGAAAGTTTTCCCACCCTCGTCGTACGCTAAACGTTAATGCTGTGTTGACGTCAGTAATGGTCTTATTTGGTGATGTATGTTAAAGTTCGTAAAACTTCGGAAAGAATAATTATACGATATTACCCTCTCCTTTAACATCTGTCATGTCGTAGGTCCTATGATAATCAATCGCGCTATATTTTTTTTTAATTGAGATGAAATGGCTGCTCTTAAATTGTGTATTTCTTTGATGTAACAGGAAGTATTTTTGCAGCACTATATTAAAATCGTGTTCTGACATTCTCAGCAAGTTTTTGAATCCAAATCGATACTGTATTCAACTTTAAGCTCGTTTAGAATGTATCCTGCATAGTGTCTTTTACTAAGATATTGCCGCATCCACATTCTCATTTTCTTCCTTTTCAAAGCCTTGTAACAAGCAATAGAGGCAATTACAAAAGTCAGATCGTCATCTGAGTCCATTGTCCAAGGTTTGAAAATAAGACACTATCTATATTAAAATCTCATAGACAGTTTATGGTGGACTACGCAAAGAAAGTCAAGTTTAACATGTTTAACAGTGTGGACAAAGTGATAAATGAAATTAGCATTAACATGTTCAATCAACACGTTGAGATGTTAACGGAAAACAATTTAACATTTAACATGTTGTTGTTAAAGTTTAATAGTGGAGACGCGCCTTAAGAACTACAAGCTGGTGAGGTCAGGAGATCTTGGTGGCCAAGCAAATCCGCTACGGTCAGTCCAACTCTCTGTAAATGCATTGTCCAGAAACGCACGAAATCTCACAAATACGAGTACTATGAAGATTTTTGATAATTTATGGTTTATTTCAAGTAGGCCTATACTGATACTGTATCAGAATGAACAATAAGTATGGTATATTGCTAATAACTTCTTAAATTTTAGTTTTACAAAAAAAAGTTGTATACAAGAGCTGTTAGAGATAAACTATTCAATATGATATCAGTATTCTTTAAAAAAAAGTTATTAGACATATAGGGTGTGACAGTAAACTTTATTTTTTAAATGGCACACTATGTTAAAATTTACATATTCTGAATCTCCATTGAATTATACGTAACTTATTAATGTGTAGAAATTTGCCCTTTCACCCGTTTCATGTTTTTTTAACTATTTATTAAACTTCTTTATTGAACTTAAAACTTGAGATTAATAAGTAGCTATATAAAATCATGTTGAGTAGGTCATAAAACTAAACAAAACACTTTCACTAACCAAACTTTACAACAGATTCTCAAAATAAAAACTATTCACATCCAAACAATGTCCCAGTCTATCACGGGAACAGACCATTGTCTTTCTTACAGTTACATGACAGATCTGTTCCACCTCATATCACAATGGACTGTTTTCGTAACATACTGGAACTTGTTTGGCTGTGAATGGTTCCTATTTTGAGTATCTGTAGTAAAGTTTGATTAGTCTAGTGTTTTGTTTACTTTTATGATCTACTCAACATGATTTTACGTACTTATATGTCTCAACTTTGACGTCCATAAGGCAAGTTTAATAAATAGTTAAAAGACATGAAAAGGGTGAATGGGTAAAATTTCTCCACATTCATATGTAAAATTTAATGAAAACTCGGAATATGTAAATTTTAATATAGGGTGTCATTTAAAAAATAAAGTTGATTGTCATACTTGTATGTCTGTATAACAAACTTTTTTCGAATACTGGTATCATATTGTATGGTTTATTTCCAACATCTTTTCTATAAAATTATTTCTGTAAAGTTAAAATGTAAGAAGTTATTAGCAATATTCCAGACTTATTGTTCACCCTGTAAATGTACTTACATATGTATAATTATAACTATAGTTGCCGTGATGCTTTGTAATGTTATGTTCCAAATTTTATAACTATATGTTTTATATTATATACTATATATATATATACATCTTGATTACACAACTTTTAACTCTGTATCACTTCGGAATATGTATGATAACAACTGTGTTAAATATTAACGTACCTTGTTAACATGTTTCGACCTATTTTCGCTCATCTTCGGAACTGGTCGTTGTTGGTCTTGGCGCCTCTAGTTTCCTGTATGGGTGCGTTCGTAGTGTAGAGTCAAAGAGTGCATGTGTAATGAAATTGAGTTGTGAGTTGAGAATATCATTGGGGTGTGTTTTCGTGTGTCTGTATATTTCATATTGTTCTAGTATGTTGAGTTTCTGGCTTTTTGGTTGGATGTGCAGTACTTCCATGTCTGTGTTGGTGTCTCTGTAGGTAATAGACAACATAATACGTAAGACAAAACAAAACCACAAAAAACAGAAGAATACAACACAAACACAAGAACACAAAAAATACATCACACTAACATACGAAAACAAAAACACACATAAAATTGCAACCTCATTCAAGAAATTAAACTACAACATCGCATACAGAACAAATAACAGTCTAGAAAAACATCTTAACACACAAACAAACAAATACAACCACACAGGTGTACACAAACTCAAATGTAACACCTACAACAACTTCTACATAGGACAGACAGGCAGATCATTTCAAACACGTTACAAAGAACACATTACAGCCATAACAAAATTATAAAACACCTCCACATATGCAGAACACATCACAAATGCCAACCACACCTACAGAGACATCAACACAGACATGGAAATACTGCACATCCAACCAAAAAGCCAGAAACTCAACACACTAGAACAATATTATATATAAAGTTTAAAAACCGTTAAATTTAGGAAAATGTGAAACCTTCAGTTTTTAACAGTCGAGGTTCCTTAATACATACTGAATGCCATTTCCCACATCGTTACCCAGTGACGCTTCTCATTATCGCTGCCGATAGACAAACATTAGTTTAAATTAAGGCTTTCACACCTGCAGTGCAACCGAGCCACTTTGTTGAGAATCGATCACCGACCGTCACAGTGGCTTAATTGCGCTGCAGAATTACAAGACAATGGAACTCTTCACAATAATTGTAAATTAAATATAAGTCATGTTGATCGTTGGTTTGTTTCAACCATACAGCAGAACCACTTGGAAGCGCTACTTAGTGATTATTTGTGCAACGGCACTAACCCATTCCCTTTCTAGTTAGATTCTATTCCCTTTCATTCCCAATTCTGCGGATGTCTCAGTAAATAGCTTTAATATTACTCTGACATGTTTCCGGTGTTTGCAATTTATTTCAGAGCACAAATTGGCATACTTATTGGAATTGTATAATTGGATGCAGTAGTGCAAAAGGGAACCAATCCACAAAATTGTGATCTTTTTAATATTACCAGGAAGCAGAGCAAGGGTTATTATACATTATATAAAAATGACACAATCCACCTCTTGATACATATGTAGAAAAAGATCTGTTTCAAAATTTTATTAAATTTATTTTGAAAAGAAAGGAAAACTTTGGGCTTAAAAATCTCTGTTCCTACTTTCTGTATGCTAGATAACTTTTGCATAACTACATCCAATTTGAAGCTCGAAAATTATATATCTATTTTATATTATTTTAGAATGTTTACGACAGATTATTAATGTACTCCTAGAGATGCTGAACGTGTAAACTTTGATGTGAATTTGTACGAACCAGTGCTTCCTTCTTTGTATATGAAAAGCTATCGATAGCTAATAGAAAAAAACATATAAAATAAGTACAGTATCTGAAATAATAGTACATTATGCAACGAGCCTATAATGATAGTAATTAAGACGCAAGTATGTTATTTTATGAAACGAGCGCAAGCGAGTTTCATAATTTTCATACGAGCGTCTTAATTACCATTATAGGCAAATTTCATACAACTTTTTATGCTCGACCATATTTCTAACTTGAAATTATTTAGAAGTATTCATTTTATTTGTATCTGACTGATGATCGGAAGTGACCTTGTGCATGCTCGTGAATTGTGAGATGTGCGCAGACGCGAAAGTATTGATTTTTTTTCCGAGGAACAATAATGACATTGACCTTGAGGTAATGTAGAGAATAACATGAATTAATTTTGATATAACCTGGAAATTGATTTAGAATTGAAAAACGAGATGACAAATTGAATTTATTTGAATATTATTTACAATTAACGCTAATTATTATAGTAACAGAACATAACCTTTTGGCGACAGTATTGGATTTCCAGCCTCCGTGACGTTTCCCTCGTCTTTCGATTGCATATCCGAGAATAATCGAAAACCTGAACTGTAATGAATAGGTGTACTTTAATGACATGCATTAAAGGACTGCTACCAGGTGTATAATTACTACATTTCGGCATGGTCGAGCATGAAACATTTTATGCAATTGCAATCCATAATATGTGTTGATATTTGTTCGCTGTTGCATTTATTTTGAAACAAGCTACTAAAATTTTCTCAAGATAATATTACGAAGTCACGCACAACTTATAGGTACATTTTGTCATAGCTAATTTCACGAATATGAATCCTGTGTGTTTTTTTAATATGTTAAATTGAAAAATGTTAATGTGTATGTCAGCTGTAACAAATAACTATTGCTACAACATTGCTAGAAATGATAATATCCAGCCTTCCAAGACCAGAAGATGTTTATGCTCATTTTCACCGCTCAACAAACACGTAATCAATTACAGCATTTCAAATATTTGAAATAAAGTTTAGGTATGAAGATAGAAGACAGTTTTAATTAAAGACTTTGTGACAGATGGAACTCATAAACATTGAATCTTGGCCTTTGTATGAGTTACTTTAATCCCAATTGACGTCAGTCCCAAAATGAAACCATTGCAATCATTGTATATGGTCTAATAGCATAATGAAAGGAAAGACGTGTGATTGGAGTTAGTTATTTATGTAAATCAGACGGCAATATGGACAGTAATATGGGATATCGATAACTTATACAGCTTTCGCAGCCAAAGAAGCGACTTCTGATGTCAATAGTGAAGCACGTGGAAGGTACAGGGCCAGAGCGTTGCACCTAGAAGCATTTCTCTCCCCTCCCTAGAGGCAGACAGTATGAGAACATAACTTTAACAGAAAAAAGTGTTCAAATTACGGTAATAACTCAGCTAAGAATCTGCAACGCTTTCTTCACTTCCCTTGTGGCGCCAAAAAGCTAATACAGTTTCTATTGGCTATTCCAAGCTAACAGCAGGTAGAAAGGTGTTCAGAAATAGACGTTACGGAAATATCAGAAGTCGATTCTTTGCTTGTGACAGCTTTAGAGTGTATCTCGTTCATTTAAATCATGAAACATAGTAGTTTATTGTGCTAGACAGTATCATCGAATAAAATTAATAAACGGTGTTATATCTTATGCGAGTCTAGTGACGAGATTTTGACCACGTGATCCCTGTTCTCGAGACAAAACTGCCCTGCTTTGTACAGAGTGATTTATATAGAACTAATACATTTCTTTCTTTCTTTCTTTCTTTCTTTCTTTCTTTCTTTCTTTCTTTCTTTCTTTCTTTCTTTCAAAACGAATGATGCTAGCCACAATCTGTTATACCTCAAAATATGTAGAATACCACAATCTGTTATACCTCAAAATATGTAGAATATCTTTGGGGGATTACAGTACTAACCTCTATAGCAAATGTTGAAAATTCTTTATTTATTCTGCTGGAAATTCACTTAATGACCAGTTTTTAACGTCAAATTAAGCAGGAGTTTTGATTCCCTGTCACGAGATGCGCAGATGTTTATTCTTTATTCCTTATGTTTACCTTTCTCACTCACCAGAGATCCAGTTGCTTCCAATTTGTTTACCAGTCCTAGTATCGTGTTTCTTTGGAGGAGGGGTTACAAAAACCAAATTCTCTCTAGTATGCCCTTTTAGTAGCTGTAATTGAATTCGTAATCCAGTATTGCTTCACGAGGAAGAGCCATTGATTTAATGTGTACTGCATTTTCAGTGACTAAAACAAAATGTCGAAAACAGCTGCCAACAATAAGGAATAAAGACGAAACAATAAACATCTGCGCATCTCGTGACAGAGAAATAAAACTCCTGCTTAATTTGACGTTAAAAACTGGTCATTAAGTGAAGTTCATGTGCCGGTTAATATTAATTACCCAATCATCACAAATATAAAAATACATCAGGACCACAGTATAAAGAAGATACAGTAAGGTCAACTAGCCCATTTCGTGGGAACAAATTCTGAGTGCGCATGTCACGAAACCGGGTGTATTGTCTGGAACCTCCACCAGATGGTTCTCCATCTACGACAGGCTGGCATAATTTAATATTAACTGAAAAGATTTATTACTCATCTTTTAACAATATGAAAGACATGAGGCAAAGGAATGGCAACATAATCATAATAATAATTACTTCCGTATATAAACATCATGAAAATATTTACTAATTGACGCTAATTTTAAAGTCACTGGTAGATGCTTATGTTGGTAACGTAATATTCAATCATTAGCTACATAGATCATGACATTCGTTTCGATGAAGTTACGTCAACAATGGATATAATAAAATTTTGTTGACTAGCTAATAACATTATATGGAAAGAAATGCAATGGATATGAAGAAACAGAATAAAACGGTAAGCACTTCGCTAATAATAGTCTATGTTTTACTTCAATCATAAACACTGCAATTTTATATGTATTTTGGAAAGAAAAAGTGAATTTTCATTAGACCTACATAATAAGACACAAATATCACTACAGAACAAAGGGATAATTACAACAGTTAATACAAAGTTTCATCTGAAAGTTTAGCATGTCTGAACAGCTGATCGCTAAAATCAGCTGTTAGCGCTGCCGATACTAGCGACATGGTTGGATTCATTGAGAACTACACCTCCCTAAGTTTGATTTTAGTACCAACAACATCAAAGGTGCCGACAAGAGTTGTCTCTACTGTATCTTCTTTATACTGTGTCAGGACTGTCACTGGACAGTAACCTGACCACACGTTTCAGCGTCACATTGTTGACAAGTAACTCCATCTGTTAGCACAACCATAAAGCACCTAATAAATGTTATAGAGTTACCAACAACGAAAAAAAAAAAGTGAATTTCTAGCAGAATAAATAAAGAATGTTCAACATTTGCTATAGAGTTAGTAATCTCCCAAAGATACTCTACATATTTTGAGATATAACAAATTGTGGCTAGCATTATTCGTTTTGAAAGAAAGAAAGAAAGAAAGAAAGAAAGAAAGAAAGAAAGAAAGAAAGAAAGAAAGGAAGGAAGAAAGGAAGAAAGGAAGAAAGGAAGAAAGGAAGAAAGAAAGAAAGAAAGAAAGAAAGAAAGAAAGAAAGAAAGAAAGAAAGAAAGGAGGGAGAGAAAGGAAGAGAGAGAGAAAGGAAGAAAGAAAGAAAGAAAGAAAGGAAGAGAGAGAGAAAGGAAGAAAGAAAAGAAATAAAGAAAAGAAGGAAGAAAGAAAGAAAGAAAGAGAGAGAGAAAGGAAGAAAGAAAGGAAGAAAAGAAAGAAAGGAAGAAAAGAAAGAAAGAGAGAGAAAGGAAGAAAGAAAAGAAAGAAAGAAAGAAAGGAAGAAAGAAAGAAAGAAATGTGTTAGTTCTAAATAAAACACTCTGTATAATACAGCCACAAAATGAATTTTGAACAGAAAACTTGAAACAAATTAAGAATTCTATAAGAAGAAATTTCTTAATTTCACCTGGATATGCCAATAAACAACTTACACGATGTAAATAATCGATAAACTACTATTTTATTATGGAGATCCATTAGGCAATCAACTGTATTGAATGAATGATATATCCATATGATTCATACAGTATAGTTACAGGAGATAAATGGATAAATAATTCATTCGTTCACTTATTTGTTCGAATATGCATTCATGTACTCGTCATCTCATCCTTCCAATCGTCTGTGAGAGCTTGTGTACTAGTATTCATACATGGGTTACCTGTGATGTTAGTATTGTCATTAACATAAACTTGATGTGGACTGTAAAGTAACGACCTCAACAGCATAGGATGTTGTGCTGTCCTCAATTAAGTGGTGAGCTATATGGACTGTAAATGTACAACTCTTACATGTAAAATGGAACTATATCACTATTTAATTCATGATATCTTAAAAACACCTATTTTTGTGATGAAAGAAAACTTTTGTAAATAATCTTTAGATAAAATAATGTTCAATGCCATAATAATGTAACTGAGATAGAATGTAGAGTATTAATAAAGTGCATAGAAATAAGTATTCAGTATTTACCTATCTCTCATTGCAAGTCATCTAGTCTGTAAACAATTTAGTGACATTCTTGATACAGAGTTCATTTATATATCGGGTGTTTCAGAAATACTTTACAAACCTTGGCATGTTCATCACAACAAAACAAGAAAAAAAGTTCATATAAACATATGTCCGAAAATCCTTAGTTTTTTAATTATTAATGAAAGAACATAATGAAACATCTGTTAGATATTGTGAGCTTGATAGTAAGTGTTGCAGCTTTAATCAATTCAGAAACTCATAACAATGAAAGTGGAAGTAAGAGGAGAACATTTTGAACATTTGTTATGAGTTTCTGAATTGATTAAAGTTGCAACACTTGCTACCAAGCTGACAATATCTGACAGATGTTTCATTATGTTCTTTCATTAATAACTGAAAAACTAAGGATTTTCGGACATATGTTTATATTAACTTTTTTTTCTTGTTTTGGTGTTAGGAACATGCTCCCAAGGTTTGTCAAAGTATTTCTGAAACACCCTGTATTTTACCAATTCTCTTATGAAAGTTTAAGGATGACTCTAAGGCTAAACATTCGAGTATCCCTCAATGTATGAAAATTGTGAAGTCTCGTTTTTGGAAATTTAAATCACTCTGTTTTAAGTTCATGTTCATATTATGTTATTAGTAGGCCTAGTCTGAAAAAATAAAATATATTACATTTACAAATGACCTCTATAGAGTAACGGTTAGCAATTCTGGCCGTGAAACGAACGGATCAGGGTTCAAATCCTGGTTGGGACAAGTTATCTGGTTGCGGTTTTTTTCCCAGGGTTTTCCCTCAACCAATTGAAGCAGAATTGCCGGGTAACTTTCGGCGTTGGACTTCGGACTCAATTCGCCAACATTAACTCACATTTCATCATCATTTTTACAATACAATATCCTGTGTTAAATTCGCGATGCGGCGTTCTGTACTTGTACAAGAGCGCGGCCGTTCGGCTACCCAGTCATTCAAAGAATAGGAGTGGTAAGCACAATAAGCCTCAGGCTGCAGTGCAAGCCTTCGGGTCCTTCCTCAATACAAGGAAAAAAAAAAAGGATGTTGGTCATTTCAAGTATGCGTCCATGACATCAGTTGAAGTAAAGAGGAGTTTTATTATTATTATTATTATTATTATTATTATTATTATTATTATTATTATTATTATTAAATTATTATATCTTTTTTTCTAATTTGAATGTCATATTATCATAAATTTAAGGTCATTTTTGTGATTTTTAGGTCATCAACTTCCGAACCTTAGTCATAAGAATTATTTTACTATTCCAGCGTTTCTCAAACTATGGTCCGCGGACCACCTATGGTCCTCGAGGTCTGCCCTTGTGTTCCTTCAAAAAAGACAGAAGAAAAGATAAAATTCAAACGAACTGCGTTTCGCACTGTAACTTAAAATCTCAGAGTTTGGAAATGACACATGGCAATCGAATTTAACTTTTTCTCCCAGTACTGATATTTTATGAAATTTTTTACCCTACCCGTCTACCGACTTCCCACTCTACTCTCAGTAATAAAAGTAATATGAACGTGGTGCTTCTCGTCATCTTTTCCCTGCACATCTGGCACCGCGCCTGTAATCCAGCCAGGGACAACCCTAATTCATAACAGAGGACCAAAGTACCGAATCTTAATTCTGTTTTAAAATATAAGTATACTGGTATTAAAATATGCTACGAAAATGATAAATTTGCTTTCGAAGGGAACAAGAGTAAGGTGGTCCGCGGAACTGTTCTAACTTTTAAAAAGTGGTCCCCACTTCATAAAAGTTTGAGAAACGCTGCACTATTCGGCGAATATGAAATTGAATTAGCCCTATAGTTCGACAACTTCAAGTGAAACCCCGTAAAACACGCCAACTTCTGGAATCTCTTTCTTTCTTCTCTCTCCCTCGCTCCTCGTCATTCAGTCACCAATCACCACGTAAATATCTGAGAGGGTGTGTGTGGGCATCGCGACCAATAGAAGAACCACTCTCCAGTATTACCACAATAACGGATTCTTCATTTTTGCCTCGACTGTCGGCTAGGAAGGTTCCATTATGCTAGACAACTAGTCAACCTTTTAATGCTTTCGTTAGCAGGTTTGACAAACTGTGAGTGGACCTGCAAGTACATAGTGCATAGTGCTCTCTCCCTTCCCCCCCGTGCTTTCTCACTTGCTCCTCCCCAAGACAGCCAGCGCTCACGTAGTAACTCGGTCAGGGTTTCAGTTCGATTTGTCAATCTATAGTCGTTTTGAATGAATTTCACAGGGAAGGAAGATTCTTTAAATTTATAAACAGACACAGCATTCTCCTTGTGGACAAAAACGCAGAGTAAATTTCGTCCAGCTGTACGTATGTATCCAAAATTACATTCCGTTGTTTTATTTGTAAATATTGAAGAAAATTGCATTCATTTATAAAAATGCATTTCTTAAGGGATATTATAACATAGTGATATTCTAAATTTCTATGAGTTTATTTTCAGAAAGGGAGTAGACGAAGCAACCAGTGGCACCTGTCTCGTTTCTAGCTAAAGCAATGGTAGTCATTTTCCGTTTTTGACTTAAAACATTATGATCATCCCCTTTAATACCTCAGGAGAAAAGGAGCCGTGGATTGCATGGATCAAGTTCCGAATACATCAGATCTGACGAGGAAAATAACTGTAAGTAATATACTTTAATGACATTCACAGGTGGAGACAAAGTTCGCCCCTACAGTCAGAATTTTATTTTTTAGCTGTGTGGTTCTTTATAGTTCAACAGATGATAGAGGTACCGCAAGACGAAACACAGGAAGATGAAGTGAAGCACATCGGTCGTACTTTAGGCCTTTATCTACTATACAAACAGGAAGTGACATTTATGAATTTATGATGTGTATTATGAATCGCGTCACATAGCTCTACCGACAGTTTTGCTGTTACTCGTATTATACTGCACATATTTTTATTATTGGGCATTCCTACTTTCCAACGGTTGCCTCTAATGCTCTTTCCGCTCGATAGAGGCTAGTACACGCAGCCAGGTGCAGTACTTCTCGGACAGATGGCCAGCCTGTCGCGGAAGATGGCATTATAACTTTAATTATGTTATGACTAGGGGGCGGATGTTGATGACCTAAAAATCTACTTTAAATGATCATTAAAGTGCCTTTAAACTAATGAAAAAATGACACGAAATTAAAAGAAAATGACATTTAAATATTATTCAAAGTACTCGCACCACAACTTCTTAAAAATTAGTGACCTTGTTTCAATGACTGCCCTCAAATCTCGAAGAGAGGAGGCAACTTTCTGGAATTTGGCTAAGATATAGGAAAAGAACATGCAACAAAATGAAGGCTTTAAGGGAAAACTATAGATTTTAGTAGTAGTAGTAGTAGTAGTAGTAGTAGTAGTAGTAGTAGTAGTATTTATTTAACCTGGTAGAGATAAGGTCGTCAGGCCTTCTCTGCCCCTCTACCAGGGGATTACAACTATAATATGAAGAATAATTAATATTAAATTTACAATTACAATCACAATAAAAATTAAAGTACGACAAGATTACCTGATTAATGAAAGCTAGACATTTTATCATAGAAGTTAAGAACAAAGAATATTTTTGTATTTACTGAATTACAAATTCAACCTACAATAACAAAATCCTGTAGTGATGAAATTACCGGATATTGAAATATTTTGTGATAGATTAAGAGAAGTATTTACAAGAAACCATGTCTGAACGAGTCTCAATTACTGATCAAGTGCCTAGTAAGTTTGCGTTTGAATTCAATTTTATTTCGACAGTCCCTGATGCTAGCAGGTAACGAATTCCAGAGTCTTGGAAGGGCTATTGTGAAAGAGGATGAGTATGAGGAGGTGCGATGGGATGGTATTGTTAGTATTGTTTCATGGCGAGAGCGTGTGTTCAGATTGTGGTGGGAAGAAAGGTAAGTGAAGCGAGACGACAGGTATGAAGGAATAGAAGAGTTCAAGATTTCGAAGAGAAGGAGAATGAATATAAATTTCTTTTCTTATCTAGTTTAAGCCAACCTATTGTTTCCAGGGATGGGGTAATATGATCATATTTACGAACATTGCTTACAAAACGTACACACAAATTATGAGCACGTTGAAGTTTCGTTTTGTTGTCGCTGGAAAGGTCAGTCAGTAAAATGTCAGCATAGTCAAAATAGGGAAATACAAGCGTCTGCACAAGGGACTTTTTTAAGCAAGAGGGAAGATGAACATTTATCCATTTTAGCACATGGATAATAGATTTTAATGAGGGTTTACAATGTATTTTAATCGGTGATGGTCCATGTCAGTGCCTTCATTCTCCGTCTCCTCTGTTCTTCACTTTTGTTAGCAGATCTTCCAGATGGGGGAGTGTGAATGACAAAACAAATTGTGGGTGCAGCGTGCATTCTTGCAATCTTTGTGTTAAAAATACTGTCCCTCCCTTCCATGGGGACACAACGTCCTGTCCAGGATACGGTGAAAGTTTCTCCCCTTCCAAACATAAATTCTAAAGACACCCTTTTGCCGACAAAAGAACAGTAGCGGTCAAAGTCCTCACTTAAACTAAGCTGTTGTCAAACATTTTGTACTAAGCTGATATGGCCATGCTAAGGTTTGAGAATTTTTCTAGTCGCCATTTTGAAAAAAATGTAAACCAATTTTTTCTTACTCGTTCTCAGTCTAATGGACTTTCTTAAAACAATTTCCTTTCCCCATAAAAATAGCTTTAATTGTCTAAAAAGTCCCAAATTCCAAAAGCCTACCTAGTGGCCATATCAGGAACATGTGCACATGATATGGCCACCCTTGTTCCATGTTCTACAAATCGTGATTGTTTTCAGTTTGATAGCGCAGTTGTGCCAAAATTAAATAATTTTGGTGTAAAATGAATAAACATGACACTTAATAATCTTCTTTATAATTCAAAACTGTAGTCAAAACAGGTATTTCCATAAAAAATTAAGTTGTTTTTCTTAAAATACAAAATTTTTGCGTAATCCCAGCTATAAGGTATGTCAATTTGTAAGGTGAAAAAATAAAAGTGAAATGAACTTGATATGGCCATGATGCATTTGATATGGCCATATCAGGAGCAGGTAAGCTTTCACGAAAATCGTTTGATTATGAACAGCTCGTAAAAGATACGCAATCAACGACAATACCAATCAACAGAACATTAAAAACTTAATGGAGTACTATGGTTTTCATGAGCAAGTATTTGAAAAACATGCATAAAACAAAGGAGACTTAACAGAGAAAAATAAGAAGAGGTCACATGAAAACCGCAAAACAGGCAACTGACGCCATATTGCTCAAACTGACTGGATTGGAAACGCTCAAGTGACATACCAGGATGGCCTTTCACTGAATGCTGCTGCAATTTAGCAGATTTTTTGGTTAACTAACTCACAATAGGGGGATGGCCATATCAGGAACATGGCCATAACAGGAGCACCCACCTTATATCCGTTGTGTGAGGTGAAGCCTTCAATGGAATGAGGAATGGTCTTTACACTTTGTTTCAAACTATAAAACTCAAACTTCACTATTATTCACTTATTCAGTAGGTAATTACTACTGACCTGTTTGCTTAGAAAAAGATTTAACAAATCTGTCGGTAAAGAAAAAAGTAAAATGCATTCCAAATGATCTAAAAGTTCTTCAGAGTATTAAAAATGACCAAAATATGCCGAACAAAATATAAAAATGATCTATTTGTTCAAAAACGTCGAAATATGCAAAAAAATGCAATATCAGAAATTAATTTTTTACGTTGATATTAACATAGAAAGGATTTCTATATTAATAGGCATCGTCCTAATGTGAAAAATAAGAAGATGACTTTTCATCAACATCCGCCCCCTATACTTGTTTTTTTTTAAAGATGGGACATGACAGGAGCGTTGCGATCGGAAAAACAACTGAATGTCACATAGCGTGGTAGGCCTGTTGCTATGGTAACAACGGTTGAGTTGCCAAACTTACCGTTTCCACGTGGCGAGTGCTTAATAGCTCTCTTGGCGACATTTATTGTGCACACAATGTTAGCATTGGTACGTTTCGTGTTTGATTCTCTGTCGATTTTTGTATTGTTTTCTTACCTTTGCGTCAATTGTCAATGAAGGTTTAAGGACAGCCATCTTAACGTCGATTGCTAGCTTCCATCAGCTGGCAGCATGGTAGTCCATATTGGCAACATAGCACTGTAGTTTCAAGCTCGGCCGCTTAACTGTCATGTCCCATCTTTCAAAAAAACAAGTATAGTTATGACGGCTTGTAGGATTAAGAAGAAAGCGAGTCGTGGCTGTCGTAATTGGTAGGCCTGCAATCTCAGCATTCGCTTAGACTTTATAGAAACTTCGGAAATAGAAGAAACAGTGTTTATTAAAATGCAATGGATAAAACTTTGTTACATAATTAAATTAAATTACTTAATAATTCTTCCATTCATTAAAAACAATTCGGATAAAGAGAGAATGTTTTATTCCCTTATTTTACATTTTTACAGATACTGCAAAGAAATACACGATAAAATTTTATTCTTTTTGTTAAAGAATCAATATCTTTGTCTTTGATTCAAATAAGCTGCAGAGTAATTTATAAGGTACTTAAAGTACTTAAAATACTTAAAGTCATAATAAAATCGGAGTGTTGGTGTTCTGAAACAAGCATCTGCTGAATTTTCAATATTTCTGTGGAGTGAAGAAGGCGGAATGATGGACACGAACTAATTTTGTGTGGGCAACAGGCCATTGAAGTTTCGCTGCTGACGCCGTCGCAGGACGAGCTTGTGCATGTCTTGAAAGTGAACTTAATAATATTGTGTGGCTACGAATTCCAGTCTTGCCCTTTCTCAATAAGAATTATGTACGGAGTTACAACAAGATTAACCATTTTTGTAAAAATATTATCCAACACTCCCGTCATACGCGTAATCATATCTGCTACGAAAGGGAGATTTACAACGAAATCAAAAAGTTTTTGTAGTGGACTTCTGTTTCTTCCACCAACAACAACAGGATATTTTCCATTTTCTTGCGCTTCTACTGCGAATTCTGCTGAACACCACAATGCTGCCAACAGCAGCAGTAGACGTGGTGATACCCACATGTTTGCAGAAGAGGTAAGTGTTGTCCTATTCCACCTGGAACATTATTGTATGAAATGAACCATTAAGTAATGTACTGTACATATGAGTGGTGTTATTGTGTATCTCTGTGCTAAGAAATTTAAGACATGTTTTAATATTTGAAACCCCTAGAATCAAAGTAGGGGAGATCCGGGCAAAACGAATAACCCGGGCAAAGAGAATACTACCCATTTCTTAGAAACGCCAACAGGTAGCGCTTTCTGCTATGTTGGGGAAGAATCCCTACCAGATTTTGCTGCTGGAACTGACTTGTCGTCATTCCAGCTAGTAAGAGAAGAAGTCAGCGTGTGTTTGAAGAAAATTGACTGTTTTCTTAAAATATTTCAAGGTAAGAGAAACATATGTACAACATACAGTACTGCAGAAACTCTTTGTTATATGATAGTAATATACCCAGGGTATAGGCGATAGAATTAGTTCTAAAATGCCATACTTACGAAGACGATTATTGACGTTTATGTTTGTATAACCTAAAATGAAAAGGGGAGTGGCGTCTGCGGGCAAAGTGAATAGGACAAAGTGGATAACTTATCCTTATATAAGTGTCAGCTGTATTTTTGTGTGTATTTGTCTATTGTAATAAAGCATGTTAGATCATTTCACATAGTGGAGGCATTAAGTCACAGTAATTAAATTATAAATCAGCAACACTGATCTTAATTTTTACTTAAAAAGGTCGTAATGTGATTTCAGATGGTTTAATTTTTCAAACGGAAGACGGAGCAAGCCAAATGGTCTGAAGAAGCCATGAAGAAAGCACTTGAAGAAATAGAATCTTCCAATCAGTGGTTCTGCTATCTGGCCATACAACCATAATGTGTTTGTTGATGAAGAGTTTGCTCCAGATGAACTTACAGATCGCCCAGTTGAGACAGAAATCAGCGAAACGACAGCTGGCTCAGATTTAACAAGTTCTGCGGTGCCAGCTTCTTCAGCGGCTGAAGAAACTGTTAATGCTCACTCAGAATCAACCACATCTGTGATGTCTGCATCTTCAGAGATTGACGAAATATTCAATACATCAATTACACTCATTAACATCGTGTTTATGTGTTGATTTATTTTTATTATCAGTGAATGGAAATTAAACAGAAAGGTGAAAATATAGGGATATTCACTTTGCCCGGGTTAATTTTTCGCTTTGCCCGGGTACGAATTGCTGTTTGGTAGCTATGTGGACAACATGTGTCACAACCAAAGTCATGAAGTTTTTATTTCGGGAGCACCAAAATATAGCCTGTGGCAATGTTTATTCTTAGCTTATCCGCTTTGCCCGAGTTTCCCCTACATTTTATCAAAAAATCTTATTTTTCAGGAAAGACAAAAAACTAGTATAGTTAGACTCCAAACGATGATTTTACTACTAAATTTAAGACAGATAAATTCCAGTTTGCCTCCAAACGAGCAGTTTATCACATTCCCTGCATAATTCTACACTGAAACATACCTCAATCCCATATTTGATACTTTGGAGAAAGTTCAGTTTGATTCTAGACGACTCATTTTTCAATTTTACGAATGTAGGACAGATTCTACAGTAAAATACAGGAGTGTAAGTACAATTTATAATTTGGAAACAGAGCTCCAGCATGTTCTCTTTTCCTTCATGAGGAAGAAAAACGAAAAAAAAAAAAACATAAACATAAAATGTTTGTTTTTAATTCGAAAGAAATATAAAATAATGTTTCAGTTTTCTAAATCTGTGCTCATTTTGGCCCTTTAAACTGACACTCAGCTGTCATTCTGAAAGACTTTGTTCTTCATTTTAACTAATTTTATTTTTCATTCATTTCATATTTCACGCAATTATGTAGGAGACCTGTATATGAAGGAAGGAAGGAAGGATATCGCTAATATATATCGAAACTTATCTTGTATGGATAAGGCAAATACCTTACTATAATAATAATACCGGACAGCTGTATACTAGCAACCTTGACGTGAGTGCGAAATATCGCGGATCTGACATCTAGCGGAGCGGTGTGGAATTACGTCCACAAATACAAATATTAACATAGCGGGATTCGGACTATTGTTTAAAACGTGAGTTACTAATGTGGCATAATATTATATGAAACACTTAAGAAATGTTGAATAATATTTAATGTGAAATTATTATTCTATATCAAAGCTGTATATTATGAGAAATATTGCATACATCATATTACTTTCCGTAATTAATTGTTACATATTTTTTCTTTGGTTTAGTCAGACAAAATTAATTCTGACATTAGGAATGAATTTACAATAATGTTGTATATACCCATTGCTGACAACTGCAAAGATAAAATTGATAGTAATCTGATGCTTGTAATAATTAGTAAAGGCAAGTGGACAACATTAAAACTTGATTTGATAAAACTTTAAAATTTCCGATACATTTTAACTTCTATTCATTTATTATTATTTATTATTATTAGGTCTAAATAAAAAAGCTAATTTTCATTTTTCTATCAACACAAAGACGAAGGAATTAGGCCTACTAAAGAATGTTGTTGACTCACGTTTTTGATCCCTCGGAAATCGAAAGTACGATTTGGAGCAGTTTGTAATGCTGTAATTTTGTAGCAATTGTATAAACAGCACATATATAACCTGACATTTTAACACAGCACTACTTAATAAAACTATTAACTAGCCCAGCAACGATATACATTGCAGTTGATTACAGCTTGTTTCGCGAGTATCTCCACACCGGCCGCCTAGGTAGCAGCACCAGCATCGTTTGCGCGCAGAACTGCTAGCTGTCCGGTATTATTATAGTAAGGTATTTGGATAAGGTTTCCAAAGAGGTGTTCGGATCCTTGAAAAAGATTGACATAGCAGCTACTTCAGCAGTTAGTGTATTCAATATGAGGTCTGAAGTAACTGTAAAAGTGAAGGCAGGTATGACTGGGCTGGACATAACTGACAGTGCTAAGAAATTAAGCCAGTCAAGGGAAAGCGTCGAATTCAACGTAAAGTTCTCCAACAATGTAGCACGTACGTCAGCACATAAGAGACTCAACTGACCAAAATATCTGCAGAGCAACAAAAGAAGAAGAAGAAGAAGGTCCAACATAAGGTGCTGGGCAGTATTAAGCTATAGAATTTTCTATATATATGCATGTTGTACTCTGGCACTCGTTTTTACCATTTTCCAATTTTCAACATTTTGTAACATTCAAAATGCTCTAATGCAGCCGTGGCGAAAATGTAACTCACGAGCACATTGTGGCTTTCAATGATAGCTGTGCATGTCTCTTCCTCCCCCAACCCCCACCCTCTCACTTACTGGAGTCAAACTCCGTTCCATTTGTATTTGTCTCTGACCTGCGAGTGGCGTATCGTCGCAATGTCTCTCTCGAAACCATGTACCTCTACAAAAACGAAAGTTTCAAGTAGGATGAGAGGACGCATTTTTTTGCTGCCAATATGGTGAGAATATTAAATATATGATTTGTTCACAAGTATTACGAGGAAAACGGTTGTATGACATAAAACGGCTTTATACTACATGTTATTGATGAAATATTAAAAGGTTTATTATTATTATTATTATTCTTATTATTATTATTATTATTATTATTATTATTATTATTATTATTATTTCGATCCTTTTTCAGCAGATGTACGAATAATGCCGTTAGGTCTTCAATGTAAACTCACAGATTTACAATGTAATGTTACAATGAAAGCTAGATGTACAGTAAAGACTTGACAAATGTTGAACTTTTCAAATATTTTCCAAAAAATAAATATCCGAAGCTTCGTTCTTTCGCTTGCTCTGTTGAAGCCATGTTCGCTACAATTTACGTTTGTGAAAAATTATTTTCAACAATGAAAATAGTAAAAACCTAATTTAGATTATGACTGATAGACAAATACCTTCGTGATCAACTACGACTGGAAGTGACATAATTCCTGATTTTGAAACTGTCGCAGAGACATTCTGAAGACAGTTAACTTTAGATTGTGATAATGTGTCTTATGTTTTCTTGTTCATTTCTTTCTTCGTTACACGTACTAAACATTAGTTTGTAACCTTATACTCTATAAAATTATATTTAAGTGCTTGACGTAAGGAAAATGAAAATCCGTTAATGTCAGACAGTTGCTTCACTTCCCCTTCGGGTGTCCGCCTCCCTCCATAGGTGCTATGCACGTTGCAGGTTACACAATGGCTCGGCGCACGATTACATTTTCGCCACGGCTGCTCTAATGAATGCAGTTTTTCTCCAATCTCAGTGAAATTTCGCACATAAGTCCAAAGGAAAAAGTTCAGTCCGGTCAGAAACTTGTAGCTGATTTAGGATGTAAAATCATATCGATAAGAAAATTACGCCTATTGGGTTCCTCCTGCAACAGCAGAAATAACATCATATTTTGTGATTTGTTGAAACGTCAAGGAATATAATGAAAGCTAGAGAAGACTGCCTTTGTAGTGAAAATGTTAACCATAAATTATATACACCTATCAAAGTTGAAATCAGTAACGCATGAATACAAAGAATATGATAACAGCGAAGTGGTAGTCTTACATAAGTCTGCCGCATTCACACTGTTCGGAAACGTGATTAAATTTGTCCTTGTCGGTAACGAACTTATTCACGATAATAGGCCTACATAACAGAGCACGTCATAGTCTTGCCGTTAACTAGCTCTCCATCGGTTTTTCGAACAAGAGCTAGAAGAGAAAGTGACATTACTTCCTCTAGTTCAGTGGTTCGTCGCCGAGTGGCGCTAGCTCTGTTTTCAGGATCGCTATTCGAGCGAATGTAAAAGGTTTTTAAAAATAACCCATTAGATAAAAATATATTGTAGAATACTTTGTTACAATATTTTACTTGTTTAAAAATGTAATATTACTACATTAACGAAATTGTGAGTTAAATAACACAACCTTGAATAGTAAGTATAATAATTAACCGAAAAATGGAATATTGTGTCGGCTTCAGCCAGAAATACGCAAAAAAAAAAGTACAGCATCGCAAAACAGAACATTTTTATGGCATTATAAAGTACGCATTGAGAGCAAACTGGATGACAAAAGCTTCTCAAGCGAATAATAACACGCATTTGCCATATTTATTCTGTGTTTAATTTCCTCCCGAGTGTTATTTATATTTGTTACTCTTGCTCCAAGATATTTGAATTTTTCCACCTCTTCAAAGGATAAGTTTCCAAGTTTTATATTTCCATTTCATACAATATTCTGGTCACTATACATAATAATGTACTTTGTCTTTCCGGGATTTACTTCCAAACCTATTTATTTACCTTCTTCAAGTAAAATTACTGTATTTTCCCTAATCGTTTGTGGATTTTCTCCTAACGTATTCACGCCATCAGCATAAACAAGCAACTGATGTAACCCGTTCAATTCCAAACCTTCTCTGTTATCCTGGATTTTCCTAATGGCATATTTTAGAGCAAAGTTAAAAAGTAAAGATGGTAGTGCATCTCCTTGCTTTAGCTCGCAGTAAATTGGGAAAGCATCCGATAGAAACTAGCCTATACGGACTCTGCTGTACGTTTCACTGAGTCACATTTTAACTAATCGAACTAGTTTATTGGGAATATCAAATTCAATAAGGATAACATATAAAACTTCTTTCTTAACCAAGTCATATATACATACATACATACATACATACATACATACATACATACATACATACATACATACATACATACATACATACATACATACATACATACATACATACATACGTACGTACGTACATACAGTACATACGTATTATAACATACAGCCTATACTGTACCAGGGTGCGAATCAAGATTTCTGATGAGGGGGGATAGAATCCTAGATAGAGAATACCAAACATAAAATTATTATTATCCTCATTCTATACGGCTCAACGCTTGGTCGCACTGAGTTGCTTGTCTTGCATCTTGATCATAATAATAATTATATCCATTAACAGGCTTAAGATAAGATGTGTAATTCCTAAGTTATTGATTGTTGTCAGCTTGCTGGTGATGATAATACATCAGTATTATTTTCTTTGCTTACTTATAAAGTACATATACACGTATTAAAACAATTATATTTTGTGACGGGGGATAGAAGTTATCCCTGGCAGGGATGTTAATATGAATTTATGAGAGGGGGATAACTTTCCAACAGGGAGGGGAAATCCCCCCCCCCGTTAATTCGCACCCTATACTGTACATACATAGAACACATAATAACGGACTATAAAGTCGTGGTTAAGATAATATACTTATTTCTTTGGACATGTCTTTATAATAAAACAAGTTTGGTTTGAATTTATATATATGTAACCTAAAAATTCTACTAGACGAATATATGGACTGTAATATTCCATGGCAATCTTGTTTTTTAACAATGTCTTGAGTCTTTATGTTTTAAAATAAATTTTAGTTTGATTTTTTCTTGTAAAGAATTGAAAGTTAAAAGTTACCTGGGTATCGTGGCAGCTTGAAGTTAGAAGTGTGTCCTCTTTACAACTAGCGTCCCTTGCCTTTGCTACACTTTCTAGATAATTGCACCTACAGGTCGTATATGTTATCTGTCATCACCTTGAAAAACAAGTCATACGTCCATTCGACTCACCAAGGCTGAACAAACTGTGTACAGCACGAACTCGGCCATGCAGTGTTGAAGCTTGTTGATATAAAGTTTATTTTATTACAAAAAACTTTAAAAATGTCATAACTGGGTTATACATGCTCTAAGTCAGAGCCATTGGACTTACAAATTTTACATCTTGATTACACAACTTTTAACGCTGTATCACTTCGGAATATGTATGATAAGAACTTTCTTGTGTTAAATATTAACGTACCTTGTTAACATGTTTCGACCTATTTTCGGTCATCTTCGGAACTGGTCGTTGTTGGTCTTGGCGCCTCTTGTTTCCTGTGTGGGTGCATTCGTAGTGTAGAGTCAAAGAGTGTATGTGTTTTGAAATTGAGTTGTGTGTTGAGAATATCGTTGGAGTGTGTTTTTTTTCGTGTGTCTGTATATTTCATATTGTTCTAGTGTGTTGAGTTTCTGGCTTTTTGGTTGGATGTGCAGTATTTCCATGTCTGTGTTGATGTCTCTGTAGATGTGGTTGGCATTTGTGATGTGTTCTGCATATGTGGAGATGTTTTGTAATTTTGTTATGGCTGCGATGTGTTCTTCATAACGTGTTTGAAATGATCTGCTTGTCTGTCCTATGTAGAAGTTGTTGCAGGTGTTACATTTGAGTTTGTGTACGCGTGTGTGGTTATATTTGTTTGTTTGTGTGTTGAGATGTTTTTGTAGAGTGTTATTTGTTCTGTATGCGATGTTGTAGTTTAATTTCTTGAATGAGGTTATTATTATTTCTTTGTTATGAACACGGAAGGTAGTGACGATCACAAACCGCCTCTGTTGTCTAGCTTATTGCGACCGATGCTACCCACTCCCTGTCTTCAATTTGTGTGTATCGTGTAGTATTTATGTTGCGTCGTGAATCTGTGACGTTTTGCGATGCCTGCATTAGGCCTACAACATACAACATTCTATTATTATTATTATTATTATTATTATTATTATTATTATTATTATTATTATTATTATCATTATTATGTAAAGCTTGAAAAATCTCTAAACTAAATACAAATAGATTACACATTTTCTTATATCGATACTTAAGAAGTGTTATGAGTGAGAGAAATGATACTTCATGAATATATATATGACATTATATAACTAAACAAGATCCAATTAGCATATAGATAAAAATAAATAAAATTGACTTGGACTGGACATATATTAAGGAAAATACAAGGAGCCGTCGAAAAAGAAGACCTTGACTGGAATCCCCAATCATTGTGTTAGCACAGTCTAGTATATACAGTCACAAAGCTTGAGTTTATGAGGGTACTAGGAACAATAGACTGTGCAAATACTATTTCGCATTGTCTGTGATGAGGCGATAGTAGCGATCCTAGTGGTTAGCAACTATCTATGGATGCATATTTGCTACGCATTGAGCTTCGTGACTGTATATACTAGACTGTGGTGTTAGAAAAAGAGACCTCCAAAAGAAGAGTGGAGTGGAGAAAAACTGTAGAAGAGGAAATCTTGAAGAAGGGAAAGTAAAGGCAATGTCAAGAGAAGAAGAAAAATGGAAACGTTTCACAAATGTTCTATACTCCATTGGGAGGAAAAGGAAGTGATTATTATTATTATTATTATTATTATTATTATTATTATTAATATTATTATCATTTTTATTATTATTATATGAAAATAGATGACATCGATTAGTAGGGTCAGGTATCTTTAAAAGCCAGTGTACAGTAGTGGCAAAAAAAACCGGACCGACGGAATAATCAAAGTCCCCGAAATGAGCCACTGCGCATGCCACGCCTGCATTCACAAGATAGCGAGTAATCTATTGAAATTGTTGTAGTTTCGACTGCTGACGTAGCCCGTTTCGAAAGCCATTAGAAAATAAGCTGGTAAAATTCATGTTCTGGGAATAATAAGTTAATTAAGTAGTAAAATATCGCTGCATTCGAAAAGTATTGGGAATAAATTTGAATAAGGAACAAAAAAGTTTCCTTCACAGGCAGGATTCGAACCACGAAAATCTTAGTTACCAGTCTATCGTGCTCTGGAGTGAACAAGGCTCTGAAATCAGCTACAAGGGTCGGTCCGTTTTTTTTTTTTTTTTGCTACTACTGTACATGGGTGATACACACGTCTGAGGCAGAAGTCACACCTGTCCGTTCATCTCAGATAAGTCAGCAGTAACAACCCTTGCCCCTCATATGTCGCATGCCATCTCGTAACTATACTCTCAATTGTAATTGTGGTAGGCCTACTAGTGAGATATGAATTAAAGTAAATTAAAATAAAGGTATTTAATTTGCTATGCTATAAGTAGGGCTAGGATTTTGATGAAATTGCATCTATTCTATAGTAAGCCAGAAACATAGTCGCTTTAGTATTTATATGTTATGTGATAAGCTGAGTGTTTTGAGACACATTTTAGGGTTTTTTTTTTTTTTGCATTTTTTGTCTCTTTCAACTCGTAAGAGCATCTTTTGTGTTATTTGGACATTTTTGAGGCAGTTTCATTTAATTTTGGCCACAAATCCCCATTATTAATATAAAATAACGTTCATTTCCTTTGATATTTTGTCTACATATTTTATCCATTAATACCCATAATTTTTTAATTGGTTATTTAACGACGCTGTACCAACTACGAAGTTATTTAGTGTCGATGGAGTTGGTGATAGTGATATGATATTTGGCGAGATGAGGCCGAGGATTCGCCATAGATTACCTGACATTTGCCTTACGGTTGGGAAAAACCTCGGAAAAAACCCAACCAGATAATCAGCCCAAGCGGGAATCGAACCCGCGCCCGAGTGAAACTCCGGATCGGCAGGCAAGCGCCTTAACCGACCGAGTTACGCCGGTGGCTAATACCCATTATTTTGTATAATATTTTAATCGTTTTTCTACACAAATATTGTCCTTTTAAAGTAGTACACCCCATTTAATAGATCAGTCCAACCATCGCTTGAATATAGACTCCTCTATACTTGCTAATCCCGTGTAAGAGTGGCCTTGTGATGGGCTACATGGAAACTACATCAGGTGAAATAATTAATTAAAGTGTACCACTTAGAAAAAAATATGTAAAATTAAATAAACTTAAATGTTGGAACTAGAATTTAATTTAATTACTAGTCTAAATATTAAGTATCACAAAACTCCTTTTCCTACTAAGCCAATTTTAGAATGTAAGATCAATTTTTAGGACATTTTTTAGGGTATTTTTTAAAGATTTTTAGGTCATAAATGCATTGTTTTTAGGACATTTTTTTGTGATTTATAGGTCATCAAAATCCTAGCCCTAGCTATAAGTATAGGCCTACTCAGAAAATATTTGACATTTAATAGCATCCGTGCTTTGCGTATATTTGTCCTCACCTACAGATTAAAGCAAACGTGTTTCATGGTTCCTCAATTAAAATCAAAGGGCAGACACTTGCTGCTGATTTCCTGGTCCTCCTCATTGGGTCGAAGATGAAATGTCACCGAGAGGTTACTGCGACGATAATCCAGTTAAGTGGCAGAGGAACTGCGTGACGTGATTCTGACGTCAAGGAAGGAAACCTATACTTTAGGAAGAAGAAATATACAATAGGGTGACACGAAAATGCGTACACCCATCATAGCTGTTTCATTAGGAATATAAACTTTCTTGTCTACAGTCGCGTACTGCAAAATATACTGTCCTCCAACCAGGAGATCAACCGTGAAAGGAATGTGCTTATTATTGCGTCATCTATTGGAGCGAAGTAGATAGATTATACAGTATTACCGTTATAACGTCAGTTTAAAAACCATGCGCTCTCCTGCATATGTTATTTCCTGTATGAAGGGATTAAAAGACCAGGAGATTAACAGTGATCTAATTTTGTAACTAGGATAGTATAAATATGTGTATGAATGTTATTGTTTGTGCTGTGAGAGTTAGCCAATAGAGACACGAGTACCCACGTGTGTGACCTTATGACATCTTATGACATCAACATTCAACGAGCAAATGCTGGGTAACTTTCGGTGCTGGACCCCGGACTCATTTCACCGGCATTATCACCTTCATATCATTCAGACGCTAAATAACCTAGATGTTGATACAGCGTCGTAAATTAACCCAATATAATAAATAAAAAATAAAATAAAAATTCATTCACAGCATTACCCCGCTTCGTCTCATTCCGCAGAGACTTTCTCGTGGCTGGAGTACAGTATATTCTTCTCTCCCATGATCCTTTACCAATTGCTTCAGGACATTTTGTCCTGAAGCAATTGATAAAACATCACATTCCCCGAAAACGAAGGAACCTCATTGGGAAGTGCAAGCTCCATCACGACAATGCCAGGTCTCATGTTGCCATTACTGTTACCGAGTTCCTGGCACAACAAGGCATCTCTACGGTACACCATCCGGCCTACAGTCCCGACTTGGCTCCGTGTGACTTTTTTCTAAACCCCACGGCCAAAAAGGACCTTATGGGACGTCGGTTCGACACCGAGACCAAGGCAGTGCAAGCTTTAGAGGCGACTCTGAAGAGGATGTCAAGGAATGGCTTCATGCACGTCTTCCAGGAATGGCAGAAGAGATGGGATAAGTGCATTACATTGGGGAGAAGTACAGAGTGGACCGCTCGAATGTACCTAATTTCAATTGTATGTGACTGGTGAACGGTTAAGATAGAACTTTACGGTAACGTTTATATGAAAGGAAAACTCAACAAGTTTCGAATCCTGTCGGTAGATGGTGCGCAGGCACGGTTTATTTTCGTAGATTGTATCGATTGTCAAAATGGCGACACAGCAGATGAAAGAGCAAACTGTGTTATGGTATGCGGAGTTTAAATCAATTGTTAGAGTTCAGAGGGAGTATCGGCGAGTGTTTAACCATGATGCTCCAACTGTTAAAAGGATTAAGAAGTGGCACGGTACAGTTTTAGCTACAGGATCGGTGTTGAAGAAGCATGGTGGCGGTCGTAGAACATCCGACGAAAAATGTTCAAGCCGCGTATGAGCGAAGCCCGCGGAAGTCATTAAGAAGAGTTTCGCGGGAACCTCAAGTACCAAAAATCAACATTGCAACGAATTGTCCACAAACGTCTCAAACTGTACGCATACAAAGTGCAGTTAATGCAATGTCTGGAGCCGAATGACAAACCCAAGCGAGTGGAAATTCGCCAATACGATTTTTTTCTCTGGGGCTACGTCAAAGATAAAGTGTACGCCACCCCAGTCAGAGACCTTCGTGATCTTCGGGAGCGCATCATAGAGGCTATTGAGAGCATTCCAGAAGACATGCTCCAACGTGCATGGCAAGAAATTGTTGATCGTCTCGATATCGTCACAGTGACAGCTGGAATTCACGTAGAGATATGGTGATGTGCATATCGAAACTTGTTGAGTTCTCCTTTCATATAAACGTTACTGTAGGTTTCTATCTTCAACCGTTTACCAGTCACATACAATTGAAATTAGGTACATTCGAGCGGTCCACTCTATATTTTGACGGGGGGAAAAAGTCTGTATGATAATCTTCCATAATAAATGAGCATTAGTTCCAGTCTTTATTGAACAGCCATCGTATATTAACTTTCTATAGTTTAGCATGTATTTGTGCACTAGTCTATTTTGTGGCCATGTCAAACCACAACTGAATAACATTATTTTTTTTTTAATATATTGCAATCCATCCTATGGATTATAACAAAATCGTCCACGTGTTATGTACTCGTATATATGCAGACTCCCCTTCTATATAGGAATGGAATCGTCCACATTATTGAGTTATAGCATTATCGCATATGAAGTAAACATTTCCATAGCGACCGAATACTAATGATGTCAGTGTAATTTCCGTTTCACCAAATTCCTTCTTTCCTACGTATTCATTTAAGTCTAATGTAGACGTAACAGGTCAAAAAGAGTTCCGACAACTTGAAGCCTCTCAACTTTCCTTCTCAAAGATACCCGACAGACGAGAAAAACTAAAATTTGAACACAATATAATATAATATACAGAAATACCAGTACAATTTGGGCTTTACCTGTTTTGTAGGTTGAAATTGATGGTTTACTAGAAAATGATTCACACAAATACACTACTGAACGATAAGACCATGTAAGATCCAAAGAGAATGGAAGAAACAGGAATAGGACAAAATAGTCCAGAAACCTTTTATAATGTTTTTAATAAGCATTCATTAAATATTGAGTAAAATTGTTAGGCACCGATACTGGTGTATTTCAAGTACATTATCATCCCTAGATGAATTAACTCGTAAATACTGGATAATATGAAAAATATCTGTATTATGATTTAAGAGAAATCATTGTGCACAGACAGCCAGACAGACGTATGTCAAAATACGTACACTGGCATTCAAAGATATCTGACCTCCAATTTTCTGATCGTGTAAGCGAACTTTCTAGCTACGGGATAAGTCAGGACCAAAGATATAACAAATCGACAAACTTTGAGATAGTTCCGCTAGTTCTCGATATGTGAACTTATTGCTAAAAAAACATATTTGGGAAAATGATGATGTAGATCAAATATGAATTATTATCGTAATTGTGGTGCACAGCGCACAAATGGCCCAGCCCACAAAATTATATTTCCACTTTACCTCTTTGCAACAGTGTGCGAAATGCGATACACAAACGAAAATAATTGTGCTGAAATTTTATGGAAAAACTGGGAATGAGGATTAGGCCGATTTACACTTTGAAGAAAACAATATGAGGAGCTCTATAAAGCAATAAACTAAATATGTCAATTTTTTGGGTTGCGCCATTTGTGCGCTGAGCGCCTCAATTGACAGTGCTAGTGGTTTTCCGCTAAATCTAACGTTTTTACAATAATTAGAGGGGGTTGGAATTTTGAATTTTATATGTACTATTAGCGACACTGACTGTTATCTTCGCTATCTGTTCAAATAAGTAATAACACTTCCAGTCGCCAGAAATTCTCACGTCATGCCTTAATGGTTTTCCTATCAGGTGCATTTCCTCCACATTCTCTCCGGTAATTTCTTTGCACTGTAATTATTGATTTCGTCTCTGCATACCAGAAAACAGTTTGCGCGTTGCTGCGGAGTCGCCATTTTGTTTTATGTCATTGTTGCCCAACATATGACAGATGAATTAACTTCAAACAACTGAAATAACAATTCTTTGAGTTTCTCTTTCTTTTAATAGCAGTCTCATTTCATAATTGTTAGCAATGATTAATTAAAATCTGGGAGGTTTGAAAGGAACACGGTGTATAATTTCAACATTCATTAACATATTGACGAAGGAAAAGGACAAATGTTTGTGGAGGACCTGGTGGAGGACACAATTTCTATGGGCGACCCTGCTGCAGTCAATGAATTCAGTACAGTAGACAAAGAATATTATATCTGAGCCCGAAGGCCGTTACGACAACGATTTCAATTCCTGGAAGCGTACTTGCGGGAGAAAGGGATGAGTGTGACATTATTTATATAAAAACAAATCTTTCACAATGCTGAAATTAAAAACATCCGCTCACTGTCTCTGTCAGACTCAATTAACCTACTTCAATAAGACAGAGGTGCAATTTTTAGATAGTGGTGAGTAGTCGATGTTCTGAGTTTTAATATATACACATAACAATTCGCATTACAGAATAATAAACCCCTTATTTCGCTCACCACGCTCCTTTTCGTTAGCTACGCTTCTTTCTTTGTGACGTAGGTCAGGCTCATAGCGCGTCTTTTGACTTGCACTTAAAAATTAAATATAGCCTAATATAATACGGCAAGTGTAAAGATTAATTTACACGAGAAAGAGGCTAAACAATTACGAAACGTTTGGTTACATTATGTAGATCTAAACTGTTACAAAACGCGTAAAATGTATTAAGCCTACCGTACAATGAGAAAATGTGTCCTCCTCAAGACACAGGGATGATACTTTATTTCTCAAGGCTCCAACAAACAACTTTTTTTTTTTAGAAATATTTATCGCAAAAATTTTGAAGTAAGAATGCGAAAGTAGTGAATGTATAGGATATCATTAAGAGTAAGAGAAATGTTTAATTTCCTCAATTTTTTATATTTACAATTTTCATGAAATTAATGGTAAAGCAATTTCAACCACAGATCACACACAGAATTTCAAACTGCATCTCTATTAATGTTGGCAACATTGATAAGTACTTTTAATGGACGTGAAGAAGCGAACGGCATTAAGGTGTTATTCCATTCATTGCTGTGTGCTGTACTTTATTTTATTACATGTAAGTTTGACTTTTCGAAATCATAAAAACCCAACCTAGTAATTCTTCTCCAAATGGATAAGAAGTATAAGGTAAATATGTGAAGAACTCTTGTGAATTTTGTTTCGTGTGGGTGAGGTGAGGTTACGTTTTCAATGTTTGTCAACACATTTACTTTGTTTAGTTATAAGTGCGCCATAAAACGTTTAATTGCCTGTTAACCCAGTTTATTAACAAAATAGTTTCATAGTGTAGGCTACTTAATAATATTCCTGACAGCAATTACTTTTAACTATAACGTTTCTCAAGGGTCCTTGGTTCGAATTTTGAAATTTATTTACATAATGTAAACTATTTCATGTAAAATTGAATAGATGATGTACCTACCGGATTAACTCTAAGCATAGGTACAGACAACGCACTGAGAAGTGGAGTTCTTTATAATTTAAAACTTAAAAATTATTACACCTGCAGGCCTATTTGATTTAACGTTTTAAGTAGTAGGCTATGATATATGGTATATTTTAGTTACTGTATTATGTTCGAAGGACAGTTGCATAAGATAATAATACTTCTCATTCGTTGTGGCAATTTTTGGATTTTTGCATGGGCTTAATCAATAATATTGTATTGCAGCAAAATTATAGAAATTTCTTTACAATTGCGTTACCAGAGAAAGGTAAGATGTATTTCAATACTTTGTTTTTAGGCGAGTCATACATTCCGTAAACAAGAGACAAATTGAGCTGCGACGTCAATTTAGAACCGAAATAAGCATGAAAAGTTGCTGTAAAAATGATAGCCGGCAGAGAGGCAGGATCGCATGCCTTGTGTAGTTGTAGGCTTTGATCGGGACAAGGTAGAACATCCATCCGCCAATGTAATGAATACTGCACACTTTTATCATTGCCAATGTGGCGCTATGAAGCAATTCTCAACACTTTTATCACAGTCACAACACATTTAAATTCTTATTACTACATTAACATATTTAATTTTTCACAAAACATACACTGAACGAAGTAAATGTAATTATGAAAGTCGCAATATTTTCTTCCCGCCATCACATTCAACTTTCATAGATGGCAGCCGACATGGCTCGTAGCAGGGATGGCAATATATGGAAAAGAAATGATACTAATTGTGAGGAATGTTACTACAGGTGTATAAGATTATGTGACTGGATAGGTTAGATTTGGTTATATGTGTAGTATTATGTGAGAGATTAGGTTAGGTTACATTAGATTAGGTGTGTAGTGTTGTTACTATGTTGGCGACACTGAACCCCCTCTCCATTCTTTCATTAAAATTACGTCACATTAACGAAATATGGTCATCTTCATTCACTCAAGACGATTTTCGTATATAAGTAATTTAAGTACATATTTGGGGCGGGTTGGGTAAGCTTACAGCTCCAATTTCTACTACTCCATACTATATAGCTTATTACATACATACTGATACATAAGTGTTCTGCACATGGGCAGGTCTTTCACTGCGAATCCAGCATTCTCCAATCCAATCTTTCCTATTTTCTGCCTTCCTCTTAGTCTCCGCATATGATCCACATATCTTAATGTCGTATATAATATATCTTCTTCTGCCCCGAATTCTTCTTCCATTCACCATTTCTTCCAGTGCATCATTCAGTAGGCAGTTTCTTCTCAGCCAGTGACCCAGTCAGTTCCTTTTTCTTTTTCTGATCAATTTCAGCATCATTTATTCACTCACTCTTTCCAACACAACTTCATTTCTTATTCTGTCTGACCACTTCACACACTCCATTCTTCTCCATATCCACATTTCAAATGCTTTTATTCATTTCTCTTCATTTCATCGTAATGTACATGTTTCTGTCCCATACAATGCCATACTCCACACAAAGCACTTCACTAGTCTCTTAGTTCTTTTTCCAGAAGTCTGCAGAAAATGCTACTTTTTCTATTAAAAGCTTCCTTTGCCATTGCTATCCTCCTTTTGACTTCCTGGCTGCAGCTCATGTTACTGCTTATAGTATTTGAAGCTGTTCACATGCTCTACTGCATCATTTAGAATTCGCAAATTTACCTTCTTTATTTGTCTTCGTCTTGTTGGCATTTATCTTCATCCCATACTACTCACAGCTGTCATTTAGCTCCAGTAGCATATCCCTTAGTATTGCCTTCTATTCTGGTAACAACGCCATATCATCAGCAAATCTTATGCACTTTATTCTTCTTCCTCCTACTTTTACCACTCCCATGTTCTGAAAACAGTTCTTCACCAAATTCTCCAAGTAGATAATCCAAGGTATTTTAACAATTTCCTACAGTGCCAGGGACATAAGTAGGCTAAATAGAACTAACTTAGTTCAAGGTTCGAGTCTCCGACACTCTAAACTTTTTAAATTACAAATTCTCCATCATTTGTCTTGCAAAGCTAGATTTATGTCGTGACATCTCTTACATTATATGCCTGAGCATAAGTAACAACCCTCCCTCCTAGCCCCAAGCAATAATTCTTGTCTGTAAATAAAACTGTCTCGTCATTACTCTTGAAGATTGCAGACAGACAACTTCGTCAATAAATGAATGTCTTCGTTGACATAAGGTTATTCTACATCTTTCCATTTTATGGCATGTAACTGATGCTGATACTTGAATCACAGCCTTAGAATCAGTTAAAATATCAATGATTTTACAGTGTTGTAACCACATAAATATATATTTTTCTTTAATTTCACCATCATGATTCGTGGTATTTTTCACCTAGGCCTACTTCCCTATAAAAAGAGAGGTACCGACAAGTTTCATCTGCTCCAATTCCTTCAGGTTCATCTGAGAGGAAAGCGTCAATATAATTATATTTTTCATTCATGTGATGGATAGTTTGTCTAGATTGTAATTTTACTGAGATATTATCTATTGGATTATTGATGTAGGCCTAATTATAACATTTTCTTAAGTCTAGGTTTTTTTTTTTTTTTGAATGATTTCCTGGAATTTGTATGCTAAGTTCTGGAATCACCCATTCCCATGGAGGAATTTCGTTCACAACTGGAATTTTAGCAATGAGTGTGTCTGTGATTAGATTCCGTAGAACTACTCTGCAGTACATATAAGGATCACCTTCAAATTGTCCACACCTGTGGAATAATGGTCAGCGCGTCTGGCCGCGAAACCAGGTGGCCCGGGTTCGAATCCTGGTCAGGACAAGTTACCTGGTTGAGGTTTTTTTCCAGGGTTTTCCCTCAACTCAATACGAGCAAATGCTGGGTAACTTTCGGTGCTGGACCCCGGACTCATTTCACCGGCATTATCACCTTCATTTCATTCAGACGCTAAATAACCTAGATGTTGATACAGCGTCGTAAAATAACCCAATATAATAACTCACCTTCAAATTTATACAGATGGATCTCTAAATCCTAATAATGGGACATCAGGAGCAGGGTATTATATTCCAAAATATCAAGAAAGTTATTTCATATCATGTTCATCCTCCTCCAGTCTTGACACTGAATTGCTAGCTATTGATGCTGCTCTTCAGTGTGTTACTCAAATTTCTGAAAAATCTATTTGCATACTTACCGACTCCAAGGGGGCTATATTTAATATAATTAAATATGTACCAAACCTATATGCACATAGAATTATTCCAATTCAGAAACAACTAAGTAAACTAAAAGAACTCCAAAAGGAAATAACATTTCAATGGATACCTAGTCATTGTGGTATACCTGGAAACGAGAAAGTCGATAATATTGCTAAACAGGCAACATATTTGCAACCAAGACCTCTTCAAGTGATATCTCTATCCATTGCTTTTGCTTCTGTAAAGTCTCATTTTACAAACCTATGGATCAACAATAGGCTCTCTTCTGACAAAGGAAAAATTTTACAGTCTGTACAAAAGAAACCAAATGACCTGGAAATGTACAAAAACTTGCCCAGACATGTTCAAACATTTTTAACAAGAGCCAGAACAGGTCACATTGTCACACAACCTACACCGATTTCACATTTCTGATAATCCTACTTGTCTGTGGTGTAATAATCATGATGAAGATCTGGAACACATTCTTCTATACTGTCCATCCATAAACCACAAAAGAAGTAAATTAAAATCATCAGTACCAGTTGCAGAAGACACAGCCCTGCAGTATATATTGACTACACTCCACCTCTGGCTACTAGCAACAGCCATCTATAATGAACACCGATCAAAATACCCCTCATTTCTCATGAAAAACAACAACTGAATAGACTACAGTGGACTATAGTGGACTTTATGTGTCAGCAAACAGCTGCATACATTAAGAAGATTGATTGATTAAGTCTAGTTTGGTAGCTACAGTATGCCTAATCTATCCCATTATTTGTTCACCTCCTGTAGGTATAAAAGCAACAAGTATTTTTAATATGATGTTGGAATTTTTATATCTGGTCCATGTTTTTTTGTCTGGTTAATTTTTCATAATTTAACAGGGCTTAAATGTCAAATTCTAGATTGGTGGGTTTAATTGAAGTGATGACTTTAATGTTTCAAAGGGTGTAGTTTTAATTGTACCATTTATTCTTGGTTTCTGTCCCAAAGGGGAGCTATTAAGAATAACAGATACCACAGGGTAAGGAGTAACATTGCCAAATGCCTTAGAAAATTTGAAAACTTTGAAATCTATGAAGAAGTACTGTGTATCTCAACCGAATGTTGCAACAAATGCACTGACATCATTGCAATCAACTGGAAGATGAACATTGGTTTTGTTATCGACCCAACACATTTTGAAAAAATTGATGCACAGAGCAAAGAAGTAGATCGTGAAAAGGAGATGCACTTTGAACCTTGCTTTAAATATAGGCTATGAAAGAAAAATACAACATACCTGAAAATCACTGGGTGTTTGGAGCACGTGGAACAATTCAAAATTTTGTGTACATTTTTTCCATAGATCAATTCTGTGGGCTGTGTCTATACAAATTTTAAATTCCTCTTTGTTAATTGTAAATCACCATTTATAGAGTTTTATAAATGAATAAATATGTAATTCGGTTAAAGGGATGGCTGCTAAAGAGCAAAGAAGAATTTAAATGTAGAAATATTGTTTTTTGTACATAAACAAAGAAATTACATGGTTGTAACCGAACGGTACCCCTTGTTAAAGGGCAACTATCCCTTTCTGGATTTTCTCTTTGAAGACTTCTGAACAATTTTTTAAAACAGGTTTTATATTGTGATTAAAATTTTCCTAAATATTTAGAATTTTCTGTTCTATGTATTTTGGTATCGTCATATTCCATATTAATTCCAGCTGATGTTGTCTTGAAAGTAAAATGCTGAAAATAAATGTTTGTGTAGGTCTATTGTTTATTTTCATTAAATTGATTTTGCACCATTTCGAGAGTTGCTTCAATGCAATCCATATAGTTGCTTCAGTGTTTTTAAAGTTGTTCTGTTGCTGTGAATACCAAACTACCATCAGCAAATTATTCTGTCTTTACTCCAGTTTTCTTTATAATTGTTGTAATAGAGAATCAATGTGTAGAGGTTGTACAAAACATTTCGTCCAGTAATCTCAGGCTGTGATAAGGGAATCAGGACAATTAATGTGAAGATAGAAAGCAACCCTCTGACTCGCAATTTTCACCACAAGTCAAATGGAGAAAGCAACATAATGTAGTTTCAGACAACGTCTGTTGTCTAAATAACACTGTAAATGCGTTGAAAGGAGTTCCAAGGCTTCTCAGATCATTGTTATGTTGGGAACAGTGATTACTATTAGCCTATTATAAAGTGAGGTTAGTTTGGGATACTCGAGTTTTCATCCAGAACAGGCCCAGCTATGGCTATCAATGTGTTGGCGTCTCCGGCATTTTTAGGCCTACAATCCTACTGGTACAATGCTTATAAGTAGAGCCCGGATGTTTAGGCATTTATTTTGGTTAAAATAGGCAGGCATATAGGCATTAAAAATAGTAAAAATAAGCAGTGAAATAGGCATTTATTATTCATGGAAACAGACAAATACTTAATGAATTATCCCATACAATACTCACTTTCCTTGGTTACATGTCACAACAAGATGCTTTTATAAGTTGTCAACTGTCATAGTGAGCTGCCTGTCAGAAAGATCTTTCTACTTCCACTGAAGTGATTGGAGCAAACTTAAAACAACTTATTTCAGAAGGACTGTCTCTACTTCCTTTCAGAGATCGGGAAAAACCGACTGTGTATTGTCTCAAAAAGAGGGGTGTGAGAAGGGATTAGAGACTTCAAAGTATGCGTGACTTGTGTGTGCAAGCGACAACAGTAACGGGACCTGGAGACTTGCTTTTAATACTTCCCTCATCCCCTTTTTTTCGCTGATAAACCCTGAAGTGACCTGAGCACTGAGGGTAATACTCTTCAAACATCTTTGTTAAGTGACATAAAAGGTGGAATCGGTAGGGGAGAAAAGTTTATGACTTCTTCGAAACATATGTATTGCTGAAGAATAAGATTCTCAGCAAATATTTGTGTGAGGTGAATATATATTTTTAATTTGTACAACCGTTCTTTTTTGTTTTTTGATATAATTTATGTGCGGTTTATTTTAAATGCATTAAAAAATATATAAAATGTACAATAACAACGTGAAAAGGCTAAAAAAGGCATCTAACCTTAAAAGAGGCAAAAAAGGCAAAATAAAAATTGGGCCTATCGTTCCCAAATTTATGGAAATGTGTTTATCTCTAATAGGTCTTTCATACATACACTCAGTTTAAAAAAGCCATTTTGCCTAACATCTGGCCTCTACTTATAAGTTATAGAACTTACCAAGCTCACATTTGTTGCTGAAAATGTCCTCCATTTACTACAACATACATTTGACATCTTTTTATAAAATTTGCATTCACTCTTGCAAGTTCTTTAGCACTGATGATAGAATTTATTACATCTCTTTTATTCCATTTAAGTTCGTTTATGGAGTGTGAGTTTCTTGCATTCTGTAGGGCCTTAATTTAAATAATTTTATCGCTACACAAGCAGAATTCATAGTTATTCCAGTTTCCTGTGCTAAAGTCTGAGGGATTTTTGAGGGGTGTGTTCCAATCTTTCACCAATCTCGTCTAATTTCTCTTCCGAAAGAACACAGCATTCTCTTTTCTATTTTTCATCGTTTACCGAACCTGTCCACATGAACTTCTTATAAAGTCTTCTTATTGTGCTGGCAGCTGGAACAGGTCTCTCTGGAAACTTTTCCCGAAATTTGTGTCTTGTTGCCGCACAAGATTTTCGTTTCCTTATGTGTGTATTGTATAGACTATGGATAAGTATGTTCACGTAATGAATAAGTCATTACAACAGTAGCCTACACGGAGCACTTTAAACTTAACTTAATCTTTTAAGATTGCCACATACAGTCCACACCTGTGGAGTAACAGTCAGCGCATCTGGCCGCGAAACCAGGTGCTCCGGGTTCGATTCCTGGTCGGAGCAAGTTACCTGGTTGAGGTTTTTTCCGGGGTTTTTCCTCAACCCAATATGAGCAAATGCTGGGAAACTTTCGGTGCTGGACCCCGGACTCATTTTACCGGCATTATCACCTTCATCTGATTCAGATGCTAAATAACCTAAGATGTTGATAAAGCGTCGTAAAATAATCTACTAAAATAAAAAATTGCCACATACCTACATAAATTAATGGATTGGTGAAAAACAAATATCGTAAGTGTTTTCTGTCCCTGATTTTAATGGGATATATTTTACATTTGAAGAGTCCACTGCAAGAATGATGGATGTCATTTGGAATACATTTTGCAGGAGAAGCAATTGAAAGTTTGAAATGCTTATCGCTCAAAGCTTAACTGTGATTTTCCGATCATTACTGGACAGTGACTATCAGTGTTAATGCCATATAACTCTGTATGTACATTCTATATGTCTTAAGCTATCCATTGACAGTCTTGGTTCATTTTCGACAAGAAAGTGACATCCATCATTCTTGCAGTGGACTCTTCATTTATAAAATAAACCTTATCAAGAACTTGGCTGAAATTTTTTTATCTTGTTAGATCTAATTAACATTTTAAAAATGTCTACCTAACCTCTACATTCTGTTCTAGTATACATACACTAACTTATGGTTGGGATAATGTGATTTTATAAGGACTTTAAAGCATGTTTTACTTCAATAACACACATTATACCTAAATTCCCACATCCATGCGGTAAACTGAGTATATAGTTAAACTTAGAGTTATTATTATGATAGGAAGAGGCCAGGATACTTGAAAATGAAATGAATCATTCGAGAAGATTACAGTGCTAACATATAAAAAAAACTGACTGAAAAATTTTATCATGGTAACAGGCTATGGGTCTCTAAACTTAAGGGGAGAGGATGGTATTTTTGACGAAAAATGACTAAATTTAAAAAAAAAAAAAAAAATCTTTAAAATACCCTGTGATATGTGTGGATCACCATTTTTAAACTTCCTGCATTATGGATTTTTAAATCACTCGCCCACTTTTATTGTTGTTTCTGGAAATTAAATTTTCAAAAATATTTTTTCTTTAAAATACCCTTTGATATGTGTGGAATCCATTGCATACATTCTGTGGGTATTTGTGCCCTTATCGGATGTTGAGACGTCATTCTTAAACTTCCTGCGCTATGGATTTTTAAATCACACTCCCGCTTTTATCGGTTTCCCGTAACTTCATTTTTTTTGCTACATTGCCAGACAAAATGGATATAATTTCTGAACTATTAAAGATACATGCAAGAAATTTAAAACACACATTCTTTAGACTATTAGGAAACTTTTCTCTGTAACAGAATTTTGTTAATCGATTTCATTTAAAAAATACGTCCGTTTGTTTGCAAGAAAGGAAATCAGAAAATTGTTACTAAATTTTAATTGTTTAGTTTACAAATGTAGGGACTAATATCAAAATTCAGTTACAGTTGGGACGGTCGTTCTGTGCCGGTGTGCTTGGTTACTTGAGCAACAGAGTGAGTTTATATAAACACGTGACTTACCGCCTCGGCTGGGATCTGCAGCGTATAGTGACATCATCATGCGCTGTTGGTTCCAGGACGTGCGATGAACGGTGCATTCCACTCACAGTTGTCCAGTGTCACTTATCACATCACACGTGTTATCATAATATATACAAACTGATTATAAACATAAAATGATATTCATGGTTCAATTATATAGCAATGAAGAGAAACAGACGCAGTCAATATATCTATTCATCAGACAAACTTTCGATACCAGATATATCACCACCATTGTCGTCGTGATTTTCGTTATGATCATCATCTTCATCGTCGTCGCTTTCACTACTGCTGTCTCCGCCCGTAATTATGAAGCTTTCAATTACATTTTCCATAATTCCTTCCTGTTCAATATATTCATCTTCGATTTTTTCAACATGTTCACATACTTTTTCCCATTTTTCTACACTAATGTCATCAACCCGTTGTTGGCACAATTTCATCCCTTGCTCTAATTTAAAAGTTGTGTTTTGACCGGCTACCCACTGCTTGATATCTGCCCAAATCAATTCCAATGGATTTAGCTCAGGTGAATACGGCGGCAATCTGAGTACACAGTGTCCATTTATAGCTAAGAGATTGTCAATCACGTAAGTTTTATGAAGTGGCTTATGTGCTTTAATGAGCCCGTAAAGCTCCACTTTCAGCATATTTTCCTGAAACTGCACATTGTTTCTTCTAAGCCAGTCCTGCATATCACTTTTCTTTGAATTACTTGAGGGAGCTTTATGCAACTGCATGTTATGGTAAGGTGCATAATCTATTATAAAAACAGATCTAGGGGGCAAATTCGGAATCAACTTTTCCGTTATCCACTTCTGGTAATTGTTGGCATTCATTTCATGCTGGTAGTCTCCAGTTTTCCTGTTTGATTTAAACATCAGAAATGCGCCAGGTACAAAACCCGCTCGACCCCCCGCATGAACAATAATAAGCCTAGGTCCTTTCGAAATAGGCGCCAGTAAACCTGAGGTTTTGTCATCACTCCAATTTTTTGGTCTTGTATGGGTGCTATGAATATACGTTTCATCCTCGTATATTAGAGGCCTACCTTCTTCTCTGTATTTCTTTATTGCGCGTAAATATGATACGCGCTGTTTTCGAATATCATGCCTTTCCTGTAATACCGCTTTATTATTTCTTGTCTTCTTCCATTTAAACCCCATATCACGTAAAATGATCTTTAAACTTGTACTACCCCCGTTAAAGTTTATGGCATCTTTTAGTTTAGGTAGCAGTTTACTGACAGTGGGCACTGTTTTGTCATTTATATAAAAATTATAAATTGTCTGTCGTACAACTCTTTTATCAAAATCATCAACATCTGTGATGCGTTTCGGTACACGATGAACTTTACCGGGCGTTCCAAAAGAGGTCCCTTCTTCCTCACACTGTTTCCCTTCTTTAATTATCTTTCTTATTGTTCTTTCGGGCACTTTAGCTGCTGCACTCACTCGTTCTTGCACCTTTTTCAGCGGTATTAAAAAGTCTCCAGAAGCTGCTTCACTCTTCATGAAAGAATGTATATTGTTCACAACTTCCCGAGTTTGGCTATGCAGTGTTTTTGCGCCAACTTTAGACTGAATAGGAGGCATTTTAGTCTACACAAACACACACAACTGCAATTTGCCACGATAATAAATAAACAATATGAATATGAACTAACTAAACTAACAAACTGCAATTATCACGCACGTGGCAGGACGATGTTACACAGCCAAGGCTTTCTGCGAGACTGGCCACTTGCCATATTCTGCGCATGCGCGAGAGTGTAGGCTCACTGGCTAGCTACCACATGATTCTCACCGGCACAGAACGAACGTCCCAACTGTACAGACAGTTTGTAGAACATACTTTTGCAAATACATTGCAAAAACTGTTTGAATCTATCTTTAAAAACGGTTTAGATATATCGGTTTTAGTACAATCCTGCATTGGGTAAATTTTTTTCAAAATATTTTTATTTGGTTGAGTTTCCACAGCTATGAGCTCTCTACATACAAAAAATTAATAATTTACACCGAATAGGAAAAAAGTTAAAAAAAATACCATCCTCTCCCCTTAAAAAGGACTGTTTTTTTATTATACTCAAATTACCCCAACTAGTCCTTGCCTTCTATCTGTACTTATTCTCAGTCACTTTCATTAGACACAAATGCTCACACCACAACAGAGGACGGAATCGATTATGAATTTTGAACGCAAATATTTTTCTAAATTTTTTTTCAGGCAATTGAAATGTTAATTGCTGCTTCAACCTATTTGCTTACTTCACTTGATTTGTTTTGTTTTTCTCTAGGAATGGTAACTCGCAATTTGAAAGCAACATTGGAGATATGCCACGACATAAGCAGCCATTGTCCCTTGTCCATCTGACATTAAGAACTGTGGCGAAGATGATACGTGTTGTAGGAAACAATCTTATTGAAACTGTGTGTACAGTATCACCAAGGATTTTGAACAATGAAGCAATGGACATGAATGAGGAATTTTACGATGTTTGCTGGCTCCAGGAATTGTTGCTGACCAACTTACCCAGTGTGTATGCTGATGATGTGACTAGATATGCCCTTTCAGCTATCACCCAGATTGTAAAAGAGACAGATTGCATGTCATTTCTCTTTACTTGGGAAGGTGATCGAAAATGCATGCATATAGTAGAGGACTTGATCGAGTGTGTACTTAGTCCATATATTCGTGTTATGGATTTTCTACAGTGGCCAAAATTTATGTGGATGGTATTTTGTAAGAACTTACACAAGCTAACAGGATTAGAGGTGCTAAAGTTACACTCAATATCTGCCTGTGATCAAGAGATGAAGGATTTTATAGAACAGTATGTCTGCCTGTTAAAGAATTTGGTTGTTTTCACTTACAGAGGAGGTTGTTCTGATCACATTGTATCTAAGCTGGGAGACAGTTGTGGGAAGCTTCAGGTTTTAGACATATCACTATCAGCGAGGCTTTCAGACCATAGCGTTGAGTCCATACTCAAACTCAAAGATTTGAGAAAATTGGATGTTAGTTGTACTAACCTCTCAGAAGAAGGATCCTTTCGGCTTTTGACAGGCTTGCGCAATCTGGAGAGTTATGCCTGCAGCAAGTTGACAACACCTCATTTGATGGTTGAACTCTGCCCAAACCTAATAGAAGTTAGTCTGTCTTACGTGACGTGTGATTTATCTGCCCTCGGTCAGCTGAAGAAATTGAAGGACGTATCACTTTCTCGTTGCAATTGTCTTGTTACCAATCTAACTGGTTTTCTGCGTATCAAAGGCCACGAACTTGATTCTCTTCAGCTGAGTTACGTATGGAATGCTGACATAAGTGCTATCACCTGCTTCTGCACTCATCTGAAGAAACTGAGTTGGGAAGTCTACACGTTCATTGAAAGTTCACTCGTGGCATCTGCTGAAAACACAAAATCTCATTTTCATAGTCTCTTACATCTTGATATAACAAATTTTTCACCAATAAATATTCATTTTCAACCACTTAATTACGTAAATGTCAAAGTATTGAAGATTCATTTCTTCGGTGATATATGTGACGAACTTGTGCTTGGTGTTGTTTCGAAGAACGCTCTGAAGCAGCTTGTGGAATTAAGGCTTTATAATTGTGGATTCTTAAGCCTAAGAACTGTGAGAGTTTTGTTAGAACATTGTAGTAATCTTGCCGTCCTTGGTGGATTATGCACTTGGCGAGGGATTTCTGCAAAGGAACTAGAATGTTTTAGATTGGAAATGAGAAAAAATAACATTGATATACGGTTTGAATAATGGTATAGGTTGGTTTTATGAATTTAGTCTGTGATTAACTTTATACAGATGTTCCTGCTGTAACATGTGATAATATTTGTCCCTTATTAATAAGTTGTGTGTCAATAATGAAAGTATTCCTTAGGCCTATAAGAAGAATTTACAAAATGTCCCAGAATAAAGTATACCGAAGTTTGATTATGTTGCACTTGCAGCTTAGTGAGAAAAAATTATTGGGGGCATTGTTAGTTGTTACTTCAGTTGTTGCTAAAGAAGGCTGTGAAAGAAACATTACTAAAGCCCGGATTTCTAAGCAAAATCAAACAGTAAAATAAGCAAGCAAATAAGCACGAAAAATGGTGAAAATAAGCAAAAACGAATACACGGAAATATGACGATAAATTGGATACTTTAAAGTAGAAAGGTGCAAAGTGCCAAAATCATAGAAAACGAAATTATTACGCAGAAAAGTGCAATGTGCCTAGGAGGATGATGTATGAAAGAGGCTACATCCACTTGTGTTTCATAAGCGAGATATTTAGATGTCACGTTGCCAGCACCGTGCGGTTTCAGACGGTAAGTGCCCTCTTGAGCTGCATCATAGGAGGGCAGAGTGTGCACAAAATATTATGAAGACTGACATCAGTCTTTCACAGATCATGTTTGTGCCCAAACTTACACACAGCAAAATGTTTTACAGATGTCAGCTTTCGCGTTATAACTTTGGAGTTTGTGGATGTGATACAATGCAGTCTTATATGTGTATGTGGGACGAAAGCATCGCGAGTAGAGGTGCCAATGAGATTGCCTCGTGTCTACTAAAACTGATCAGTATGGACATAACAAACAAGAAGAATCTGATAACTGTGCAGCTCAAAACAAAAACCGTGTCATGGTTTTCTTGTGCCTCTTTTCAGTTGCCATTGGTTTATTTGAGCACATAAAACAACGTTTCCTTCTCAATAGCCACAGTTTCTTGCAATGCGATTCTGATTTCGCTTTGATTGAGAAACGAAAGAAAGTGACAAAAGCCTTCATTCATAGTGACCTACTTAAAATCGTACAAGACTCTAAAGTTGTAAAACCATTTCATACAGTTCCAATGCTAGAGTCAGATTTTTTTAATATCCAAGATGTTGCTGATCAACTAATTTCTATCAAGAACTTGAATATTTCTAAGGCATGTTGCATTCATTATGATGTTAGTAAAGCAGGTAGTGTTTCTGCGAAACAGTCCTACAATAATGAAGCAGTGCATACCATTAAAGTGCTTAAAAAGGGGGGAAAAAAAAACATGAAAGATGTGCAGTCAGCGTTGATTCAAGTTAAAGTACAAAATAAGGAAATTACTGAAGAAAAGAGGGATCTACTAGCAATGATTCCCTACCTTCCAAATGAGGAGCATAGGCAGTTCTACAGGCAGATCTGTGAATAACAATTGCTCCAGAATAGGAAAAAATAGGCATTGGACTTTGCACCATTCTACTGCAACCGTACCCATTACTTAACCCTTTTCACAATTTGTGTTATATAATTAAATCTGGAGAAATAATGTCTTTACGTACTACTATTATTAATGAGTGACACTGTACTATTGCTGTTGCCTATCAGTAAAAAAAAAACCATGACAGATATGTGTAGAATTATTCTTATAGCTACATTTGTTTGTCTTATCTCCAATGTTTCAATTTGGCACTTTGCACCCTTCTACTTTAAAGTATCCAATTATTTGTTTCGTAGAACTCTTACCTTATTGAAGGCTGTTCCAGTATACAAAGAGATTTTCCTATGTGAAGCTCCTGCGTTTGTCAGTGAAAATGTTCTTTCAGCGGAATGTCGGAACCTGCTAATGCTAAACACAACTCTTTGAAAAATGTATCACTAAAACTCGATTGTTCACCCACATTGCTTTTAATCAGTTGCTGGTTTAACTTAGATTTATTCTTAAACCTCTCCTTATGCCGTGTTGTATTAATATGCTGCCTTTCATAAACGACATAGAATATGTTCAAAACCAAGCTCTCAGACTCATTACTGGTGGAATCAAAACAACTCCAATAGATTCTATGAGATTCCTCACTAATATTAACAGCATCAAAATGACAATAGAAGAAAAAGCACTGATTCAATATGAAAAACTTATCAGATTACCAGGAAACAATTGGCATTCATACAGTCCTCTCTGTAGATTGAATACTCAAAAAAGTTTCATATCCATTGTTCAAGAATTAAAACAGAAAATCAATATCCCGAATTTAAAAGAAAACTTACAAATTAAACCAAGCCCTTTAACTCTATTAAATATAGAATATAAACTAAATTTAACAGAAGAAATACTGAAATCAGAAGTAAACACTGAAATACTGAAACAATTATCTTTAGAGACAATTAATATTAGGTACTCTCCACAAAACTGGCTTCTTTTATACACCGACGGATCCTTGATCTCCAGAGAACAAGGTGCCGGTGCAGGTGCTACGTGCTGTCTCTTCTCACTTTATAGATCTCTTGGATATGGAACAACAAGTTTTGATGGTGAAATCATTGCAATAAGTGAAAGTCTCAGGAATCTTCTATGCCACATCAATAAATTTAGGAATGCAGTTATACTGTCAGACTCCAAAGCAGCTATTCTATCAATGTCTCTAAGCACACACTTTCATCTCAAACAGCAGAAATAACTAAAATGCTCTCTCAATTAATATCACTCAATAAAAGAATTGTATTCCAATGGATATCATCCCATTGTGGAATCCTGGGAAACGAGAATGCGGATGCACTAGCAAAGAAGGGCAGCACTGCTACTTACAGACCTGTTACTAAATCTACGTATTACTCTGTGAAGAGATTTATTAAATCTACATACTTAGACTTCAACAAACAAAATTTGATAACTCAATCCCAAGGGAAAAAATGGAACTCTCTGCATCAAAATCCACAGTTAATTCCTGATTTACCACGAAAATCGTCTGTAGCTGCATTTAAATTGGCAACAGGCCATGATTGTTTGGCCAAACACCTGTATAGAATTGGAATATATCAGTCCCCTAACTGCCCATTGTGCAACTCAAACTAAGAAATGGATTCGGAACACCTCAAAATCTGTGCTTCAGTGGCTGGTCATGATAATATCTTGAAAAATATTGGAGCGCAAGAGGTCAAATGACTTTATTGTCAAACGCCTGGCATTAGGAAACAACAACATTAATATGCTGCACAATGTCATATTTTTTTCTTTGCAGAAACTCTCTTTTCACACACCAAACAAAATAAGACACTGCCATGCTGATTGAGAGGTTTTTGTGGGTGGGATTCCTTAAGTACAACAGTGAGCAATCACTCACACCTTACTGAAACAACGCGTGTTTCACAACTTGCACACTGCAGCTTGGAACTTGGGGATTCACCATCCATGCACATGACATCATTCCGATAATGCAATAAGTGCGATAACCGATTGACCTGCCTGAACGAGTTAGATACTATAGAGAGGCCACAACTCCTTCTAGTTGAAAACAATTGAACATTAGTCCGCCATGTTTTGTTTAGTCAAAACAAAGGGGCGTGGCTCGAATGTTGTAGGAAATGACAGTGATGAAGTTAGTATTATTGTGAATTGAGTTACATATTAAGTCAATGTTAATAAGTAAAAGGTAAAATACAGACAAAACTTCACATTTTATAACAGCTGTAGGCCTATGTTTTATTAGTCTATTTTTGTTACAGCTTGCCCAAGTCAAGTCTGCAAGTGGGGATATCGGGATGGAATGTAGAGGCAAAACACAGTTGCCACATAGGTCACTTGATGCTCAGATTTCAACGTAAGCACATCGTTTAGAATACACTACGGAGCACACGCATTTTTTGTCCTTGTCTTCAGATAAAGGCAACAGTTACGCTGTCTCCCAGCCTCTCCCCTCATGCAACTTTCTCCACGCTTGCCAATCAGAACGCCAAACCTCACTGTCAAGCAGAAGTAGAAGTACAGTCTATTTCAAAGCGTCTTAAATTGTTACCGCTCTATAAACTGAAGCACAGTAGGAAAACTTTGCTGTCATATGAGACTGTACTGGTCTTCTCTCGTTACCGCCTCCTTTCACTACAGAACTGCCTCCAACTTCCCCTCTCGGGTCGCAGACTTGACTTGGTCGAGCTGTAAGTGTGCAGATTTCCTTAACAGTAATTAAGGTACAATTTTCTGCTTCTTATACATTTCTGCATTGAAATATAAATTAATACTAACCCACTAACTACTGCTCATGAAAGAACATTTATATTGAAACAAATCAGCGAACATATTTAGAAATTAAACACAATTTTTCACTAACTCCCGGATTTTTAAATAAACATCTCATCAGATGACTTAAAGAATTAAATTACATTATCACCAATAGCACTCTTGTCACTTCATGAAGAATCGCAGCACAAAGTGTTATGCATTTTTTCAGTACATGACGTCTTTTCATTATGTACCTAGGACCTTCGTGAAAGATAATATACACCAAAAGAAATATGCTTTACGAAGCTTACACCCTTACATAAAATAAGATATATCTTCTGTTTTATTGCTTCTGTTTGTCCAGTTGTATGCTGAACACACAGCCGGCATTATTCCAGCATTAAAAAATTCTTTTACGCCAAGCTTACAATGCCAACACTTGTTAAAGCCAACGAGTTATAATACTAGTTATAATACTATAGTATAACAATACGGAAATGCGCACAAGTTGTGCATATAACTAACTAGAGTTACTTTGATTACAATACGCTTTTGTTTCAGTTTCACAGTTTAGTATAGAGAGGCAGTATACCTTTGATAAGCACTCCTTGCAGAGGCATGGACCGCCATGTTTTGTTTGGTACGGTCCATAGTACTGCCAGCCTCTGCAGGCAGCACTTATCAGAGGTATACTGCCTCTCTATAGTAATCTAACTTGTTGGCCTGCCTAGATGCAGAAGCTTAGCGGGGAATCCCAAGGTTCTCTCCTAATTAAAACTACACAGTATTATTTCACAACATCCTGGGTCATACCCTAGCATTGCTTTCTTATGCATTCGACTGAAGTTAACTTTTTATTAGCCAATAAAAGAAAGGGACTCGATGATAAATGACTTTTAAAATTACAGTTTTGTGTAAAATATGCTGTTTTAATTAAAAATCGTAAAATAAGTAAGCAAGAACCTTTTTCCTGCCAAATAAGCATTTATATAAGCACTAACGTACTTAAAACTGCTTATCTAGGAGTGTCTTACGAAGTACTGAGTGTTCATTTCAAAGTGTGTCATGACATCACTGTTGTGAGTCAGCGATTTGAAGTGAGTTTCAGCTTTTATGTCAGAGAAGTTTCCTATTAATCAAGGCGTTCAATCTGAACTTGAGAATGTGTATGGTATAACTTTGAATGTCGTAGCAACAGATGGCGGTCTGTATGGTCTGTGTGCTACCATAACCTCTTTCGAACTGTGTTTTGCAAGTCATACGCAGGGTATTTGTTATCATTGGTTGCGTACGGCAACATTCCACAACACAAATCAAATGCTCCGTTTCCATGTTGACAGTCGAAGTTAATGTCGACAAATACTGTACGTAAGTAATCGTCTTAATCCTCCCCCTATATCCCGACAGTAAGAAAAAAACTCACCCCAGTACGTGTTTCCGAACAGTTCACATTCCTGCCATTACAGGTGTTACCGTACATATCGGTAAGTACTCTTCAGAATGAACGTCGTATTTGCTAGGCAACTTCTCTGGCACATAGGTAATATGCCTCTGTGGAAGTGTAGCAAGATTAAATTGTCTAGGCTCATCGACTAGCCACATGACGTCATACAGTGAGCCATGACACAATTTGAACTGAACATGCAGTATAACCTTTCTGTTTACCTTTAAAAGTGTGGAAAAGAATATGCATTTTGCTTATAAATCCGGGCTTTAAACATTATTCTTGGTGAGTAAATTCAGACGAACTGTTTCAATTTTGTGTCAATGCAAAGGAAGAAGTGAGAGGAGAAAAACATGTACAGACAATGCACATATCGTCGGTTTCTTGGTAAAAGTGACCAAGTCACATTCCAAGGCTTCCAAGCATTATGAAAATTTAAGACATAATTTTATATTAAAAACTAATAATATAGCACATTTACCTTCAGAGTAACTTATTACTAACATCTAAAGAAGTACAGTTATCTTTGGATGGATCATTAAACCTTTAAATGCCTTTTCCCAACAATTTTGAATTTTGGACTTGGTCACTTTTACCAAGAAACCGACGATATGGGTATGGTTACAGAACTTTATTATAACAAGCAGAACAATCCGCCATTTTGAATCCCACAGTCAAGGCGACATAATTTTAATATGAGATTGTATACGAGGACAAGATTAGGCCTATGTATGCATGTTTGAGGTTGGGAAACGGTAAGCTTTTGCTATAGTTACCTGTGAAATAAGCAAATACAGTGGTAAAGTAAATCCATGTGAGTGAATTAATAAAGTTCAAAAGAATATTAAAAATATAAATTAAAATACCTAAATCATATGTGTATTAATTTAAGTGAAAATTAATGAAGTAACTTAAAAATATAAAATTTAAATTAAAGTAGACCCTGTGTGCGTTAATATTTAGATGAAAATTAATCAGTTAATTAATTAATTAATTCAGTAACTAATTAAAAAAATATAAAGTAAAGTAAATACTGTGTCAATTAATGTTTCAATGGAAGTAAATAAATTAATTTAAAGCAATTACAACTAAAAAAAATAGAATTGCATGTGGAGACTCGAACCCTCGAACTTCCGACTTTAAAATCAGCATTTTAACCACTAGGCTATCAGTGACAACAATGAATTAAACTCCCTATATGAAGTATGCATTAATATTTCAATGAATGCACTTAAAATCCTCTGATGACTACTGAATGCGAATATTGAAATCACATTTCATTTCTTGGAATATTTCACCATGAAATATGTTGAATCATACTTAAATTACACAGGTAATTATTTATTGTTGGCATCCATTTCTTGCATCTCGAATTTATGAGCCACTGCGATATTCTTTTTTATCAGCAGGAAAATTTTACAATTTATAGATTTAATGCCTACTATTATTTGTACAATTTGGAGTTTCACAACCATCCATTGTGTAAAATTAATAAGCATCATCATCATCATCTTCTTTCTTGCTCATGTTAGATCATGTGATATGTTATGGTCTCAGTCAATCGTTTCCTTGGCCATCACAAATATCTTTTGTAAAATTAATAATACAGTTTAATGTTTAAAACTAAAATACACCCACATGTCAAGATATTTTACTTTCCGTATTGTTGTTTCCACCACACAGACGTCACTCGCTTGGGACTCAACATGGCAGATTGTTCTGCTTGGAGAATATAGTGCTTTACATATGATGTTTGACAAAATTTGTGGATTCTCGTAAGAAAAGCCAGCGATGGAGCACCAAGGAATTAAATCTGAAGAGAACGTCAGTTTAACTAATGATCCATTAATATTGTCCACTTTGATGGTGGATCTTTATGAAACTCTTCTTCATAAAGTTCACATACCAATCTCACACTAGCTCTGTCATCTCTGAACGAGAATAACGGTCTATGAGGAATTCTTTTTCTTGGATACTGAGTACCATTTTGATTATGTTTCTTTCACGCCTTCTTTAGCAACAACTAAAGTAACGATTAACAATGCCACCAATATTCACTGTCTTTTCTGTTTAGAATCATGCATACTTTTACTCCGAATTATCTGTTATTGCGCTTTCAATTTCTTACAACTCTTCGAAACCGACATCAAGCACTTCTTTCTATCCCTCATAATAGAACGTCTTTACACTCATCTTCCTATACCGTATAAATACCTCGCCTCTGGAATTCGTTACCTAATGACGTCAGGGACTGCCGGACTTTATCACAATTCAAAATTAAATTGGAAAATTTTGTCTTAGTTAATGTTTTTTAGGGATTGCTATAAGTATTGATTTGTGTTTTTTTTTTCTTTTTTTTTCTTTTTTAATCTAGATTAAAATTGCAAGTTTCTTGTTTATGTTAGCTAATTAGTTAGGATACAATTAATTATGATACTTAATCACTCAATTAAAGTTTGTGTGACTGCAACCTGTGTATATTTTTGTGTGGCTTTACTTTGTTCATAGTGTTTTTTTTTCTCTCTCTCTCTCTTTATTTCTTGTGTAGCTTTACTTTGTAAGTGTATTTTCTTTTTCTGTTTATTTCTGTTATTGTATTTGTATTCCTGGTGTTGTGGAAGAGAAGGCCTGATGGCCTTAACTACACCAGAATAAATAAATAAATAAATAAATATTTTTTTCTCACTGAAGTGCAAGTGCAACATGATCAAACTTCGGTACTGTTCGCGCAACTTATCTAGGCAGCTGGGTCCCCTAGTGCTCACTCGCTGCCCCGTAGCCAACTATTAGCTCCCTGACTGTCGATGCTGCAGTTGTACGTACAGTTACAAAAACATCATTCGGTATTTATTTTCAGTGGATTCCATTGGATATGGTAGGTTAAGGTGTATGGTTCCACAAAAATATAAATAAATCGCATTCTTCTTCGTCTGTATACATCCATTCATAGTGTTCTGTCCAAGGGCAGGTGTTTCACCGTAAACCCAGCATCCTCCAGTCTTTCCTATTTTCTGTCTTCCTGTTTTTCTTCTCATGTGATCCATATATCTTAATGTCGCGTATCATCTGATATCTTCTTTGCCCCGAACTCTTCTCCAGTGCATCTTTCAGAAGGCAGTTTCTTCTGAATCAATGACCCAGCCAGTTCTTTTTCCTCTTTCTAATCAGTTTCAGCATCATTCTTTCTTCATCCACTCTTTCCAACAAAGCTTCGTTTTTCACTCTGTCGCTTCACACACCATTCTTCTCCATATCCACATTTTAAATGCTTCTACTCGTTTCCCTTCACTTCGTCGTAATGACCATGTTTCTGCCCCCATACAATGCTACACTCCACACAAAGCACTTCCCTAGTCTCTTTCTTAGTTCTTTTTTCAGAGTTCCGCAGAAGATGCTTCTTTTCTAATAAAAGCTTCCTTTGCCATTGCTATTCTCCTTTTGATTTCCCGGCAGCAGCTCATGTTACTGCTTACAGTACACTTCCCAAGTAACTGAAGCTGTCCACTTGCTCTACTGCTTCATTTAAAATTCGCAAGTTTACCTTCTTTATTTTTCTTCCTATGACCATGAAATTATTGGGGATCATCAGTGCGGTTTTAGGCGTAATAGATCGACTATTGATCAGATTTTTTGTATTTGACAGATAATGGAGAAAAAATGGGAGTATAAGGGTACAGTACATCAGTTATTCATAGATTTCAAAAAGGCATATGACTCGGTTAAGAGGGAAGTATTATATGATATTCTTATTGAATTTGGTATTCCCAAGAAACTGATTCAATTAATTAAAATGTGTCTCAGTGAAACATACAACAGAGTCCGTATAGGTCAGTTTCTATCTGATGCTTTTCCAATTCACTGCGGGCTAAAGCAGGGAGATGCACTATCACCTTTACTTTTTAACTTTGCTTTAGAATATGCCATTAGGAAAGTTCAGGATAACAGGCAGGGTTTGGAATTGAGCGGGTTACATCAGCTTCTTGTCTATGCGGATGACGTGAATATGTTAGGAGAAAATCCACAAACGATTAGGGAAAACACGGAAATTTTACTTGAAGCAAGTAAAGCGATCGGTTTGGAAGTAAATCCCGAAAAGACAAAGTATATGATTATGTCTCATGACCAAAATATTGTACGAAATGGAAATATAAAAATTGGAGATTTATCCTTCGAAGGGGTGGAAAAATTCAAATATCTTGGAGCAAGAGTAACAAATATAAATGACACTCGGGAGGAAATTAAACACAGAATAAATATGGGAAATGCGTGTTATTATTCGGTTGAGAAGCTTTTATCATCTAGTCTGCTGTCAAAAAATCTGAAAGTTAGAATTTATAAAACAGTTATATTACCGGTTGTTCTGTATGGTTGTGAAACTTGGACTCTCACTCGGAGAGAGGAACATAGGTTAAGGGTGTTTGATAATAAGGTGCTTAGGAAAATATTTGGGGCTAAGCGGGATGAAGTTACAGGAGAATGGAGAAAGTTACACAACGCAGAACTGCACACATCGTATTCTTCACCTGACATAATTAGGAACATTAAATCCAGACGTTTGAGATGGGCAGGGCATGTAGCACATATGGGCAAATCAAGAAATGCATATAGAGTGTTAGTTGGGAGACCGGAGGGAAAAAGACCTTTGGGAAGGCCGAGACGTAGATGGGAGGATAATATTAAAATGGATTTGAGGGAGGTGGGATATGATGATAGAGACTGGATTAATATTGCACAGGATAGGGACCGATGGCGTGCTTATGTGAGGGCGGCAATGAACCTTCGGGTTCCTTAAAAGCCATTTGTAAGTAAGTAAGTAAGTATGACCATGATGTTCGTCTTGGTGGCATTTAGTCGGCCTGGTTGGCGGAGTTGGTATAGCGCTGGCCTTCTATGCCCGAGGTTGCGAGTTCGATCCCGGGCCAGGTTGATGGCATTTAAGTGTGCTTAAATGTGATAGGCTCATGTCAGTAGAACTCCTGTGGGACAAAATTCCGGCACACCACCTGATATAACCTCGACAGTTTCGAGCGTCGTTAAATAAAACATAACATTAGCATTAGCATTGTTGGCATTTATCTTCATTCCATACTGCTCACATCTGTCATTTAGCTCCAGTAGCATATCCTTTAGTATCGTCTCCTCTTGTGCTAACGCTAACAATGCCATATTATCAGCAAATCTTACACAATTTATTCTTCCTCCTCCTACAATCACTCCTCCCATGTTCTGAAAACAGTTCTTCACTAAATTCTCCAAGTAGATGTTGAGCAGGGTATATGATAAAGGACATCCTTGTACTCTCTATTTCACTTCCTTCTGACATTTCTTCTCATATCCTGACTTTGACTTGTTTTATACAAAACGTTACTGAACAACCTCCTCTGTTTCCAACCCACGCTAATTTTCTTTAGGATCCCCCATCAGTTTATTTCAATCCACTCTGTGAAACACCTTTTCTAGGTCCACAAATACTGTATACACTTCTTTATTCTTGCCTAGGTATCTTTAGCAGCAAGCAAGCAAATGTATTTTACCTGACTCGTAGACTGTCCTCCCCTCTCCTGCCTTGCTACCGCTAGAAGCTACTTCTCTGCTCCCCGCGTCCCTCTCTTTTAGCTGCCTAGGTAAGTTTCGCAGACAATATACTTTATTCTGGGCCATTTTGTGTATACCCCTCTCCTATCACAGGGTATAATTTACAAAGGAAAATATAGCTAGCTATAAGGGATATGAACTGGTAGCTAATCAAGATACATTTTATTTTATAAAACCTTTACCCTTGTCTTTCTCCATGCTCTCACTTTTCATATTGTAGCAGGAATCACTGTAAAGAAATTGTGCACTGCTCTATCATATTATGTTTACTGGTTCCACCTCCTCCACAGTAAGACAAAGGTAAAAGGATGTTGTAAGAAGATCATTGTTGAAAGATTTTATTCACACAATATAGGTTTTGTTAATTTAATTCTGTAAAATGTATTTATATCTCATTACAGCAAGAGATTAATGAAGTTAGATGGAGACAGTCCTAATCTAATATTAATTTTTTTAATTATGTACCTCACATGTATCTACAATTGAAGACCTCCCCAGGGTAAGGGTGTAACCAACAAATCTGTAATACACATTACAGGAGAAAAGAAAATAATTTCAGGAACATATTTCGTTAACCCTATATTTACCAGCAAAACCATTTGATTTATCAAGGATACAAGTTTATTCAGGTATTAGATGCAATAATTTATTGTTATAAATGAATGTTTCAAAATTACTTTTTTCACTTTTTTCATTAATTTGATGTTAGTCCACACCTGTGGAGTAATGGCTAGCACGTCTGGCCGCGAAATCAGGTGGCCCGGGTTCGAATCCTGGTTGGGGCAAGTTACCTGGTTGAGGTTTTTTCTGGGGTTTTCCCTCAACCCAATATGAGCAAATGCTGGGTAACTATTGGTGCTGGACCCCGGACTCATTTCACCGGCATTATCACCTTCATTTCATTCAGGCGTTAAATAACCTGAGATGTTGATACAGCATCGTAAAATAACCTACAAAAAAAATTAATTTGATGTTACACCCTTTTCCAGGGAGGTCTTCAATTAGAAAAAATTTTCTTTGTTATTATTATGTGACATTCATTGTTAAGATAACGAAAAATTGTGTTATTTTATTCACTAAAATATTTAAATTACCATTTACTGAATTGGCAGAATTGATTCATTTTGATCAGCTTCGTTTATTGGTCTGCTTATATTTTGTTTATATTTTGTTATAATTTCAAGAACAGACACTATCTCCTGGTTTCTTAATCATTAAGACATTGGTTTGGTTAGTCAGTTTTGAAATCTCAGCTATGTCTCATTATACCATTGAAACAATAAAATCAGTAATAACTTCTGTACCAATAAATAAATAATAATAAAAATTATTGTTACAGTGAACTGGTTCTTCATTTGCATTATCTTAGTGGTTAGTCGCTATAAAATGACTGTAAAGAGCTTAACTCTATGTTCATAGTTGTTTTGTGTCAACTATAGTTTTCCCAGGTGGTCAATTATTTACTACACTTTTCAATAGATAGGCTATAGGTTTGCTGGTTCAAACTGAGCTGTAGATTATGGATTTTTAAGGACAATAAAAATCATTACTGTGACTTTGATGTAGATTTACAGCATGTTAAAGAACATTATCTTTGAATGAGAGAGCTCTAAGCAAGATTTACCAACCATTTTTTGTTTATTTAAAAATTTAACTATGTTTTTCAGCATTGTCGCCCATCTTCAGAATCATTGACTTCTGCATTACAAGTTTCCACATCAAAAATTGAATTCAGCCTGCCAAATAAGCAAAAGTTTAGCATTGAGGACTGTTTTTGCAAAACTTGCTAACTGCAAAATTTGCAAAATTGAGATTTTGATGGATTCGTTAACATAAGGCAGGCCTCTACATGATGTTCAAGGCGTCTTAGTAAAATTGGGTTATTTCTCTTCATTGTAGTGTGTCAAAGTGTGATTGTTTTTTCAAAACTTGCTTTCTGCTATAAGTGAGAGTTACAGCAAAACTTGCTTACTATAGTGTTTTGTCTCTCCTGTAAAATTTAGTTTTTTCAGTTAGCAAGTTTTGCAAAAAACGGTCCTCAATTGTCCTAGTTTATCGTTACATCCAGGCCAACATTCAGTTATAAGTGTTAACATCATTCCTCAAATTGTTGGCAACAAAATTTGGAGGCATGATATCTGGGGAGCAAGAAGAGTACGGGAATGGAGTTCCACGAGAAACGATGAATATTTTCAACAAATCATAAAGATATTGGAACTTTATATTTCATTTTTGGTGCCTGATGAATTAGGTGACTCCAAAGTGTCGTTGCAGAAGGGCAAGTGACTACCCCACGGTGTGGGCTGTAACTCCATCTTGCTGCATCCATTGTTGGGGGGGTAAGTTCCTGGCGCGACAGAAACGACGAAAATCCCTCTTGAATGGGGTAATAATTAGGTCTCTGTAGAGTAGCTGGTTTAATGTTTTTGGATTCTGTGCAGCATCCTCGACGAAATAAGGGTCCAATATTCCATGGCCAGACACGGCGCACCAAATCATAACCCACACCAGTGGCATAGCATGAAATTTTGAGCAGGGGAAGCTAATTCATGTTGTCTTTCATGCAATATGAGAAAATGTATTACAAAAATATAGTCTTCAAAAAATAGTAGTTAATGGCCCGGTTTCTTCAACCTTTGTTAAATTATAACAGTGTGTTATTCCATTTTAACTGTAAACTTAACAGTTGAAGCATTTCTTCAACTACTGTTAGTACTAACAGGCTGTTAAAACCTATGTTAATTTAACTGCCCAATTTCATGCAGTTAAATCATTTAACTCTCCGTTAGCATAGAAGTACCCAATATGGCTGGTGTGTTAGATGCTGAACTTATATATTTGGATTATTTAGAAGATGATATCCATGAATACATAAACAGAGGGGATGATTTCTGTGATTTGACAGACCAGAAGTTCATACAAAGGTATAGGCTATTTTCTGCCAAGCCTCACTTTTCGCTTTCAACTTAGATCCATTTATTTATTCTCATTAATTGGTTTATACTGCGAAATAATTTCCAGCAGAAGATTTCTTTTGAACGAAGAGAAATTAGTCCCACAATTTCTTTTTGTTCCAGTGTTTTCCATTTCATAACAGCAATACCAATACGCCACTCCAAGCTATTGTGATACAGACGAGGAAAGAAGCAGAAATCAAACCTGAGAGAATAGAAAGACTTCTATCCTCTCTGAATCAAACAACGGAAACAAGCGAGAATCGCAATTGTCAGAGTTCAGAAAACAGAAGTGAGCCTGTACTTGTTTATAGGTTATGGTTAAACTCTAGAATCTCTGGTCCTAACAGAGAGTTAACAAACAGAATGTTAAAATGTGAAATGTAAAGTTGAAGAAACGCAATATTTTTAACAGCAATTCATACTTTTAACTTACAGTTAATTAACGCTATGTTAGGTGCATTTTAACAAAGGTTGAAGAAATCGGGCCAATGTCAAGTCAGCAGTCGAAGATTGGTTGGAACCTCGTAAGTAACACAAATAAGGCATGACCTCAAATGGTACGTAGTAAAATATGATTTCACGGTTTACACATATCTCTAACAAATAGACACCTATACATATAACATTAGCTCACTCCCTGTCATAGAGGAATCACAATTTTAACGGTCAATAGATACAGTACGTAAGTATGCATCTGTCTTTTGGTTGTGTCCTTCATTGACAGCAAGGGAGTCGGTCATTTGTTTCTTTGATCACACTTTTGTTCGTAAGTCAGTCTTGATAATAGAATTGTCTTAAAAAATTCAAGTAAATTGGTGTCAGGAACTGTTATTTCATTCATTATTTATTATATCAGCCACAATGCACACTAACACTTCAACTGAACACAACTGACGAAAAGGGATAACTCGGAAACTACTTATTTTCAATGTCAAAGCTAGCTTCTTGCGAGCCTTGCGACCAGGATAGTTTAGTTAAAAAAGGGATGGAAAATCTGCGGGGTGGGTTACACAGAAGAATAAGTGTAAGAAACCAGTCTGCTTGGAAGCTGGTGTGTGCAGGCTTCTAATTTACTGCTGCATCACAAATCATCCTGAGCTGCCGCATCACAAAATTTAACGCGTAAATATAAATTCTATTAAAATTAATAAATAATTTTGTCCATAGACTGAAGGTTTATTATGAAATTATTATTAACTGAGCAAGCTGAGCTTTTTAGCTTACATTGACGCTACACCATTGACCCACACACTGTGCGGTGGTTTTTGTATAACGACATAAGGCTGTTCAAATCCTAAAAAACAGTTGGTTGTCGGTTGATGTTGCCATCAAGGTGAATATAGCTTTCATGTGAAAACCATAATGTTATACAAGAAATCTGGATCCTGATTTATCATGAACAACACTCGGTTGCAATACTGTAATTGGGCTCACTCATCTCTTTCTGCTAGACGCTGAGCAATTTGAATGCAGTATGCAAATCTAGCCAGTTCTTTAAATGTCCGCCAAACAAATCTATCACTCAAACCAAGTTTTAGCGATGTTCGTTCTAGACTACGCTTTGGGGACTGTAATACCTGTTGAAGTTGTCCATGATTCTCTTTTGTGGTGACTGTTCTTGGGCGTCCTTTTGTCCCCTTTCTTTGATATAAGACTGATCCCATATGACAGAATTTATCAACATTGTTCTATTATTTGGTGCCTTTTTAATAAATCGCTCTTTGTACTGTTCTTTAACATGAAGCAAACTTGGCCCATTCTGACGTCCTATTCCGTATGACCAGAAATAATGTTCCATGATGAACACCTCCTCTGTTGTAAGAACCATAATTGCAGAAATCAACACAACACTGAAATCACAGTGGGTGCTATGCATAGAATTTTGCTAGCCCGCGCTACGAGCGTACTAAACTAGCCCCGGCTATCAATTGGTTACTTGTACAGGATTCATATCATATATTGCTAACACTGGTTTATGACAACGAAAACGTTAGTTCGCTGATCATCAACCGGAAGCCCGCGCTATGAATGTCTATGTCTATGTCTAACTATTATATACAGTAAATAAATACTTTGTTGCCAGGGAAACTTGGATAGATGATCAATAATTTCAGTGTCGTTTGTTTTGCCGCATACCATATATGACAAAACAAAATGTATAGAAATTAGGTAACTGATGACTGGCATATTTTTGTTTTGATTCCAAAAACAGGTTTAACCCAATACATAATATACATATATCTTTAACTGCGAATTCAAAGTTAAAGTTTTTTTTTATCAATTCCTACTATTTATCATTGAAAATGATATTTATATATATGGTTATTTTTTTCCAAAACCTTGTATTTTTTGTTTTTCAGGCCAAACACCTACTATCTTATATTTTAATTTAGAGACTATGAAGTGTCATAGTACATTAAGTACATAGAATGGTATGAAATATCACTCAGATTAGAATAAACGCGTATTTTTTTAAATTAACTCGTTTATGTTTAAACTACTTCCTGTATAAATAGCCTAACTGAAAGTGAAATATCAGGTTTTTGGAAACAAACCATACGATGGGACGTTATTGGAACAGACTGTAATAAATATGTTTGACAACTTCGGGCGAAGCTTCAATTTCGAGTTCTATTTGTTAAGAAAGTGAGAAAGAGAAAGAGATACCTACTAATGCCTTCTACAATCAGCAGAGGGGATAAAATTTTGAATACCATAATGCAGGTATATTTATGGTGACAATGACTGTTATCATCGTCATCTGCCCATAGAAGTAATAACTAAAAAAGCAACACACGAACAAATTATCGATTACTAGGGGTCAGACATCTTTGAACTCCAGTGTCTATTGAGGTTTAAAAGTACAGTGCCTTCGCTTCCCCCTGTGGCCGGCCAGCAAGTGCGGAGCATTAGTTATCAATCCTCAAGCTTATCCTACTCATTTATTGTTATCACTTGAGTACTAACTTTGTTACAAAAGATGCTGAAAGTGGTGTCCATCTGCATTGATGCATTCTTGACATCTTCCTCTTTCTACACTGACAAGCGTAAACTGACTGCTCACGGAAACCACCACGCGTGGCCTTCAAGCGTTTTTTTTTAAAGCACTTCAGTAAAGCAAACTGATTGTTGAAACATAATGCAATTAGGTCAGCTGACTGCAAAATGATGGGCAGCTGTTGAGTGATTCTTAAGCACGGGTGGCAGCACGTTGGTAGGCTATATTATTGCTGCTCCGCGTGCTTGCTGTTCATCGCCTGGCTGCAGGGGGAAGCGAATGCACTGTATATGACCTACTATTTTATGATCATGTAAGCGAACTTTTTACCCATGAGATAGATAGATAGATAGATAGATAGATAGATAGATAGATAGATAGATAGATAGATAGATAGATAGATAGATAGATAGATAGATAGATAGATAGATAGATAGATAGATAGATAGGTAGAGATAGATAGATAGGTAGGTAGGTAGGTAGGTAGGTAGGTAGGTAGGTAGGTAGATAGATAGATAGATAGATAGATAGATAGATAGATAGATAGATAGATAGATAGATAGATAGATAGATAGGTAGAGATAGATAGATAGATAGATAGATAGATAGATAGATAGATAGATAGATAGATAGATAGATAGATAGGTAGAGATAGATAGATAGGTAGATAGATAGATAGGTAGGTAGATAGATAGATAGATAGATAGATAGATAGATAGATAGATAGATAGATAGATAGATAGATAGATAGATAGATAGATAGATAGATAGGTAGAGATAGATAGATAGATAGATAGATAGATAGATAGATAGATAGATAGATAGATAGATAGATAGATAGATAGATAGATAGATAGATAGATAGAGATAGGTAGGTAGGTAGGTAGGTAGATAGATAGATAGATAGATAGATAGATAGATAGATAGATAGATAGATAGATAGATAGATAGATAGATAGATAGGTAGGTAGGTAGGTAGGTAGGTAGGTAGATAGATAGATAGATAGATAGATAGATAGATAGATAGATAGATAGATAGATAGATAGATAGATAATTTATTAACTTTTGGAATACAGTTATTCGTGGCATCGTCAGTGTACATTAATCTAACAACAATACAGTAATTTTACAATCCTCGTAATCTATGGTAACATGCCACATGCTTCTTAAATAGGATACTAGTTACTTAGAATATAATGTAATTAGTCACTGAGGAAATAACGTAAAAAAATATACTAATTCAGTCAGTAATGCATAACACACTGGAATAGTTACTTTCAAATAAGATGCTTAGTTTATTTTAAGAGATTCACTAATTATTTTGTAATCACACACTAGCAGGCAATTGATTTTCTTTCTTCCGAGTCTTGATACTGCCTCTCATCCAGTAGGGTCTCCAGGCACATGAAACAAGAGAGAATAGAATGGCAATACACACAAGAATAAATAGTTAAATTTTAAAACTTTATATTTAAATATTCCTTTGTCCACATTGGCATGTGTGTCAGTAACAGTTAAGTCAGAACGAATGATATAGAAATTGACAAACTTTGGAAGAATCCTGCTAGTTCTGAATAGCATCATTATTGAGGAGGTTAATCATGATGTAGGTGAAGCATAAATAATTCTCATAATTGACAATATCGGCCGTTTCCAGCTAAACCCAGTGTTGTTTTACAATCAGTAGAGGGGAATAAATTTTGAATTCTGTAATTCAGATATATTTATGTAGGCCTATAAATTATTACCAACACTGACTATTATCTACGCCACCTATTCATAGAAGTAATAACTAAAGAAACCACACTTACACCAAAAAATTATCGATCACTATCTTACCTATGATTATGTGATCTTGTAAGTGAACTTTCTACCATGGGATGTCAGAAAAAAAACTATTTGGTTATTTTACGACGCTGTATCAACTTCTCAGATTGTTAATTAGCGTCTGCAGTTTTATATCAAAAGAGTATTTTTTTTTATTTTTAGTGGATTATTTTACGATGCTGTACCAACATCTCAAATATTTAGCGTCTGCAGTCTTACATCAGAAGAGTAATTTTTTGTTTATTTTTAGTGGGTTATTTTACGACGCTGTATCAACATCTATTTACTGTCTGCAGTCTTACATCAGAAGAGTAATTTTTTGTTTATTTTAGTGGATTATTTTACGACGCTATATCAACATCTATTTAGCGTCTGCAGTCTTACATCAGAAGAGTAATTTTTTGTTTATTTTTAGTGGATTATTTTACGACGCTGTATCAACATCTATTTAGCGTCTGCAGTCTTACATCAGAAGAGTAATTGTTTGTTTATTTTTAGTGGATTATTTTACGACGCTGTATCAACATCTCAGATATTTAGCGTCTGCAGTCTTACATCAGAAGAGTATTTTGTTGTTTATTTTTAGTGGGTTATTTTACGACGCTGTATCAACATCTATGATTATTAATTAGCGTCTGCAACCTTATATCAAAGGAGTATTTTTTTTTTGCTTATTTTTAGTGGGTTATTTTACGACGCTGTATCAACATCTCTGATTATTTGGAGTCTGCAGTCTTACATCACAAGAGTATTTTTTTGCTTATTTGTAGTTGGTTATTTTACGACGCTGTATCAACATCTCAGATTATTTAGCGTCTGCAGTCTTATATCAAAAGAGTGATTTTTTTGTTTATTTGTAGTTGGTTATTTTACGACGCTGTATCAATATCTCAGGTTATTTAGCGTCTGAATGAAATGAAGATGATAATGCATGTGAAATGAGTCCCGAGGTCCAGCACCGATAGTTACCCAGAATTTGCTCATATTAGGTTGAGGGAAAACCTCGGAAGAAAACCTCAACCAGATAACTTGCCCCAACCGGGATTCGAACCCGGACCACCTGGTTTCGCGGTCAGCAAAAGAGTAATATAATACGTACTGTTAACAGGTTAACTACAAAACAACACTGCAAGGCTGCTATGGTTTAAACCATAGGATATTCGTTTCCCGTGCATGTGATGTAATTTTTGCAATGTTTATTAATTGTTGTTTTGAATAATTTATTGTATCACTTTTCTAAAGATACCCGCATTTCATTCGCACGAGCAAGGAAAGGCTTGCCAACAACATTCAGATTATTTATGGAGTTTGGTTTGCAGCAGTCAGTGGATGCTGCCTAGTAGGCCAAACAAGTTTTGTTTCTGGTCCATAAGTCCATATGCAGTCGGCCACTTCTGTATTCAGACATCTGATGATAAGAACTGAAGTCTTTTATACTTCTTAGGAATGGTTTGGTTGTCGGCTTACCTTTAACGAAGTAGGCTTTATTGAAAGAACTCAACGCCATTAGGAATGATGTGTTAAACAGCAGATTTACCGACCGTGCAGTTTCACGTGACATATTTTCCCTCTCTGTCTCTTATTCCCACACAAAAAACAATACCCATTATAATATTCCAAATCTTACTTTTTTTCTCTCCTTTTTTTTTGGGGGGGGGGTTTTCCATCTACTTTTGTACCAACATGGTTGGCAACACTGATATCGCTGTTCCGATAGCAAATTAATAGATATTGCAGGCAGGGTTGACTGCTTAATTAGACGATGAATATTTTATCGTTATTCCGTAAGAAAATTAATATACACTAATGCAATTACATTTTCAGGTGTACATTTATTACATAAAGTACTAAGTTGGGTTAAACGAGCGTTGAGGACTTCGGGCGATTTTGGAATAGACACCGACTCATTTAGGTTAATTTCAATTAAGAAACACGCCAAACGAATTATCTTTGCACCAAAAACGGATGCTCCCTGGACAAAATTATCGTATTTTATAATTATTTGAATGCAACAGAAGTCAGAAGTCTTGCTAAAATCGGCGGAAGTCCCTCAACGCTCGCTTCACTTTAAATGGTGTAGTGGCATTCTTTGTGGTTTCAAAGAATTCAACACAACACAACCTGAAAATACGTAAATAAATTATTTTTTTATATATTACAATGAGTAATAGAGCAGGGGTTGTCTGCTAAGAAGACGCCTTTATACCCAATGGTATTTTCTAAACTCCTAACTTTATATAGTAACAGTGTGAGGCTACTACAGTAAATTAGGTGGGACTGTCAACCCTTCCGTTATCATTTAACAAAATCTCCGAACAACAGGTTTTGACGGGTTTTTTTAAGTTGCTGCTCTCCTACCGTCCATATGCTTCCCCCAAGCTTTGGTTTGTCACTTGCACTACAGCAGCGGTGACCAAAACTCGAGCTGCAGTGATTACATGCGACAGACAGCCTATGAAGTAAGGAGACGGAGGAAAGGTACTTGGCATGAAAACTACAACCAGTGGTGGTTCCTGTACTAACATCTTGATCAATCCCGCGGATAAAAATCTCAAGCTTTGCTGTATCAGTAATGTCACTGCTGTCCTCAAGAGCCAGTGAATAATAAACGATTTTTCTTGCTTATTTTTTTAACCCTCCTCTTGAATATAATCAGGAATTTTCTAAATTCTTATCTCTATACTTGGTCGAGAAATTCGTAGTTTTTCAAAATTAAAAACTTGTTATGGACAAGTTATTTGAGCTATTTTAATCATTACTCTTTTGAGAAATTCTGTTTTATTAAAAGCCTTTAGAGCACGAGATATTTCAAACCCATTAGGTAGCTGACTTCCTTACATTTATTTATCTCGTCTTTCTCTTCCTGGCTATGATTTAAGGCATGTCAATTCCTGGCGATTAACAGTTCATTGGCACATAATATTGAATCAGTTTTTCTACAATATTATTTTTAAATGAATAACTAATAAATAGTTACCCTCATCTAAAGATTAAGAAGATTAAAATTGAGATAAAACCTAATAATTTTATCCTTCTAGGGAGAAGATCTAAAAATATCAATATTCATGGACGTACAGAAGAACTATAGCAACACATATACTTAGTAGTAAATAATAATAATAATAATAATAATAATAATAATAATAATAATAATAATAATGGGGCTAAGAGGGATGAAGTTACAGGAGAATGGAGAAAGTTACACAACACAGAACTGCACGCATTGCATTCTTCACCTGACATAATTAGGAACATTAAATCCAGACGTTTGAGATGGGCAGGGCATGTAGCACGTATGGGCGGATCCAGAAATGCATATAGAGTGTTAGTTGGGAGGCCGGAGGGAAAAAGACCTTTGGGAAGGCCGAGACGTAGATGGGAGGATAATATTAAAATGTATTTGAGGAAGGTGGGATATGATGATAGAGACTGGATTAATCTTGCTCAGGATAGGGACCAATGGCGGGCTTATGTGAGGGCGGCAATGAACCTCCGGGTTCCTTAAAAGCCAGTAAGTAAGTAAGTAAGTAAGTAAGTAATAATAATAATAATAATAATAATAATAATAATACATTATTCAGCGTGGCAATTAATGTTTCTATATATGTACTCCTAATTGAATCGTTGAGCAAAGTAAACATATTACATTTTGTCCGACAGAACAACAAAAAAGTTCTCATTCTTTACGAAACCACTTCTTACTGCTTGTAGAGATAGAGTTTGTAGAGCGACATGATACCGCCACTGCTTGCCTTCGGTACGTGAATGAAAAACACAGCAATGTACAGGAAACTCCTCGTACCCGTTTGAATGTCTGTGATTACATGATGTAATCACGACACCCGCTTTGGTCCCGCTGCACTACAGTTAGGAATCTGGGACTTGTCTGCCCTACGTACATCAGCTTCCTTTGTGATGCACATTCGGCAGACGACGAGAAAGTTCACCGAATTGTGATAGGCCTGGCCTTTCACCCCCCCCCTCCTCCGAAAATCAGTTTATGTTCGGGATTCCCATTTTGATGCTACCGTGTCCGAAGTGAGTCAAGAGGAAATGCAATACCGCATCCCGTTCCTCGATTTCGCCTTTTTCGCAGAAATCAGGCAAAAATATTTTTCTTAGGCAAAAATGAAATGCAACAGAGGAGCCCCATTTTGTTGCTGGATCACTGGTAAGCATGTGGGCATCCTATGGTAAAGAGGTCCGGGCAGGGCCGCTGACAGAATTTATGCGCCCCTATGCAATACTGTACTCAGATCCCCTTGAAAAAGTAAGTTACAAGTTACCAGTTATTCTAACCATAATAATTATTTGGAAAATAAATAAAAGATAACCCCATTCACAGATACGAACCTAAAAATATACACTTTTATTACATGAAACCTTTTAGCAAAATTCCTCATTAGCACAATATATTATATTCATAAAATATTATTCCTAAACACCTGTTATTTCTAACTTGCAGTCCAACATCAACGAATAACTCTCCTTGACTTCATTGATGTAAAATCATCAATTATATCATCAAAATTTAAAAGCCTAGCAAGATCGCTCTCCAGACTTAGGAGGCTAAGGTTACTCAGTCGTTCTTGACACATTGTTTATCTGAATACATTTTTTATTTTCTTCATTTTGCTGAAGGATCTTTCAGCATCAGCAATTGTCAATGGAATTGTATAGAATATTCTAATAGTTATACAAATATTTGGAAATAAACTGACCAGTTTTAATTCCCTCAGACTATTTAGGAGATTCATAGGTTTCAGGTTGGTCCTAAATTAAAGGCATGAATTGATTTTAAATATTTCGGCTCATCACTGATCTCTTTGTTAATGTCTTCATAATATTTTTCAAGATTAACTGTTAAGCACAGAAACGCCATTTCGTAATTTCAATTAAGAAACACGCCAAAATAATTAATTATCTTTACACCAAAAACTGATGCTTCCTGGACCAAAATATCGTATTTTATAATTGTTCGAATGCAACAGAAGCCAGAAGTCTTGCTAAAGATGTTATTGCTGAAGTACTATGAAGTGGCGTTCCTGTTCTTATCAATTACCTATATAAAAGTCAAATATTTACATATGAAGTGGTAAGTTGTATTAATTCTACTATTGTTGAGTTAATGTCAAATTTATGTAACAAATATTCTTACAAAATTTTATAGTACTCGTATGTATCTACGAATAATTATCCATAATAATAAAACATAATCAGACTCACTTAATCTGACGGGCCTTTATTGCTCACGGGCCCATGTGCACTCGCCCCCTCCCCCCCCCTTCTCGGCGGCCCTGGGTCCGGGCCCTCAGCCCATTCGTTCTCCTGTTGTTGAAAAAAGTCCGTTTCGGATACTCAAAAATACCATTTTTTAAAACTTTGCCTTCTTCTACCGTCCATATGCCAGGGGGTAAAAGGTTGTCATTTGTACCACAGACAGAGTTCGATAAGCTCTATTCACTCCACGTATCAGCTTCCTTCCCACTGCACTTTCGACCGGGTTATGGCGGCGACAAAGTTCGCCGAATAGAAGTTTCTATCTTTCTTTCGGAAATAAGCTTGTGTCTTGGATTCCGATTTTGATGATAAGGCATCCGAAGTGAATCATGGGTGAATACAGCATCGCATTCCGTTCTTCGACATCACTTTATTTCCGCAGAAATCGGGCAAAAATGTTCTTCTTAGCCAAAGGTAGAGTGCAACAGAGGTTCCCTATTATATTACTGGGTCACTGGTAAACATGTGGGCATCATACGGTAAAGAGTTAGGGCCCTCGGCCCCCTTGTTCTCCTTTTATAGAAAGAAGTCTGTTTTTGAAACTCAGAAGTACCATTCTTTCTTAATTTTGTCTTCCTCTACCGTCCATATGCCTGGAGGTAGAGGATTGTCCTTTGCACCATAGATAGAGATCGATAATCTCTATTCATTCTACATATCAGCTTTCTTCCCACTGCATATTCAGACGGGTTATTGCGGTGAGGAAGTTCGTCGAATAGGAGTTTGTATTTTTTCTTGAAAATCAGTTTGTTGTCGGGATTCCCATTTTCATGCTATCGTGTCCGAAGTGAGTCAAGGAGTACAACACCGCGTCCCGTTCTTCAATATCGTCATTATTTACGGAGATTAGAGACTGAAACATTCTAGATAGTCAGAAAAAAGTCTAGACAAAAGTGCAACGGATTTGCTCGATTTTAGTGGTGATTACTAGTAAACATGCGGGGATGCTACAGTTAAAAGGGCGGGTCTCTGTGCCCCTTCGTTCTCCTTGTGTAGAGAAAGTCTGTTTTGGAAAGTCAAAATGACCATTTTTTTTAACTTTGCCGGCCTCTACGTCCATATGCCTGGGGGCGGAGGGTTGTCCTTTCCACTACAGATAGAGTTCGAGGAGCTCTATTCGCCCCAAATATCAGCTTTGTTCTCACTACACATACGGCGGAGTTCTGCGGCAGAATATTGGCGGAAGAGAGGACTTAGTATTTTTTTCTCGAAAACCAGCTTGTGTTCGGGATTCCCAATTTGATGCTATCGTGCCCGAAGTAAGTCAAGGGGGAATACAACACCGCATCCCGTTCCTCGATATCGTTATTATTTTACGCAGATTAGAGACTGAAACTTTTTAGATATTCAGAAAAGTCTGAAAAAAAAAGTCTAACGGATTTTCTCCATATTATTGGTGATTACTAGTAAACATGCGGGAATGTTACAGTTAGAAGGGCGAGTCTCAAAGTCCCTTCGTTCTTCTTGTGTAGAGAAAAGTCTGTTTTGGAAAATCAAAAAGACCATTTTTGGAAAATTTGCCGGTTTCAACCGTCCATATGCTAGGGGGCAGAGGGTTGTACTTTGCACTACAGATAGAGTTCGAGGAGCTCTATTCGACCCAGTTATCAGCTTTGTTCTCACTACACACACGGCGGAGTTTTGGGTGCGAGAATGTTGGCGGAATACAGGTCTTGGTATTTTTTGCTCGAAAATCAGCTTGTGTTCGGGATTCCCAATTTTATGCTATCGTATCCGAAGTAAGACAAGGGGGAATACAAAACCGCATCCCCTTCCTGGATATCATCATTATTTTACGCAGATTAGAGACCGAAACTTTTCAAATATTCACAAAAAAGTCTAGAAAAAAAGTGCAACGGATTTGCTCGATTTTATTGGCGATTACTAGTAAACATGCGGGAATGCTTCAGTGAAAAGAGCGGGTCTCTTAGCCCCTTCGTTCTCCTCGTGTACAGAAAAGTCTGTTTAGGAAAGTAAAAAAGACAATTTTTGACAAATTTGCCGGCCTCTACCGTCCATATGCCTGGGGACAGAGGGTTGTCCTTTGCACTACAGATAGAGTTCGAGTAGCTCTATTCGCCCCATTATCAACTTTGTTCTCACTACATATATGACAGAGTTTTGGCGCCGAGATTGTTGGTGGAATAGAGGACTTGGTATTTTTTTTCTCGAAAATCAGCTTGTGTTCGGGATTCCCAATTTGATGCTATCGTGACCGAAGTAAGTCAAGGGGGAATTCAACACCGCATCCCGTTCCTCGATATCGCCATTTTTTTTTTTTTTCCGAGATTAGAGACTGAAACATCCTAGGTAGTCAGAAAAAAGTCTAGCAAAACGTGCAACGGATTTTCTCGATTTTAGTGGTGATTACTAGTAAACATGCGGGGATGCTACAGTTATAAGGGCGGGTCTCTGTGCCCCTTAGTTCTCCTTGTGTAGAGAAAATTCTGTTTTGGAAGGTCAAAATTACCATTTTTTTAAACTTTGCCGGCCTCTACCGTCCATATGCGTGGGGGCAGAGGGTTGTCCTTAGCACTACAGAGTTCGACGAGCTCTATTCGCTGCATTTATCAGCTTTGTTCTCACTACACATACGGCGGAGCTAGGGCGGCGAGAATGTTGGCGGAGTAGAGGTCTTGGTATTTTTTTTTCTAGAAAATCAGCTTGTGTTCGGGATTCCCAATTTTATGCTATCGTGTCCGAAGTAAGACAAGAGGGAATACAAAACCGCATCTCCTTCCTGGAAATCGTCATTATTTTACGCAGATTAGAGACTGAAACTTTTCAAATATTCGCAAAAAAGTCTAGAAAAAAGTGCAACGGATTTGCTCGATTTTATTGGCGATTACTAGTAAACATGCGGGGATGCTTCACTGAAAAGAGCGGATCTCTGAGCCCCTTCGTTCTCCTCGTGTAGAGAAAAGTCTGTTTAGGAAAGTAAAAAAGACAATTTTTGACAAATTTGCCGGCCTCTACCGTCCATATGCCTGGGGACAGAGGGTTGTCCTTTGCACTACAGATAGAGTTCGAGTAGCTCTATTCGCCCTATTATCAACTTTGTTCTCACTACACATATGACAGAGTTTTGGCTCCGAGAGTGTTGGTGGAATAGAGGTCTTAGTATTTTTTTTCGAAAATCAGCTTGTGTTCGGGATTCCCAATTTGATGCTATCGTGAGTGAAGTAAGTCAAGGGGGAATACAACATCGCATCGCGTTCCTCGATATCGCCTTTCTTTCCAGAGGTTAGAGACTGAAACATTGTAGGTAGTCAGAAAAAGTCTAGAAAAAAAGTGCAACGGATTTGCTCGATTTTATTGGTGATTACTAGTAAGCATGCGGGGATGCTACAGTGAAAAGGTCTGGTCTCTGAACCCCTTCGTTCTCCTCGTGTAGAGAAAAGTCTGTTTTGGAAGGTCAAAATGACCATTTTTTGAAAATTGGCTGGCCTCTACCATCCATATGTCTGGGGGCAGAGGGTTGTCCTTAGCACTACAGATAGGGTTCGAGGAGCTCTATTCGCCCCACGTATCAGCTTTGTTCTCACTACACATATGGCGGAGTTATGGCGGCGAGAATGTTGGCGGAGTTGATTTTTTTCTGGAAATTCAGCTTTGTTCGGGATTACCAATTTGATGCTATTGTGTCCGAAGTAAGTCAAGGGGGAATACATTATACAATACCGCATCCTGTTATGAACAGGTTAGAAATCAAAATTAAAATTTCGAATAAAAAGTATAGTTAAAATTGAAATTATGAAATAAAATTGAAACAGAAATTAAAATTAAAAACCTGAGTATGAATGAAAGTTAAAATGAAAAGTAAAGGAAGTTTAAAATATAAAAAAAATGTATAATTTAAATCAAAATAGAAAAATGAACTTACAAATAATTAGAAAATGAAACTAAAATTAAAAATTGTATTAACATTAAAAAATAATATAAAAGTTAATATTAAAAAATGAAATTAAAATTGAAAATAAAATTTAAATTGAAAAATTGAGTTAAATTAAAAATTATGATTAAAATTAAATTTAAATTTAAAGTAAAGTTGAATAATAGAATTGGAATAAAACAATTACATTAAATTAAAAATTAAAAAATCGAATTGAAATTAAAAATTAAACATTTCAACTAAAATGTAACAATAGAATTATAATAAAAAACAGAATTAAAATTAAAATTATAAAATGCATTTGAAATTAAACTTGAAAGATACAATTAAAATTAGAATTAAAAATTAAAATAATAAAGATAGATTAAAATTACAATTTAAAAAATTAAATTTTAATTGGAATAAAAAATAAAATCAGATTTGAGAAATTGAATTAAATTGAAATTGAAAGTAAAAAAATTAATTTAAAATTAACAAATAACATTAAAATTAATGAAAAAATAAATTAAAATTAAGGATAAAAATTAAATTAAAATTGAAAATGAAATTAAATTTAAAATGGAAAAAAATAGAATAGAATTAGGAAATAAAATTAAATAATATATAAATGAAACCCCGAAAAGACAAAGTATAGGATTATGTCTCGCGACTGGAATATTCTACGAAATGGAAATATAAAAATTGGAGATTTATCCTTCGAAGAGGTGGAAAAATTCAAATATCTTGGAGCAATAGGAACAAATATAAATGACACTCGGGAGGAAATTAAACGCAGAATAAATATGGGAAATGCCTGTTATTATTCGGTTGAGAAGCTTTTATCATCCAGTCTACTGTCAATAAATCTATGTTAGAATTTATAAAACAGTTATATTATCAGTTGTTCTGTATGGTTGTGAAACTTGGACTCTCACTTTGAGAGAGGAACAGAGATTAAGGGTGTTTGAGAATAAGGTTCTTAGGAAAATATTTGGGGCTAAAAGGGATGAAGTTACAAGAGACTGGAGAAAGTTACACAACACAGAACTGCACACATTGTATTCTTCACCTGACATAAATAGGAACATTAAATCCAGACGTTTGAGATGGGCAGAGCATGTAGCACGTATGGGCGAATCCAGAAATGCATATAGAGTGTTAGTTGGGAGGCTGGAGGGAAAAAGACATTTGGGGAGGCCGAGACGTAGATGGGAGGACAATATTAAAATGGATTTGAGGGAGATGGGTGGGCAACTCGTGCTCTCAAAGTGTCAACACAATCTCAGTGTAAGGTAGAACGGACTCTGTACTAGCTGTACTGTCTGTGTGCGGTTCTTTCAAGACACAAGTTCGATTGCGTCTGCAGTAAGTGGCGGCTCGTTTTAAGTGAAAAACAATATAATTCCCAGATCATTTCCCTTTAGTTACTAGTAAAAAGAGAATTTTCTTTTATTAAGAAGAGAGTTAAAACTTGTATTCTATTATTATATATGTGAGACTGATATCAAATATCATTAGCATGTTGTGCTTGCGAATTACATAATTGCACGACATATAATCGACTAGCTAAGAGCATTTATGGATAAATTTGAAATGTGGTAGTATCACGTAGAACATAAACAACTTCACTTTCTTTGACTATAAACTATCTTGAAGAGTGATAAGAAAATCTTCTCATCAAATATAAGAACCTACTTCAAGACATACAGCAGAATTCACTGCTAAGTTTGGAGAAACAGTGACAATTGACAAGGAATCGAAATTTTTCTGAAATCTTTTTGGCTTATGCTGATAGAAAATCCTGAAAATTTATAGCTTGAATTGATAAATCTACAGAACAGCACGCCACTCAGATTCCAGCGAAATCAGGAATCGAACTGTTCGTAATGTTGCCTAAGCCAGAATTTCCAAATATACTCTTTGCTTATGTGCTTGAGGCAGAGTTTAATACAAGAAAGAAGTGTAAAAGCTCTCAAAGTAAAGAAAGAGCTCAGAAGTAAGCTTATTTCATCTGCCGTGACATGTAAAAAATACTTCTTTGAATTTGTTATTGTTTGCGAATACAGACTATTACCTTTCTGAGAACAGAGGAATACTCTTTAATGTATAAAGACTTGTAAATTCTAGCGTTCTACGTTTCAAATAAGACATATAATAAGAAATATTAACAAATAGTGTAATAATAAATAAGTGTATTAAATATATTTGTTGTATCTTGAAAAGGTTGTATTCAGTTTGTGTTTCCAGTACTAAACTAATTTACAAAGCTAGAAAATAATATAATTTTGTTATGTGTTCAGGTATAGTCTGCCTAAAATTACTATAATTATTGTACCATGCGTCATTCTGAAATTCAAAGCATGGAATGGATATCACGATCACCTGCATGAGCCGCCAGAGTGCACCGTGGCTTCTGCAGCATAAATGCAAACAACTTGTAACTGCTGTGGCTGACTCCGTCTGTCTTTCTCTCTTTCAAGGATTTTTAGCACTTTGGGAGCACGAGTTGCCCATCCATGGATATGATGATAGAGACTGGATTAATCTTGCAAAGGATAGGGACCAATGGCGGGCTTATGTGAGGACTGCAATGAACCTGCAGGTTCCTTGAGAGCTATTTGTAAGTAAGGAAGTAAGTATGGTAAGTAAGTAATATATAAATGAAATAAAATAAAGAAATGAATTTAATTGGAAGAAATAAATTAAAAATTATATTCATTAATTAATTTGAATGAAGTAAAAAAATAAAATAAATAAATAAATAAATTTGAACAACAGATTAAACTAAAGGTTCGATTGCATTGTTAAGAAATCACCTCAGATCAGTAGCGGTTACAAAGGTTGGCAGTTCTGCACGAAAAATAGTGTCTTTAGCAAACGCATGCTGTTTATTGCATCTAAATCGGACAACACGTATAATTACAGCCCCTTCTTGAAGTTGACTGTGCACCCGAAATTGTACTCCAGCCATCCGTGCGCTACACCTCTCCCACCTGGTACAACTAGTCATGTAGTGGAGATGTGCCCCACATGCTTACTAGTTTTTTAAGTCAAATTAACTAAATCCTTCACTCCGGTGTTTGTCCATGTATTTTGTCCTCTAAACAGAATACACGGGTGAAGGAGAAAGCGTTTTCATGAGCGCAGCAAAAAACCATTCGTTTCCATTACACGTTTCGGTATTAAAATGACTAGTAGGCTACATGATTTCCTCGACTTTTTCCAGAAATTTCAATATTTAAATTTTGTGTAGGACGTCCTAATTTCTTAAGTTAACGTGCAATTTCTCTTTTAATTTCAAAAAGGGTTGGTCGATTAGGTTTTCATTTCATTCATTTTTAATATAAAATATTTCCTTAGACACACTGACTAATCACATCACACCACCCACAGTACTATAACACACTGGAACTGTAATGATATACAGTAGTCCAGAAGCCTATGTGTTCTAACGCAAGTCATAAAGAGATGAGGGAGTTGGCGGTTCTTTTGTATATTTGGAGAGAGCTGCTTCAGTTGCAGCTCTAATGCAGTCTTATGGGACGGTGAAGAAAACCAGTTTTCTGCTGCCGACTACCCTACGTTGAGCTTCAGGAACTGCCGATCATAGATCCGAAAAGTACGCTACAGCTAAAATTCTCGAGCAGTTCAAGGTTTCTACAGACAGTAAAATCTCAAATCGAAGGAGAATGAATTGGAAAAATAAATGAAACAATGAACTAGATTACATAAAAGCACGTTTTACATTTTTAATTTTTTCAGGTCTATTTAAATGGCGGTTCTGCAGCTCTGCAGTTCTTATTGTAGAGCCACCCCTGCCTCAAATTAGACATTGCACTGTAATTTCTTTCTCTTTTTCTTGCTTTGGTTTTATATTCATAACAAATTATCCAAGTAATATGTACTATTCAAAGTTTTGTTTTTGTAAATTGTATACTTTGTCTTCTAGACAATCACTGTTTAGGGGAAGTGTTTGATGATGATGATGATGATGATGATGATGATAATAAATTAAATTGAATTGAATTGAATAAATTAAGTAAATGTAATTAATTGATGTATGAAATTAAATTAATTATATAAATAAAATAAATTAAACATAATGAAATAAATAAAAAAAGGAATTACATACATAAATAAAAAGAAATTGAATGAATAAATAAATAAAATAAAATAAATGAATAATTTTAAGACGAAAATTGACATAAGTAACTATCATCATAATAATCACAGTGGAGGCTAGAATATGTTTCCTGCACTATGTTTAGTGAAGTCTTAAATATTCTTCCAGATTGGTTGGCTGTATAAAGCTGATGACTCCAAAGAAAAACAGAAGATGTCTTAGAAGAAGAAACAAGCAGCGAGGAGAGGCGTCTCATGGTGGAAACCTGGGAATACAGAAACAGAAATTAGTTCATGTATGTATCTGATGTGACGGTAAAAGGTTAGTTTTATGTGTAGGTACAGTACTTACGCAATTTATACTTTTGAATTATGCCTTTTGCTATTGCACAGATGGTTAATTTCCAGTACTAAGTCACAGATACTTCTTGACTGATTTCGGCTTAATTGATATGAAATTTTCAATTACAAACCTCATACTTGTAGTTTGAAAGGCTTGTAAACCAGTGAGATTTTAAATTGACGCGTGTGTGTGTGTGTGTGTGTGTGTGTGTGTGTGTGTGTGTGTGTGTGTATGTGTGTGTGTGTGTGTGTGCGTGTGTGTGTGTTTTTTTTAACACTACAATTGGGTATACACCCAGTGGCAGTGATATATAATATACAATAATACCATCACAATAATACAATAATTACAGCAATAAAAAAAATAAAATAAACGTAAATTTATTTCTAACTATAAATAAATAGATGCAATAAACCTAGGACTATAAATAAAAACTAATCTGTAATAGCGCCTACAATAAGCAAAAGTAAACCTAACATAAGTACTTCTATTTCACCCAACTATTACCAATTAAAGTATTTACATATCACCTTAATTAATTACATATCAACTTAATTACATATCATCTTAATTAATTACATGTCACATTAATTTATTTACATGTCAACTAAATTACTTATCATCTTAATTAATTACATATCAACTTCATTAATTACATGACACAACTTAGATAATTACACTGCACCTACAATTACATTTTCATGTGAATTGGGATACAATATTTATTACTTTATTTAATTTAATGTCAGTATAATGAACTTGTGGTAGCATCATAATTATTTTCGTTAAAGTGACATTGATTAGATTTGTATGCAAATTCGAGTATTCATCCATAATAAACACCTGTGCTTTACAAAATATGTAGCTGGAACACTAACTGCATGTAGCTGTTGTTGCTATCACGTGCTACTGTATAAATAAGTCAGTCACAATCAATCAAATGCTAAAGTCGATGGTGCTATATTAGCAACAAATTTACAGGGTCAGAAATTTGTTTTTTTTTTTTTTTATACAACTGGAGTAGTGTGTTGCTTGAGCATTCTTTATAATGACATTTCACTTTATTTGATCTCCGATAGCAAGTTCTTGAATTTCACATTCTCCTGGTTTTCTAGTACAAATCCACGTCTAAATTTTAAGCTAATTTTGAATTATCTGGGAAGTGCCACATTACCGATATATACAAGGGAGAGTAAAAAAGTAACCTTAATAACTGTTTCATTTATTTAATATGTACAATAAGACTACAAACACTTCATCATTTTTGAACATAGTATAACAGGAACACTTTCATTGAACGTAGTGAGGACTATGTTGAAAAGTGATGAAGTGTTTGTAGTCTTATTGTACATATTCAATTAATAAAACAATTATTAAGGTTACTTTTTTGACTCTCCCTCGAATATATATTTATTATTATTATTATTATTATTATTATTATTATTATTATTATTATTATTATTATTATTATTATTATTATTACTTTTTTTGCATAACAGTGTTAAGCCCCTGAAATAGTGTAATAGACCTTAGGGTTAAAAAAATTTGTTTATCATAAAAAGGCTTGCTAATGAGCCAATTACAGATAACATTTATAAATTCACCGCTGCTTAAAGTAAATAAATATGTAGGTATTTTATTAGGCACTTTTATTGCTATTATTTCAAAGTTATTGCTGGTTTTTATTAGTCGACATTTTGATTGATGAAACATACTTAATTGCCTAGTGTTATGATCGTGACAATCTTTCCTAAAAGTGTAATTATTAAAATTTTGCTTGATGTACATTAATAATTCAGAAATATATAAACTGGTGACAGTTAAGATCTTCTCGTTAATAAATAAAGGACGACAATGTTCATGTTAATGAGAATTGGTGATAATCCTGATGGCTTTTTTCTGTACCGGTAATTTAAAAATCTTGATGATGTGAGTACTGTTGCCCCATAATAAAATGCCATATCTTAATGTGCTGTTGAAATATGCGTAATCGACAGTCTTAATATATTTTAATGGTAAAATTAAACCCTGGATAATTTAATACTTAAGCTGAATACGTTGTTCCGAAGTTAGCTTTGTGTCAACCACAATTCCAAGCATGTTATATGAACAATTGATTGTGCAAGATTGTAAATTAAATGTTAATGATTCTATTTTTCTTTTCATTTAAAACTAAACCATTAGTTTCAAAATAAATTTTTAACTTGTACAAGTCAGTGTTTCATTTTGAAGCAACTGGAGATATTAAAAGGTTATAAAAACAAAATATGTTCCTTAACCTATAACTGGCTGTAGGTATTATCCAAGTGCCATTACACTATACAATACATAGTATGCATCGGGAAGTAGCTGCAAGTCTTGTATAGTGTAAAATTGAGACAGGGAAATCAAAAACTCCCTAACTCTAATAAACCAAATTTTACAGGAGAGAGAAAAAAACTTATTATTTCTCTTACTAACTTTAAAAATTATACATTTATCTATTATTATTGTGTAAAATTACATTCTTTATCAATTAAATGCTTCAAAACCTAAATTTTTACATTATCTTACGCTACAATTTGAAATAAACACTGCTGGAGTTCGTGGTTTTCTGACTTCCACAGTGTATGAATTAAGAAAAGTGAATAAATATGAGCCATGTGAAGAAAAACATATAAGTATATCATAATTCCCTTATGAAATATTGGAATATACGAGAAAATGGAAGTTTATTATTAAGATTAACATTGCTACGTTTTTTTAAATTTCAAATATATGAGACAGAAAATCACAAATTACCATAAAGCACATCAAAATACACAAATAAAACCACAAACAATATTAAAATGTTAACGCAGTCTCATTCATGTTACAGATTCTGTTTTTTTTCTGTCACTCCCATGTTCTTCCTGTGCATCTAGATTCTTGATTATTACTGTCCGCAAACAGAGTTTGGTAATTCATCCTACTTTCCTCAGAAATAAACTGCATTCAATTTTGCAAGTCCTTTTGCTTTCTTCTTTCAATGGCAATGCTGAATTGTACTTTAGTTGACTGGGGAATGATGCATCTGTATTGAGTTTCTGGAAGTTAATCGACTCGATATTGTGCCTTTAATAGTCTTACTTACATGGATTTCATAGATTTTTGTGACTTTCTGAATACCGTATCATATCACTTTACTCAGCTGGTTGAGCGATAGTGTTGCCACCTACCGGGAAATTAAGTTTGGAATGCAAAAACTCTCTTATTCCATGGAGTAAGTGGAGTTCTGACTTCCACGAGTTTTAAAACAACCCCCAGAAAGCAAATGAATGTCGAAATTAGTGTATTCTTGCCTTCCACGCATGCGGGACAAACTAAAACACATGATCGAGCCTATAACTCAATTTTGTCAAAAATTGGAGTTAGTGGGTTTTTGATCTCCCTGTCTTAATTATTAACTGGTTATCTACATTGCAGAAACTGATGCATTATCTATTAATTTCAGACTGTGTGACATCTTATTTATGCGTTCAAACAACATCTGATATGTGAAAAATATGCTTTCTTTGGGAAGTAAATGGTAACAAGTCAATGTGTTAACTAAGAAAGTCTTGCCCTACTGAGTTTGGAGACTGGCAGTAGTTTTTGAAGAATGCTTATAAAAGAATAAGTACAATTTCCTCTCGTATTATTTGCACGATAAATTTTCATTATGAGCATGCAAACTAGCAAATAACAGTCTTTGGAAATGGAGGGTAGTCGTTATCAGTTACTAGAAGAGGTTGATATTTTCTTTTCTATATACCTGTAATATAAAAGTAAAGTATTGGATATAACAAACATTGCTGATTTACTTCCATAAAAACCACAATAAATATAAATTTGATCCTCACGAATACCATACGAGACAAAATTACAGTTTATTTCTAAATACTCCCAAATGCCACACAACTGCTGGATTAAAAAACAGCAGAAGTTTTAGACCCAAAATATATAATGAATTAATTAGAGCTTACCCTGAGCTAAGTACACTTAACACACACAGATTTAAGAAACAAATCAGATTAATTATTTAATTGTTTAAGGTAATTGAGTTAAAAATTGATACTCTAATATTCATGTACTTTTGTATTTTCTATATGTATATAGACCCTATTATTACATGCTGTATTATTTTACCATTTATTAATGTTATTGTGCTCATTGAACTCTCTTAATTTTGTGATATATTTTGTATAACTGATCTGAACTGTGCCCGAGCACGAGCTTCTGCTCTTTCGGGCTGCAATGCCTAATGTAGCTCAAGTGTAAAGTATTAAATAAATAAATAAATAAAATAAAATAAATAAATAAATAAATGTAATACAGAGCATAGTTGAAGTTAATGAACTGGGACTTTGCAGAAGAGGAGAGAGAAAATTATGGAATCCGTGATGCCATTGAGCAACGATTTGTAGAAGTATATTTCCAGGTCTGGTACTTGATTTGCAACTGTTGCATTTAACGAGTGGTACGTCTTGATTTGGCAATCTTGTTGCAGGTGGCTCACTGACTCGAGAAGAAGAAGTGGAGACAAGAAATTGTTCATTCGAACACACAGCTCACAAGAAGTGCATTTGATGAGCGACAGAAGAAAGAAATTGTACACCATCTACCCCAGTTACAAGGGAGTAGGGGGAGGCCAGAGACTCCCGCAGTTATCAGCTTTGCCAAGACTCCGTCTCCTATCCCAGGTAAGTGTAAAATGTACAGTTTTTCGAAGATATGCCAGGCCTAGATACACTGTAACTAGTTTTTACTACTTTCATATTTTCTACCTCTTCTTAACTTTCTCTGTGCTTTGTACTATGAAGGAACAACTCTGAAACAAGCTCTACCATTAGATAAATATTTTTTTCAAATTGATAGCAACATTTATTACATTCTCATGCTTTTTTGTAGTCTTGTCATTCTGAATATTAGTTGGCGACTTCATTGTGATACTTGGACAGGTACAGTAGTGGCTTAGTGCATAATGATTGCTAAATACGTGCCAGGACTTACACAACTTGATTGTGTATAATAATAGACTTTACACTAATGGTTTTAGAGCACTTATAGAGACTGAACTTACTTACTTACTGGCTTTTAAGGAACCCGGAGGTTCATTGCCGCCCTCACATAAGCCCGCCATTGGTCCCTATCCTGAGCAAGATTAATCCAGTCTCTACCATCATATCCCACCTCCCTCAAATCCATTTTAATATTATCTTCCCATCTACGTCTCGGCCTCCCCAAAGGTCTTTTCCCCTCTGGCCTCCCAACTAACACTCTATATGCATTTCTGGATTCGCCCATACGTACTACATGCCCTGCCCACCTCAAACGTCTGGATCTTATAGAGACTGAAGTATAGGTTTATTTATTTTCCAAATTCATAGTAAGGTTTATTACATTGGATGCTGCTTGTAGTCTTGTTGTTTTGAATTTTACTTGAGGACTTGTTTCTGACACTTGGAGAAGTGCAACAGGGACTATGGTCTTGCATAATGATTGTTGAATTCATGCTAGAACTTATACAACTCCGGCAGTACCTTTTTTTATTGCTTTCACATAATAAATTACTTTACACTGATAATAATAGGACAGTAGTGACAAATGAACTGTTGAATAAATATTTTACAAAGTCGTAACAAGATTTATTACATTCTTATGCTTCTTGTGGTCTTGTTGTTTTGAATAGTAATGGACAAAATTATTGTGACTTTAGCCAACTGCAATAGGGATTCTGGTCGTGCATAATTATAGCCAAACTCATGGCAGAGGTTATACAAGTCTCAGAGTACCTTCGTTTTGTTGCTTTACATAATAATTGGCTCAATCTACTAATTATGGAGCTGCATTACCGACTGAGTTCTTGCATGAATATGTAGCTACAAATTGAAATAACTACGTTGTAGTGGTGTTGTTTTGAAAAGTAATTGACGAGTTCGTACTGATACTTGGACACGTGCAATAAGGTTGGTAAAATAATGCCAGGACTTATACATAAGTGACAGTATTTTTGTTTAGTTCTCTTACATAATTAAATTGACATTGATAGTTAAAGAGCAGTAAAAACAACTGAACTGTTGGAAAATATTTTCCAAATAGCAATTTTTATTACATTCCTATGCTGTTTGTGGTTTTGTTGTTTTGAATCGAAATTGACAACTTCATTGTTATACTTGGACAGCTGCAATAAGTAATTGATTAACTAGCGGACTTACTCGTGTTAATTATGTAAGTCTGTGTGCCTTACAGGTGTTTCGGTGCTTCATCACACCATCCTCAGAGCCTATTAGATCTCGGTGTCATCTCGAACTTCTCTGCATATTGTGTGGGTGCGTTTGATTGTTGAAAAGTGTTGAAAAGTGGAGTCAAATAGTGTGTGTATACTGAAATTGATCTATGTGTTGAGAATTTGATCAGGGTGTGTTTTAGTGTGTTTGTATATTTCATATTGTTCTAGTGTGTTGAGTTTTTGGTTCTTGGGTTGTATGTGTAGGATTTCCATGTCCGCATTTATGTTATTGTATGTATGGTTAGCATTGGTTATGTGATCTGCGTATGTAGATGTATTGTGTCCTCTGGTTATTGCTTTAATGTGTTCTTTGTAGCGTGTTTGGAATGATCTGTCTGTCTGTCTGTCTGTCTGTCTGTCTGTCCAATGTAGAACTTGTCACAACTATTACATGTGAGTGTGTATACACTGTGTGGTCGTATTTATTTGTTTGCGTTTTTTGTGTGTTGAGATGTCTTTGTAGTGTGTTTTCTGTTCTGTATGCTATGTTGTATTTCTGCTTTCTGAATGAAGATGCTTATGTGTGCTTTTGTTTTCATATGTTAGTGTGATGTATTTCTTGTGTTCTTGTGTTTGTGTTGTGTTTTTCGTGTTGCAGCTGTAAGCCGCACAGACTTACATAATTAACAAGTTCGAGATGACGCGGAGATCTAGTAGGCTCTGAGGATGGTGTGATGAAGCACCGAAACAGCTGTAAGCCGCACAGACTTACATAATTAACACGATTAAGTCCGCTAGTTAATCAATTACTTATATTCGAGTGTTAACAGTAGTGTACGCAAGATTCGAAATGGATTATCAGCTGCAATAAGTTTTCTAGTCTTGCATAATGATTGCTAAATTCATGCTAGAGCTCATAGAACTATACAAGTACTTTTGTTTAGTGCTTTTGCATAATAATTGACATTTTACTAATAGTTACACAGCAGCTATTGGGACTGAAGTGTAGGTTAATTATTTTCGAAATTCATAATAAGGTTTCTTACATTCCTATGCTTGTTTAGGTGTTGTAGTGTTCAATAATGTTCGGCAACTTCATACTTACACTTGGAGAACTGCAATAGGGACACTAATGTTGAATATTAATTGACAAATTCATGCCATGACATATGCAAGTCTGACATTGCTTTGTTTCATGATTTTGCATAATAATCGACTTAAACTACTAGTCATAGAGCTGCATTACCGACTGAGCTCTTGCATAAATGTTTACTAATTGAACAAATTACAGTGTTGTCACAGTCTACTATATACAGTCACGAAGCTTGAGTTTTGAGGGTGCTAGAAACAATAGACTGTGACAGTTCTATTTTGCATTGCCTGTAATGAGGCGATATTAGCGATCCTAGTGGTGAGCAACTGTCTAATGTTTGCATATTTACTACATACTGAGCTAGTGGAATAGTAATTGACGACTTCATACTGGTACAGTGCAATAAGTTCTCTAATCTTGCATGATCTTTGCTAAATTCATGCCAGGACATACATCTCTGACAGTACTTTTGTTTAGTAGTTTTACATAATAAATTACTTTACTGGTAGTTGTAGAACAGTTATATGGATTGATGTGTAGGTTACATATTATCCATAGCAATATTTATTACATTCTTATGCTAGTTTAGATATTGTAGTGTTGTATATATAATGTTTGACGATTTCGTACTGACATTTGGACAGCTGCAATAGCTGTACTCTGCAGTCGAATATTTATGCTAAATTGATGCCAGAGTACCGTACCTTTGTTTAACTCACTTAATCTACAAATAATAGAGCTGCATTAGCAACTCAGCTCTTGCATGAATGTTTACTAATAGAACAAATTACAGTTTTGTTGTGTGGAATAGTAATTGACGATTTCATACTGGTACAGTGCAATAAGTTCTCTATGCATAATCATTGTTAAATTCATGCCAGGACATACATCTCTGACAGTACTTTTGTTTAGTGGTTTTACATAATAAATGACTTTACGCTGATAGTTATAGAGCAGTTATATGGATTGATGTGTAGGTTATGTATTATCCATACCAATATTTAGTACATTCTTATGCTTGTTTAGGTGTTGTGTAATGTTTGATGGTTTTGTACTGACATTTGTACAGCTGCAATAACTACTGGTACTCTACAGTTGAATATTTAATACTAATTGATGTCAGGGATTATGTAAGTCTCAGAGTACGGTACCTTTGTTTCTCTTTTACATAATAACTCACTTAATCTGCTAATCATAGAGCTGCATTAGTGACTGAGTTCGTGCATGAATGTTTACAAATTTCAAAAAAAAAATTAGAATTATCCATGCATTTTGTGATGTTGTTCTTTTGAATAACAATTGACGATTTCATATTTGGACATATGCAACAGGTACTCTGCTCTTACATAATGATTGCTTAATTTATGCCACGACTTATAGAAGTATGGCAGCACTATTTTTGGTCCTTTTACATAATAAATGGATTGACATTGAGAGTTAAAGAGGTACTAATAGCAAGTGAACTGTTGGAAAATATTTTCCAAATTTTTAGTGTCTTGTGGTCATGTTGTGTTGAACAGAAATTGCCGACTTTATTCTGATACTTTGACAGCTTCAATAGCGACTCTGGTCGTGCATAAAGATTACTAAATTCATGGCAGGATTTATAGGAATGTGGCAATACTTTTGTTTACAGCTTTGGCATAATAACTAACTTTACACTAATAGTTATAGAACAGATGTAAGGGCTAATGTGCATCTTAATTATTTTCCAAATGCATAGCAAGATTTATTACATTCCCATGATTGTTTGGTGTTGTAGTGTTCAATAATGTTTGAAGACTGCATACTGACACATGGACAGCTGCAATGGTGATCACAGAGAGTGGAAACAGAGCACAGAGGAAGCAGAGTCAGCACAGAGAAGGAGAAAGAGCACAGTGAGTACAGAATGAGAAGAGAGAGAGCAGAGAAACACCAGAGAGTACACTGGGACAACAGGGACCACAGAGACAGCACACCGAGGCCAGAGAGAGAGAGGATAGAGGGGGAAGATAAAGTACAGCGACACAGCAGAGAGGACAGACAGAGAGGTCAAAGTGAGTACAGAGAGAGTAGAGAGGAGGTAAATAGAATACAAGGAATGCAGATTGAGTTCAGAGAGGCCTAGCAGAGTACAGAAATGGAAGATAGAATACAGAGAGAAATTATAGATAGAGTGATCAATAAGACAGCAGAGACAGAACCGAGAGGGAAGAGAGAAAATAGAGATCAATCACAGACAACACAGGGGACAGGCAGAGTAGAGACGCCACAGGGACAGCACAGAGGTGACAGGGAGAGTAGAGACGCCACAGAGAGAGCACAGAGGTGACAGGGAGAGTAGAGAGGCCACAGGGAGAGCACAGAGGGGACAGGGAGAGTAGAGAGGCCACAGGGAGAGCACAGAGGGGACAGGGAGAGTAGAGAGGCCACAGGGAGAGCACAGAGGGGACAGGGAGAGTAGAGAGGCCACAGGGAGAGCACAGAGGGGACAGGGAGAGTAGAGAGGCCACAAGGAGAGCACAGAGGGGACAGGGAGAGTAGAGAGGCCACAGGGAGAGCACAGAGGGGACAGGAAGAGTAGAGAAGCCACAGGGAGAGCACAGAGGGGACAGGGAGAGTAGAGAGGCCACAGCGAGAGCACAGAGGGGACAGGGAGAGTAGAGAGGCCACAGGGAGAGCACAGAGGGGACAGGGAGAGTAGAGAGGCCACAGGGAGAGCACAGAGGGGACAGGGAGAGTAGAGAGGCCACAGGGAGAGCACAGAGGGGACAGGGAGAGTAGAGAGGCCACAGGGAGAGCACAGAGGGGACAGGGAGAGTAGAGAGGCCACAAGGAGAGCACAGAGGGGACAGGGAGAGTAGAGAGGCCACAGGGAGAGCACAGAGGGGACAGGGAGAGTAGAGAGGCCACAAGGAGAGCACAGAGGGGACAGGGAGAGTAGAGAGGCCACAGGGAGAGCACAGAGGTGACAGGAAGAGTAGAGAGGCCACAGGGAGAGCACAGAGGGGACAGGGAGAGTAGAGACGCCACAAGGAGAGCACAGAGGGGACAGGGAGAGTAGAGAGGCCACAGGGAGAGCACAGAGGGGACAGGGAGAGTAGAGAGGCCACAACGAGAGCACAGAGGGGACAGGGAGAGTAGAGAGGCCACAAGGAGAGCACAGAGGGGACAGGGAGAGTAGAGAGGCCACAGGGAGAGCACAGAGGGGACAGGGAGAGTAGAGAGGACACAAGGAGAGCACATAGGGGACAGGGAGAGTAGAGAGGCCACAGGGAGAGCACAGAGGGGACAGGGAGAGTAGAGAGGCCACAGGGAGAGCACAGAGGGGACAGGGAGAGTAGAGAGGCCACAGGGAGAGCACAGAGGGGACAGGGAGAGTAGAGAGGCCACAGGGAGAGCACAGAGGGGACAGGGAGAGTAGAGAGGCCACAAGGAGAACACAGAGGGGACAGGGAGAGTAGAGAGGCCACAGGGAGAGCACAGAGGGGACAGGGAGAGTAGAGAGGCCACAAGGAGAGCACAGAGGGGACAGGGAGAGTAGAGAGGCCACAGGGAGAGCACAGAGGTGACAGGAAGAGTAGAGAGGCCACAGGGAGAGCACAGAGGTGACAGGGAGAGTAGAGAGGCCACAAGGAGAGCACAGAGGGGACAGGGAGAGTAGAGAGGCCACAGGGAGAGCACAGAGGGGACAGGGAGAGTAGAGAGGACACAAGGAGAGCACAGAGGGGACAGGGAGAGAAGAGAGGCCACAGGGAGAGCACAGAGGGGACAGGGAGAGTAGAGAGGCCACAGGGAGAGCACAGAGGGGACAGGGAGAGCACAGAGGGGACAGGGAGAGTAGAGAGGCCACAGGGAGAGCACAGAGGGGACAGGGAGAGTAGAGAGGCCACAAGGAGAGCACAGAGGGGACAGGGAGAGTAGAGAGGCCACAGGGAGAGCACAGAGGGGACAGGGAGAGTAGAGAGGCCACAAGGAGAGCACAGAGGGGACAGGGAGAGTAGAGAGGCCACAGGGAGAGCACAGAGGTGACAGGAAGAGTAGAGAGGCCACAGGGAGAGCACAGAGGGGACAGGGAGAGTAGAGAGGCCACAAGGAGAGCACAGAGGGGACAGGGAGAGTAGAGAGGCCACAGGGAGAGCACAGAGGGGACAGGGAGAGGCCACAAGGAGAGCACAGAGGGGACAGGGAGAGTAGAGAGGCCACAAGGAGAGCACAGAGGGGACAGGGAGAGTAGAGAGGCCACAGGGAGAGCACAGAGGGGGCAGGGAGAGTAGAGAGGACACAAGGAGAGCACAGAGGGGACAGGGAGAGTGGAGAGGTCACAGGGAGAGCACAGAGGGGACAGGGAGAGTAGAGAGGCCACAGGGAGAGCACAGAGGGGACAGGGAGAGTAGAGAGGCCACAGGGAGAGCACAGTGGTGACAGGAAGAGTAGAGAGGCCACAGGGAGAGCACAGAGGGGACAGGGAGAGTAGAGAGGCCACAAGGAGAGCACAGAGGGGACAGGGAGAGTAGAGAGGCCACAAGGAGAGCACAGAGGGGACAGGGAGAGTAGAGAGGCCACAGGGAGAGCACAGAGGGGACAGGGAGAGTAGAGAGGCCACAGGGAGAGCACAGAGGGGACAGGGAGAGTAGAGAGGCCACAGGGAGAGCACAGAGGTGACAGGAAAAGTAGAGAGGCCACAGGGAGAGCACAGAGGGGAAAGGGAGAGTAGAGAGGCCACAAGGAGAGCACAGAGGAGACAGGGAGAGTAGAGAGGCCACAGGGAGAGCACAGAGGGGACAGGGAGAGTAGAGAGGCCACAGGGAGAGCACAGAGGTGACAGGAAGAGTAGAGAGGTCACAGGGAGAGCACAGAGGGGACAGGGAGAGTAGAGAGGTCACAGGGAGAGCACAGAGGGGACAGGGACAGTAGAGAGGCCACATGGAGAGCACAGAGGTGACAGGGAGAGTAGAGAGGCCACAGGGAGAGCACAGAGGGGACAGGGAGAGTAGAGAGGACACAAGGAGAGCACAGAGGGGACAGGGAGAGTAGAGAGGCCACAGGGAGAGCACAGAGGGGACAGGGAGAGAAGAGAGGCCACAAGGAGAGCACAGAGGGGACAGGGAGAGTTGAGAGGCCACATGGAGAGCACAGAGGTGACAGGAAGAGTAGAGAGGCCACAGGGAGAGCACAGAGGGGATAGGGAGAGTAGAGAGGCCACAGGGAGAGCACAGAGGGGATAGGGAGAGTAGAGAGGCCACAAGGAGAGCACAGAGAGGACAGGAAGAGTAGAGAGGACACAGGGAGAGTTCAGAGGGGACAGGGAGAGTACAGAGGGGACAGGGAGAGTAGAGAGGACACAAGGAGAGCACAGAGGGGACAGGGAGAGTAGAGAGGACACAAGGAGAGCACAGAGGGGACAGGGAGAGTAGAGAGGCCACAAGGAGAGCACAGAGAGGACAGGAAGAGTAGAGAGGACACAGGGAGAGCACAGAGGGGACAGGGAGAGTACAGAGGGGACAGGGAGAGTAGAGAGGACACAAGGAGAGCACAGAGGGGACAGGGAGAGTAGAGAGGACACAAGGAGAGCACAGAGGGGACAGGGAGAGTAGAGAGGTCACAGGGAGAGCACAGAGGGGACAGGGAGAGTAGAGAGGCCACAGGGAGAGCACAGAGGGGACAGGGAGAGTACAGAGGGGACAGGGACAGTAGAGAGGACACAAGGAGAGCACAGAGGGGACAGGGAGAGTAGAGAGGACACAAGGAGAGCACAGAGGGGACAGGGAGAGTAGAGAGGTCACAGGGAGAGTACAGAGGGGACAGGGAGAGTAGAGAGGACACAAGGAGAGCACAGAGGGGACAGGGAGAGTAGAGAGGACACAAGGAGAGCACAGAGGGGACAGGGAGAGTAGAGAGGTCACAGGGAGAGCACAGAGGGGACAGGGAGAGTAGAGAGGTCACAGGGAGAGTACAGAGGGGACAGGGAGAGTAGAGAGGACACAAGGAGAGCACAGAGGGGACAGGGAGAGTACAGAGGGGACAGGGAGAGGTGAGAGGCCACAAGGAGAGCACAGTGGGGACAGGGAGAGTAGAGAGGTGACAGGGAGAGTAGAGAGGACACAAGGAGAGCACAGAGGGGACAGGGAGAGTAGAGAGGACACAAGGAGAGCACAGAGGGGACAGGGAGAGTAGAGAGGTCACAGGGAGAGCACAGAGGGGACAGGGAGAGTAGAGAGGTCACAGGGAGAGCACAGAGGGGACAGGGACAGTAGAGAGGCCACATGGAGAGCACAGAGGTGACAGGGAGAGTAGAGAGGCCACAGGGAGAGCACAGAGGGGACAGGGAGAGTAGAGAGGCCACAAGGAGAGCACAGAGGTGACAGGGAGAGTTGAGAGGCCACATGGAGAGCACAGAGGTGACTGGGAGAGTAGAGAGGCCAGAGGGAGAGCACAAAGGTGACAGCGAGAGTTGAGAGGCCACAAGGAGAGTACAGAGGGGACAGGGAGAGTAGAGAGGACACAAGGAGAGCACAGAGGGGACAGGGAGAGTAGAGAGGACACAAGGAGAGCACAGAGGGGACAGGGAGAGTAGAGAGGTCACAGGGAGAGCACAGAGGGGACAGGGAGAGTAGAGAGGTCACAGGGAGAGCACAGAGGGGACAGGCAGAGTAGAGAGGACACAAGGAGAGCACAGAGGGGACAGGGAGAGTACAGAGGGGACAGGGAGAGTAGAGAGGTCACAGGGAGAGCACAGAGGGGACAGGGAGAGTAGAGAGGACACAAGGAGAGCACAGAGGGGACAGGGAGAGTACAGAGGGGACAGGGAGAGTATAGAGGTCACAGGGAGAGCACAGAGGGGACAGGGAGAGTACAGAGGACACAAGGAGAGCACAGAGGGGACAGGGAGAGTAGAGAGGCAACAGGGAGAGCACAGAGGGGACAGGGAGAGTAGAGAGGTCACAGGGAGAGCACAGAGGGGACAGGGAGAGTAGAGAGGTCACAGGGAGAGCACAGAGGGGACAGGGAGAGTAGAGAGGACACAAGGAGAGCACAGAGGGGACAGGGAGAGTAGAGAGGCCACAGGGAGAGCACAGAGGGGACAGGGAGAGTAGAGAGGTCACAGGGAGAGCACAGAGGGGAGAGGGAGAGTAGAGAGGCCACAAGGAGAGCACAGAGAGGACAGGGAGAGTACAGAGGGGACAGGGAGAGTAGAGAGGACACAAGGAGAGCACAGAGGGGACAGGGAGAGTAGAGAGGCCACAGGGAGAGCACAGAGGGGACAGGGAGTGTAGAGAGGCCACAGGGAGAGCACAGAGGTTACAGGGAGAGTAGGGAGGCCACAGGAAGAGGACAGATGGGACAGGGAGAGTAGAGAGGCCACAGGGAGAGCACAGAGGTGACAGGAAGAGTAGAGAGGTCACAGGGAGAGCACAGAGGGGACAGGGAGAGTAGAGAGGTCACAGGGAGAGCACAGAGGGGACAGGGACAGTAGAGAGGCCACATGGAGAGCACAGAGGTGACAGGGAGAGTAGAGAGGCCACAGGGAGAGCACAGAGGGGACAGGGAGAGTAGAGAGGACACAAGGAGAGCACAGAGGGGACAGGGAGAGTAGAGAGGCCACGGGGAGAGCACAGAGGGGACAGGGAGAGTAGAGTGGCCACAAGGAGAGCACAGAGGGGACAGGGAGAGTTGAGAGGCCACATGGAGAGCACAGAGGTGACAGGAAGAGTAGAGAGGCCACAGGGAGAGCACAGAGGGGATAGGGAGAGTAGAGAGGCCACAGGGAGAGCACAGAGGGGATAGGGAGAGTAGAGAGGCCACAAGGAGAGCACAGAGAGGACAGGAAGAGTAGAGAGAACACAGGGAGAGTTCAGAGGGGACAGGGAGAGTACAGAGGGGACAGGCAGAGTAGAGAGGACACAAGGAGAGCACAGAGGGTACAGGGAGAGTAGAGAGGACACAAGGAGAGCACAGAGGGGACAGGGAGAGTAGAGAGGCCACAGGGAGAGCACAGAGGGGATAGGGAGAGTAGAGAGGCCACAAGGAGAGCACAGAGAGGACAGGAAGAGTAGAGAGGACACAGGGAGAGCACAGAGGGGACAGGGAGAGTACAGAGGGGACAGGGAGAGTAGAGAGGACACAAGGAGAGCACAGAGGGGACAGGGAGAGTAGAGAGGACACAAGGAGAGCACAGAGGGGACAGGGAGAGTAGAGAGGTCACAGGGAGAGCACAGAGGGGACAGGGAGAGTACAGAGGGGACAGGGAGAATAGAGAGGACACAAGGAGAGCACAGAGGGGACAGGGAGAGTAGAGAGGACACAAGGAGAGCACAGAGGGGACAGGGAGAGTAGAGAGGTCACAGGGAGAGTACAGAGGGGACAGGGAGAGTAGAGAGGACACAAGGAGAGCACAGAGGGGACAGGGAGAGTAGAGAGGACACAAGGAGAGTAGAGAGGTCACAGGGAGAGCACAGAGGGGACAGGGAGAGTAGAGAGGTCACAGGGAGAGTACAGAGGGGACAGGGAGAGTAGAGAGGACACAAGGAGAGCACAGAGGGGACAGGGAGAGTACAGAGGGGACAGGGAGAGGTGAGAGGCCACAAGGAGAGCACAGTGGGGACAGGGAGAGAGTAAAAAGGGGGACAGGGAGAGTAGAGAGGACACAAGGAGAGCACAGAGGGGACAGGGAGAGTAGAGAGGACACAAGGAGAGCACAGAGGGGACAGGGAGAGTAGAGAGGTCACAGGGAGAGCACAGAGGGGACAGGGAGAGTAGAGAGGTCACAGGGAGAGCACAGAGGGGACAGGGACAGTAGAGAGGCCACATGGAGAGCACAGAGGTGACAGGGAGAGTAGAGAGGCCACAAGGAGAGCACAGAGGTGACAGGGAGAGTTGAGAGGCCACATGGAGAGCACAGAGGTGACTGGGAGAGTAGAGAGGCCAGAGGGAGAGCACAAAGGTGACAGCGAGAGTTGAGAGGCCACAAGGAGAGTACAGAGGGGACAGGGAGAGTAGAGAGGACACAAGGAGAGCACAGAGGGGACAGGGAGAGTAGAGAGGACACAAGGAGAGCACAGAGGGGACAGGGAGAGTAGAGAGGTCACAGGGAGAGCACAGAGGGGACAGGGAGAGCAGAGAGGTCACAGGGAGAGCACAGAGGGGACAGGGAGAGTAGAGAGGACACAAGGAGAGCACAGAGGGGACAGGGAGAGTACAGACGGGACAGGGAGAGTAGAGAGGTCACAGGGAGAGCACAGAGGGGACAGGGAGAGTAGAGAGGACACAAGGAGAGCACAGAGGGGACAGGGAGAGTACAGAGAGGACTGGGAGAGTAGAGAGGTCACAGGGAGAGCACAGAGGGGACAGGGAGAGTACAGAGGACACAAGGAGAGCACAGAGGGGACAGGGAGAGTAGAGAGGCCACAGGGAGAGCACAAAGGGGACAGGGAGAGTAGAGAGGTCACAGGGAGAGCACAGAGGGGACAGGGAGAGTAGAGAGGTCACAGGGAGAGCACAGAGGGGACAGGGAGAGTAGAGAGGACACAAGGAGAGCACAGAGGGGACAGGGAGAGTAGAGTGGCCACAGGGAGAGCACAGAGGGGACAGGGAGAGTAGAGAGGTCACAGGGAGAGCACAGAGGGGAGAAGGAGAGTAGAGAGGCCACAAGGAGAGCACAGAGAGGACAGGGAGAGTACAGAGGGGACAGGGAGAGTAGAGAGGACACAAGGGGAGCACAGAGGGGACAGGGAGAGTAGAGAGGCCACAGGGAGAGCAGAGAGGGGACAGGGAGTGTAGAGAGGCCACAGGGAGAGCACAGAGGTGACAGGGAGAGTAGGGAGGCCACAGGAAGAGGACAGATGGGACAGGGAGAGTAGAGAGGCCACAGGGAGAGCACAGAGGTGACAGGAAGAGTAGAGAGGTCACAGGGAGAGCACAGAGGGGACAGGGAGAGTAGAGAGGTCACAGGGAGAGCACAGAGGGGACAGGGACAGTAGAGAGGCCACATGGAGAGCACAGAGGTGACAGGGAGAGTAGAGAGGCCACAGGGAGAGCACAGAGGGGACAGGGAGAGTAGAGAGGACACAAGGAGAGCACAGAGGGGACAGGGAGAGTAGAGAGGCCACGGGGAGAGCACAGAGGGGACAGGGAGAGTAGAGAGGCCACAAGGAGAGCACAGAGGGGACAGGGAGAGTTGAGAGGCCACATGGAGAGCACAGAGGTGACAGGAAGAGTAGAGATCCCACAGGGAGAGCACAGAGGGGATAGGGAGAGTAGAGAGGCCACAGGGAGAGCACAGAGGGGATAGGGAGAGTAGAGAGGCCACAAGGAGAGCACAGAGAGGACAGGAAGAGTAGAGAGGACACAGGGAGAGTTCAGAGGGGACAGGGAGAGTACAGAGGGGACAGGCAGAGTAGAGAGGACACAAGGAGAGCACAGAGGGTACAGGGAGAGTAGAGAGGACACAAGGAGAGCACAGAGGGGACAGGGAGAGTAGAGAGGCCACAGGGAGAGCACAGAGGGGATAGGGAGAGTAGAGAGGCCACAAGGAGAGCACAGAGAGGACAGGAAGAGTAGAGAGGACACAGGGAGAGCACAGAGGGGACAGGGAGAGTACAGAGGGGACAGGGAGAGTAGAGAGGACACAAGGAGAGCACAGAGGGGACAGGGAGAGTAGAGAGGACACAAGGAGAGCACAGAGGGGACAGGGAGAGTAGAGAGGTCACAGGGAGAGCACAGAGGGGACAGGGAGAGTACAGAGGGGACAGGGAGAATAGAGAGGACACAAGGAGAGCACAGAGGGGACAGGGAGAGTAGAGAGGACACAAGGAGAGCACAGAGGGGACAGGGAGAGTAGAGAGGTCACAGGGAGAGTACAGAGGGGTCAGGGAGAGTAGAGAGGACACATGGAGAGCACAGAGGGGACAGGGAGAGTAGAGAGGACACAAGGAGAGCACAGAGGGGACAGGGAGAGTAGAGAGGTCACAGGGAGAGCACAGAGGGGACAGGGAGAGTAGAGAGGTCACAGGGAGAGTACAGAGGGGACAGGGAGAGTAGAGAGGACACAAGGAGAGCACAGAGGGGACAGGGAGAGTACAGAGGGGACAGGGAGAGGTGAGAGGCCACAAGGAGAGCACAGTGGGGACAGGGAGAGAGTAAAAAGGGGGACAGGGAGAGTAGAGAGGACACAAGGAGAGCACAGAGGGGACAGGGAGAGTAGAGAGGACACAAGGAGAGCACAGAGGGGACAGGGAGAGTAGAGAGGTCACAGGGAGAGCACAGAGGGGACAGGGAGAGTAGAGAGGTCACAGGGAGAGCACAGAGGGGACAGGGACAGTAGAGAGGCCACATGGAGAGCACAGAGGTGACAGGGAGAGTAGAGAGGCCACAGGGAGAGCACAGAGGGGACAGGGAGAGTAGAGAGGCCACAAGGAGAGCACAGAGGTGACAGGGAGAGTTGAGAGGCCACATGGAGAGCACAGAGGTGACTGGGAGAGTAGAGAGGCCAGAGGGAGAGCACAAAGGTGACAGCGAGAGTTGAGAGGCCACAAGGAGAGTACAGAGGGGACAGGGAGAGTAGAGAGGACACAAGGAGAGCACAGAGGGGACAGGGAGAGTAGAGAGGACACAAGGAGAGCACAGAGGGGACAGGGAGAGTAGAGAGGTCACAGGGAGAGCACAGAGGGGACAGGGAGAGTAGAGAGGTCACAGGGAGAGCACAGAGGGGACAGGGAGAGTAGAGAGGACACAAGGAGAGCACAGAGGGGACAGGGAGAGTACAGAGGGGACAGGGAGAGTAGAGAGGTCACAGGGAGAGCACAGAGGGGACAGGGAGAGTAGAGAGGCCACAGGGAGAGCACAGAGGGGACAGGGAGAGCAGAGAGGTCACAGGGAGAGCACAGAGGGGAGAAGGAGAGTAGAGAGGCCACAAGGAGAGCACAGAGTGGACAGGGAGAGTACAGAGGGGTCAGGGAGAGTAGAGAGGACACAAGGGGAGCACAGAGGGGACAGGGAGAGTAGAGAGGCCACAGGGAGAGCAGAGAGGGGACAGGGAGTGTAGAGAGGCCACAGGGAGAGCACAGAGGTGACAGGGAGAGTAGGGAGGCCACAGGAAGAGGGCAGATGGGACAGGGAGAGTAGAGAGGCCACAGGGAGTGCACAGAGGTGACAGGAAGAGTAGAGAGGTCACAGGGAGAGCACAGAGGGGACAGGGAGAGTAGAGAGGTCACAGGGAGAGCACAGAGGGGCAGGGACAGTAGAGAGGCCACATGGAGAGCACAGAGGTGACAGGGAGAGTAGAGAGGCCACAGGGAGAGCACAGAGGGGACAGGGAGAGTAGAGAGGACACAAGGAGAGCACAGAGGGGACAGGGAGAGTAGAGAGGCCACGGGGAGAGCACAGAGGGGACAGGGAGAGTAGAGAGGCCACAAGGAGAGCACAGAGGGGACAGGGAGAGTTGAGAGGCCACATGGAGAGCACAGAGGTGACAGGAAGAGTAGAGAGGCCACAGGGAGAGCACAGAGGGGATAGGGAGAGTAGAGAGGCCACAGGGAGAGCACAGAGGGGATAGGGAGAGTAGAGAGGCCACAAGGAGAGCACAGAGAGGACAGGAAGAGTAGAGAGGACACAGGGAGAGTTCAGAGGGGACAGGGAGAGTACAGAGGGGACAGGCAGAGTAGAGAGGACACAAGGAGAGCACAGAGGGTACAGGGAGAGTAGAGAGGACACAAGGAGAGCACAGAGGGGACAGGGAGAGTAGAGAGGCCACAGGGAGAGCACAGAGGGGATAGGGAGAGTAGAGAGGCCACAAGGAGAGCACAGAGAGGACAGGAAGAGTAGAGAGGACACAGGGAGAGCACAGAGGGGACAGGGAGAGTACAGAGGGGACAGGGAGAGTAGAGAGGACACAAGGAGAGCACAGAGGGGACAGGGAGAGTAGAGAGGACACAAGGAGAGCACAGAGGGGACAGGGAGAGTAGAGAGGTCACAGGGAGAGCACAGAGGGGACAGGGAGAGTACAGAGGGGACAGGGAGAATAGAGAGGACACAAGGAGAGCACAGAGGGGACAGGGAGAGTAGAGAGGACACAAGGAGAGCACAGAGGGGACAGGGAGAGTAGAGAGGTCACAGGGAGAGTACAGAGGGGTCAGGGAGAGTAGAGAGGACACATGGAGAGCACAGAGGGGACAGGGAGAGTAGAGAGGACACAAGGAGAGCACAGAGGGGACAGGGAGAGTAGAGAGGTCACAGGGAGAGCACAGAGGGGACAGGGAGAGTAGAGAGGTCACAGGGAGAGTACAGAGGGGACAGGGAGAGTAGAGAGGACACAAGGAGAGCACAGAGGGGACAGGGAGAGTACAGAGGGGACAGGGAGAGTTGAGAGGCCACAAGGAGAGCACAGTGGGGACAGGGAGAGAGTAAAAAGGGGGACAGGGAGAGTAGAGAGGACACAAGGAGAGCACAGAGGGGACAGGGAGAGTAGAGAGGACACAAGGAGAGCACAGAGGGGACAGGGAGAGTAGAGAGGTCACAGGGAGAGCACAGAGGGGACAGGGAGAGTAGAGAGGTCACAGGGAGAGCACAGAGGGGACAGGGACAGTAGAGAGGCCACATGGAGAGCACAGAGGTGACAGGGAGAGTAGAGAGGCCACAGTTATAGCACAGAGGGGACAGGGAGAGTAGAGAGGCCACAAGGAGAGCACAGAGGTGACAGGGAGAGTTGAGAGGCCACATGGAGAGCACAGAGGTGACTGGGAGAGTAGAGAGGCCAGAGGGAGAGCACAAAGGTGACAGCGAGAGTTGAGAGGCCACAAGGAGAGTACAGAGGGGACAGGGAGAGTAGAGAGGACACAAGGAGAGCACAGAGGGGACAGGGAGAGCACAGAGGGGACAGGGAGAGTAGAGAGGTCACAGGGAGAGCACAGAGGGGACAGGGAGAGTAGAGAGGTCACAGGGAGAGCACAGAGTGGACAGGGAGAGTAGAGAGGACACAAGGAGAGCACAGAGGGGACAGGGAGAGTACAGAGGGGACAGGGAGAGTAGAGAGGTCACAGGGAGAGCACAGAGGGGACAGGGAGAGTAGAGAGGACACAAGGAGAGCACAGAGGCGACAGGGAGAGTACAGAGAGGACTGGGAGAGTAGAGAGGTCACAGGGAGAGCACAGAGGGGACAGGGAGAGTACAGAGGACACAAGGAGAGCACAGAGGGGACAGGGAGAGTAGAGAGGCCACAGGGAGAGCACAGAGGGGACAGGGAGAGTAGAGAGGTCACAGGGAGAGCACAGAGGGGACAGGGAGAGTAGAGAGGTCACAGGGAGAGCACAGAGGGGACAGGGAGAGTAGAGAGGACACAAGGAGAGCACAGAGGGGACAGGGAGAGTAGAGAGGCCACAGGGAGAGCACAGAGGGGACAGGGAGAGTAGAGAGGTCACAGGGAGAGCACAGAGGGGAGAAGGAGAGTAGAGAGGCCACAAGGAGAGCACAGAGAGGACAGGGAGAGTACAGAGGGGACAGGGAGAGTAGAGAGGACACAAGGGGAGCACAGAGGGGACAGGGAGAGTAGAGAGGCCACAGGGAGAGCACAGAGGGGACAGGGAGTGTAGAGAGGCCACAGGGAGAGCACATAGGTGACAGGGAGAGTAGGGAGGCCACAGGAAGAGGACAGATGGGACAGGGAGAGTAGAGAGGCCACAGGGAGAGCACAGAGGGGACAGGGAGTGTAGAGAGGCCACAAGGAGAGCACAGCGGGGACAGGGAGAGTAGAGAATCCAAAAGGAGGGCACAGATGTGACAGGAAGAGTAGAGAAGCCACAGGAAGGGCACAGAGGGGACAGGGAGAGTAGAGAGACCACATGGAGAGCACAGAGGTTACAGGGAGAGTAGAGAGGCCACAGGGAGATCACAGAGGGGACATCTAGAGTAGAGAGGCGACATGGAGAGCACAGAAGTGAAAGGTAGAGTAGAGAGACCATAGGGAGAGCACAGAGGGGACAGGGAGATTAGAGAGGCAACAGGGAGAGCACAGAGGGGACAGGGAGAGTACAGAGGCCACAGGGAGAGCACTGAGGGGACAGGGAGAGTAGAGAGACCACACGGAGAGCACAGAGGGTATTCGGAGAGTTGAGACGCCACAGGGAGAGCACATAGGGGACAGGGAGAGTAGAGAGGCCACAGGGAGAGCACAGAGGGGACAGGGAGAGTATAAAGGCCACAGGGAGAGCACAGATGTGACGGGGAGAGTAGACAGGCAACAGGGAGAGCATAGAGGGGACAGGGAGAGTAGAGAGGCTACAGGGGGAGCACAGAGGGGACAGGGAGAGTAGAAAGGCCACAAGGAGGGCACAGAGGGGACAGAAAGAGTAGAGGGGCCACAGGGAGAGCACAGAGGGGAAAGGAAAGAGTAGAGAGGCCAGAGAGAGAGCACAGAGGGGATAGGGAGCGTAGAGAGGACACAGGGAGAGTAGAGAGGCCACAGGGAGAGCACAGAGGGGACAGGGAGAATAGAGAGGCTACAGGGAGAGCACAGAGGGGACAGGGAGAGTAGAGAGGCCACAGGGAGAGCACAGAGGGGACAGGGAGAGTAGAGAGGACACAAGGAGAGCACAGAGGGGACAGGGAGAGTAGAGAGGCCACAGGGAGAGCACAGAGGGGACAGGGAGAGTAGAGAGGCCACAAGGAGAGCACAGAGGGGACAGGGAGAGTAGAGAGGACACAAGGAGAGCACAGAGGGGACAGGGAGAGTAGAGAGGTCACAGGGAGAGCACAGAGGGGACAGGGAGAGTAGAGAGGTCACAGGGAGAGCACAGAGGGGACAGGGAGAGTAGAGAGGCCACAGGGAGAGCACAGAGGGGACAGGGAGAGTAGAGAGGCCACAAGGAGAGCACAGAGGGAACGGGGAGAGTAGAGAGGCCACAGGGAGAGCACAGAGGTGACAGGAAGAGTAGAGAGGCCACAGGGAGAGCACAGAGGGGACAGGGAGAGTAGAGAGGCCACAAGGAGAGCACAGAGGGGACAGGGAGAGTAGAGAGGCGACAAGGAGAGCACAGAGGGGACAGGAAGAGTAGAGAGGCCACAGGGAGAGCACAGAGGGGACAGGGAGAGTAGAGAGGCCACAAGGAGAGCACAGAGGGGACAGGGAGAGTAGAGAGGCCACAAGGAGAGCACAGAGGGGACAGGGAGAGTAGAGAGGCCACAGGGAGAGCACAGAGGGGACAGGGAGAGTAGAGAGGACACAAGGAGAGCACAGAGGGGACAGGGAGAGTACAGAGGGGACAGGGAGAGTAGAGAGATCACAGGGAGAGCACAGAGGGGACAGGGAGAGTAGAGAGGCCACAGGGAGAGCACAGAGGGGACAGGGAGAGTAGAGAGGTCACAGGGAGAGCACAGAGGGGACAGGGACAGTAGAGAGGCCACATGGAGAGCACAGAGGTGACAGGGAGAGTAGAGAGGCCAGAGGGAGAGCACAGAGTGGACAGGGAGTGTAGAGAGGCCACAGGGAGAGCACAGAGGGGAAAGGGAGAGTAGAGAGGCCACAAGGAGAGCACAGAGGGGACAGGGAGAGTAGAGAGGCCACAGGGAGAGCACAGCGGGGACAGGGAGAGTAGAGAGGCCACAAGGAGAGCACAGAGGTGACAGGGAGAGTTGAGAGGCCACATGGAGAGCACAGAGGTGACTGGGAGAGTAGAGAGGCCAAAGGGAGAGCACAAAGGTGACAGCGAGAGTTGAAAGGCCACAAGGAGAGAACAGAGGGGACAGGGAGAGTAGAGAGGACACAAGGAGAGCACAGAGGGGACAGGGAGAGTAGAGAGGACACAAGGAGAGCACAGATGGGACAGGGAGAGTAGAGAGGACACAAGGAGAGCAAAGAGGGGACAGGGAGTGTAGAGAGGTCACAGGGAGAGTAGAGAGGTCACAGGGAGAGTACAGAGGGGACAGGGAGAGTAGAGAGGACACAAGGAGAGCACAGAGGGGACAGGGAGAGTACAGAGGGGACAGGGAGAGGTGAGAGGCCACAAGGAGAGCACAGTGGGGACAGGGAGAGTACAGTTGGGACAGGGAGAGTAGAGAGGACACAAGGAGAGCACAGAGGGCACAGGGAGAGTAGAGAGGACACAAGGAGAGCACAGAGGGGACAGGGAGAGTAGAGAGGTCACAGGGAGAGCACAGAGGGGACAGGGAGAGTAGAGAGGTCACAGGGAGACCACAGAGGGGACAGGGACAGTAGAGAGGCCACATGGAGAGCACAGAGGTGACAGGGAGAGTAGAGAGGCCACAGGGAGAGCACAGAGGGGACAGGGAGATTAGAGAGGCCACAGGGAGAGCACAGAGGGGACAGGGAGAGTAGAGAGGCCTCGAGGAGAGCACAGAGGGTACAGGGAGAGTAGAGAGGCCACAGGGAGAGCACAGAGGGGACAGGGAGAGTAGAGAGGCCACAAGGAGAGCACAGAGGTGACAGGGAGAGTTGAGAGGCCACATGGAGAGCACAGAGGTGACTGGGAGAGTAGAGAGGCCAGAGGGAGAGCACAAAGGTGATAGCGAGAGTTGAGAGGCCACAAGGAGAGTACAGAGGGGACAGGGAGAGTAGAGAGGACACAAGGAGAGCACAGAGGGGACAGGGAGAGTAGAGAGGACACAAGGAGAGCACAGAGGGGACAGGGAAAGTAGAGAGGCCACAGGGAGAGCACAGAGGGGACAGGGAGTGTAGAGAGGCCACAAGGAGAGCACAGCGGGGACAGGGAGAGTAGAGAATCCAAAAGGAGGGGACAGATGTGACAGGAAGAGTAGAGAAGCCTCAGGAAGGGCACAGAGGGGACAGGGAGAGTAGAGAGACCACAGGGAGAGCACAGAGGTTACAGGGAGAGTAGACAGGCCACAGGGAGATCACAGAGAGGACATCTAGAGTAGAGAGGCGACATGGAGAGCACAGAAGTGAAAGGTAGAGTAGAGAGACCATAGGGAGAGCACAGAGGGGACAGGGAGATTAGAGAGGCAACAGGGAGAGCACAGAGGGGACAGGGAGAGTACAGAGGCCACAGGGAGACAACTGAGGGGACAGGGAGAGTAGAGAGACCACACGGAGAGCACAGAGGGTATTGGGAGAGTTGAGACGCCACAGGGAGAGCACATAGGAGACAGGGAGAGTAGAGAGGCCACAGGGAGAGCACAGAGGGGACAGGGAGAGTATAAAGGCCACAGGGAGAGCACAGATGTGACGGGGAGAGTAGACAGGCAACAGGGAGAGCATAGAGGGGACAGGGAGAGTAGAGAGGCTACAGGGGGAGCACAGAGGGGACAGGGAGAGTAGAAAGGCCACAAGGAGGGCACAGAGGGGACAGCAAGAGTAGAGGGGCCACAGGGAGAGCACAGAGGGGAAAGGAAAGAGTAGAGAGTCCACAGAGAGAGCACAGAGGGGATAGGGAGAGTAGAGAGGACACAGGGAGAGTAGAGAGGCCACAGGGAGAGCACAGAGGGGACAGGGAGAATAGACAGGCTACAGGGAGAGCACAGAGGGGACAGGGAGAGTAGAGAGGCCACAGGGAGAGCACAGAGGGGACAGGGAGAGTAGAGAGGACACAAGGAGAGCACAGAGGGGACAGGGAGAGTAGAGAGGCCACAGGGAGAGCACAGAGGGGAGAGGGAGAGTAGAGAGGCCACAAGGAGAACACAGAGGGGACAGGGAGAGTAGAGAGGCCACAGGGAGAGCACAGAGGTGACAGGAAGAGTAGAGAGGCCACAGGGAGAGCACAGAGGGGACAGGGAGAGTAGAAAGGCCACAAGGAGAGCACAGAGGGGACAGGGAGAGTAGAGAGGCCACAGGGAGAGCACAGAGGGGACAGGGAGAGTAGAGAGGCCACAAGGAGAGCACAGAGGGGACAGGGAGAGTAGAGAGGCCACAGGGAGAGCACAGAGTTCACAGGAAGAGTAGAGAGGCCACAGGGAGAGCACAGAGGGGACAGGGAGAGTAGAGAGGCCACACGGAGAGCACAGAGGGGACAGGGAGAGTAGAGAGGCCACAAGGAGAGCACAGAGGGGACAGGGAGAGTAGAGAGGCCACAGGGAGAGCACAGAGGTGACAGGGAGAGTAGAGAGGCCACAGGGAGAGCACAGAGTTCACAGGAAGAGTAGAGAGGCCACAGGGAGAGCACAGAGGGGACAGGGAGAGTAGAGAGGCCACACGGAGAGCACAGAGGGGACAGGGAGAGTAGAGAGGCCACAAGGAGAGCACAGAGGGGACAGGGAGAGTAGAGAGGCCACAGGGAGAGCACAGAGGTGACAGGAAGAGTAGAGAGGCCACAGGGAGAGCACAGAGGGGACAGGGAGAGTAGAGAGGCCACAAGGAGAGCACAGAGGGGACAGGGAGAGTAGAGAGGCCACAAGGAGAGCACAGAGGGGACAGGGAGAGTAGAGAGGCCACAGGGAGAGCACAGAGGGGACAGGGAGAGTAGAGAGGACACAAGGAGAGCACAGAGGGGACAGGGAGAGTAGAGAGATCACAGGGAGAGCACAGAGGGGACAGGGAGAGTAGAGAGGCCACAGGGAGAGCACAGATGGGACAGGGAGAGTAGAGAGGCCACAGGGAGAGCACAGAGGTGACAGGAAGAGTAGAGAGGCCACAGGTAGAGCACAGAGGGGACAGGGAGAGTAGAGAGGCCACAAGGAGAGCACAGGGGGGACAGGGAGAGTAGAGAGGCCACAAGGAGAGCACAGAGGGGACAGGGAGAGTAGAGAGGCCACAGGGAGATCACAGAGGGGACAGGGAGAGTAGAGAGGACACAAGGAGAGCACAGAGGGTACAGGGAGAGTACAGAGGGGACAGGGAGAGTAGAGAGGTCACAGGGAGAGCACATAGGGGACAGGGAGAGTAGAGAGGCCACAGGGAGAGCACAGAGGGGACAGGGAGAGTAGAGAGGCCACAGGGAGAGCACAGAGGTGACAGGAAGTGAAGAGAGGCCACAGGGAGAGCACAGAGGGGACAGGGAGAGTAGAGAGGCCACAAGGAGAGCACAGAGGGGACAGGGAGAGTAGAGAGGCCACAGGGAGAGCACAGAGGGGACAGGGAGAGTAGAGAGGCCACAGGGAGAGCACAGAGGTGACAGGAAGAGTAGAGAGGTCACAGGGAGAGCACAGAGGGGACAGGGAGAGTAGAGAGGTCACAGGGAGAGCACAGAGGGGACAGGGACAGTAGAGAGGCCACATGGAGAGCACAGAGGTGACAGGGAGAGTAGAGAGGCCACAGGGAGAGCACAGAGGGGACAGGGAGAGTAGAGAGGCCACAGGGAGAGCACAGAGGGGACAGGGAGAGTAGAGAGGACACAAGGAGAGCACAAAGGGGACAGGGAGAGTAGAGAGGTCACAGGGAGAGGACAGAGGGGACAGGGAGAGTAGAGAGGCCACAGGGAGAGCACAGAGGGGACAGGGAGAGTAGAGAGGCCACAAGGAGAGCACAGAGGGGACAGGGAGAGTTGAGTGGCCACGTGGAGAGCACAGAGGTGACAGGAAGAGTAGAGAGACCACAGGGAGAGCACAGAGGGGATAGGGAGAGTAGAGAGGCCACAGGGAGAGCACAGAGGGGATAGGGAGAGTAGAGAGGCCACAAGGAGAGCACAGAGAGGACAGGAAGAGTAGAGAGGACACAGGGAGAGCACAGAGGGGACAGGGAGAGTACAGAGGGGACAGGGAGAGTAGAGAGGACACAAGGAGAGCACAGAGGGGACAGGGAGAGTAGAGAGGACACAAGGAGAGCACAGAGGGGACAGGGAGAGTAGAGAGGTCACAGGGAGAGCACAGAGGGGACAGGGAGAGTAGAGAGGCCACAGGGAGAGCACAGAGGGGTTAGGGAGAGTAGAGAGGCCACAAGGAGAGCACAGAGAGGACAGGAAGAGTAGAGAGGACACAGGGAGAGCACAGAGGGGACAGGGAGAGTACAGAGGGGACAGGGAGAGTAGAGAGGACACAAGGAGAGCACAGAGGGGACAGGGAGAGTAGAGAGAACACAAGGAGAGCACAGAGGGGACAGGGAGAGTAGAGAGGTCACAGGGAGAGCACAGAGGGGACAGGGAGAGTAGAGAGGCCACAGGGAGAGAACAGAGGGGACAGGGAGAGTACAGAGGGGACAGGGAGAGTAGAGAGGACACAAGGAGAGCACAGAGGGGACAGGGAGAGTAGAGAGGACACAAGGAGAGCACAGAGGGGACAGGGAGAGTAGAGAGGTCACAGGGAGAGTACAGAGGGGACAGGGAGAGTAGAGAGGACACAAGGAGAGCACAGAGGGGACAGGGAGAGTAGAGAGGACACAAGGAGAGCACAGAGGGGACAGGGAGTGTAGAGAGGTCACAGGAAGAGCACAGAGGGGACAGGGAGAGTAGAGAGGTCACAGGGAGAGTACAGAGGGGACAGGGAGAGTAGAGAGGACACAAGGAGAGCACAGAGGGGACAGGGAGAGTACAGAGGGGACAGGGAGAGGTGAGAGGCCACAAGGAGAGCACAGTGGGGACAGGGAGAGTACAGAGGGGACAGGGAGAGTAGAGAGGACACAAGGAGAGCACAGAGGGGACAGGGAGAGTAGAGAGGACACAAGGAGAGCACAGAGGGGACAGGGAGAGTTGAGAGGTCACAGGGAGAGCACAGAGGGGACAGGGAGAGTAGAGAGGTCACAGGGAGAGCACAGAGGGGACAGGGACAGTAGAGAGGCCACATGGAGAGCACAGAGGTGACAGGGAGAGTAGAGAGGCCACAGGGAGAGCACAGAGGTGACAGGGAGAGTAGAGAGGCCACAGGGAGATCACAGAGGGGACAGGGAGAGTAGAGAGGCCACAAGGAGAGCACAGAGGGGACAGGGAGAGTAGAGAGGCCACAGGGAGAGCACAGAGGGGACAGGGAGAGTAGAGAGGCCACAAGGAGAGCACAGAGGTGACAGGGAGAGTTGAGAGGCCACATGGAGAGCACAGAGGTGACTGGGAGAGTAGAGAGGCCAGAGGGAGAGCACAAAGGTGACAGCGAGAGTTGAGAGGCCACAAGGAGAGAACAGAGGGGACAGGGAGAGTAGAGAGGACACAAGGAGAGCACAGAGGGGACAGGGAGACTAGAGAGGACACAAGGAGAGCACAGAGGGGACAGGGAGAGTAGAGAGGTCACAGGGAGAGCACAAAGGGGACAGGGAGAGTAGAGAGGTCACAGGTAGAGCACAGAGGGGACAGGGAGAGTAGAGAGGACACAAGGAGAGCACAGAGGGGACAGGGAGAGTACAGAGGGGACAGGGAGAGTAGAGAGGTCACAGGGAGAGCACAGAGGGGACAGGGAGAGTAGAGAGGACACAAGGAGAGCACAGAGGGGACAGGGAGCGTACAGAGGGGACAGGGAGAGTAGAGAGGTCACAGGGAGGGCACAGAGGGGACAGGGAGAGTACAGAGGACACAAGGAGAGCACAGAGGGGACAGGGAGTGTAGAGAGGCCACAAGGAGAGCACAGCGGGGACAGGGAGAGTAGAGAATCCAAAAGGAGGGCACAGATGTGACAGGAAGAGTAGAGAAGCCACAGGAAGGGCACAGAGGGGACAGGGAGAGCTCAGAGAGAACAGGGAGAGTAGAGAAGCCACAGGGAGAGCAGAGAGACCACAGGGAGAGCACAGAGCGGACCTGGAGAATAGAGAGGCCACAGGGAGAGCACAGAGGTGACAGGGAGAGTAGAGAGGCCACAGGGAGAGCACAGAGGGGACAGGGAGAGTAGAGATGCCACAGGGAGAGCACAGAGGGGACAGGGAGAGTAGAATGGCCATAGGGAGAGCACAGAGGTGACAGGGAGAGTAGAGAAGCCACAGGACGGGCACAGAGGGGACAGGGAGAGTAGAGAGACCTCAGGGAGAGCACAGAGGTTACAGGGAGAGTAGAGAGGCCACAGGGAGATCACAGAGGGGACATCTAGAGTAGAGAGGCGACATGGAGAGCACAGAAGTGAAAGGTAGAGTAGAGAGACCATAGGGAGAGCACAGAGGGGACAGGGAGATTAGAGAGGCAACAGGGAGAGCACAGAGGGGACAGGGAGAGTACAGAGGCCACAGGGAGAGCACTGAGGGGACAGGGAGAGTAGAGAGACCACACGGAGAGCACAGAGGGTATTGGGAGAGTTGAGACGCCACAGGGAGAGCACATAGGGGACAGGGTTAGAGTAGAGAGGCCACAGGGAGAGCACAGAGGGGACAGGGAGAGTATAAAGGCCACAGGGAGAGCACAGATGTGACGGGGAGAGGTGACAGGCAACAGGGAGAGCATATAGGGGGTTCAGGGAGAGTAGAGAGGCTACAGGGGGAGCACAGAGGGGACAGGGAGAGTAGAAAGGCCACAGGGAGGGCACAGAGGGGACAGCAAGAGTAGAGGGGCCACAGGGAGAGCACAGAGGGGAAAGGAAAGAGTAGAGAGGCCACAGAGAGAGCACAGAGGGGATAGGGAGAGTAGAGAGGACACAGGGAGAGTAGAGAGGCCACAGGGAGAGCACAGAGGGGACAGGGAGGTTAGAGAGGCTACAGGGAGAGCACAGAGGGGACAGGGAGAGTAGAGAGGCCACAGGGAGAACACAGAGGGGACAGGGAGAGCAGAGAGGCGACAGGGAGAGCACAGAGGGGACAGGGAGAGTAGTGAGGCCACAGGGAGAGCGCAGAGGGGACAGGCAGTGTAGATAGGCCACAGGGAGAGCACAGAGGTGAGAGGGAGAGTAGAGAGGCCACAGGGAGAGCACAGAGGGAACATGGAGAGTAGAGAGAGCTCAGAGGGGACAGGGAGATTAGAGAGGCCACAGGGAGAGCAGAGAGGGGACAGGAAGAGTATAGAGGCCACAGGGAGAGCAATGAGGGTACAGGGAGAGTAGAGAGGCCAAAAGAGAGCACAGAGGGGACTGGGAGAGTAGAGAGGCCACAGGGAGAGCACAGAGGGGAAAGGAAAGAGTAGAGAGGCCACAGGGAGAGCACAGAGGGGACAGGGAGTGTAGAAAGGTCACAGGGAGAGCACAGAGGGGACAGGGAGGGTAGAGAGGCCACAGGGAGAGCACAGAGGGGACAGGAAATAGTAGAGAGGACACATGGAGAGCACAGAGGGGACGGGGAGAGTAGAGAGGCCACAGGGAGAGCACAGAGGGGTGAGGGAGAGTAGAGAGGCCACAGGGAGAGCAGAGAGGTTTTTTGGGGATTGTAGAGAGGCCACAGGGAGCGCACAGAGGTTTTAGTGAGAGTAGAGATGCCACAGGGAGCGCACATAGGTGACAGGGAGAGTTGAGTGGCCACATTGAGGGCACAGAGTTGACAGGGAGAGTAGAGACCACAGGGAGGGCACTGAGGTGACAGGGAGAGTAGAGAGATGACATGGGGGAGTAGAGAGGTGACAAGGAGAGCGGGTAAGTGTTAGGGAGAGTAGAGAGATGACAAGGAGTGCTGAGAGGTGGGAAGGAGAGCTGAGAGGTTGCAGGGATAGTGGTGAGGTGACAAGGAGAGCAGAGAGATGACAGGGAGTGTAGGGAGAGTAAAGAGGTGACAAGGAGAGCTGAGAGGTGACAAGGAGAGCTGAGAGGTGTCAGGGAGAGTAGTGAGGTGACAAGGAGAGCAGAGGGGTGTCAGGGAGTGTAGAGAGTTGACTAGGAGTGTAGTAAGTTGACAAGGAGAGCAGAGAGGTGTCAGGGAGTTTAGAGAGTTGACTAGGAGTGTAGATAGTTGACAAGGAGGGCAGAGAAGTTTCAGGGAGAGTAGAGATGTGAAAAGGTGAGCTGAGAGGTGACAAGGAGTGCTGAGAGGTGTCAGGGAGAGTAGAGAGGTGACAAGGAGAGCTGAGAGGTGTCAGGGAGAGTAGAGAGGTGACAGGGAGAGTAGAGAGGTGACAGGGAGTGCTGAGAGGTGACAAGGAGAGCTGAGAGGTGTCAGGGAGAGTAGAGAGGTGACAAGGAGAGCTGAGAGGTGTCAGGGAGTGTAGAGAGTTGACAAGGAGAGTAGAGAGGTGACAAGGAGAGCAGGGAGAGTAGAGAGTTGACAAGGAGAGCTGAGCGGTGACAAGGAGAGGTGAGAGGTGTCAGGGAGAGTAGAGAGGTATCAGGGAGTGTAGAGAGTTGACTAGGAGAGTAGAGAGTTGACAAGGAGAGCATAGAAGTGTCAGGGAGAGTAGAGAGGTGACAAGGAGAGCTGAGAGGTGACAAGGAGAGCTGAGAGGTGTCAGGGAGAGTAGAGAAGTGACAAGGAGAGCAGAGAGGTGTCAGGGAATGTAGAGACTTGACTAGGACAGTAGAGAGTTGACAAGGAGAGCAGAGAGGTGTCAGGGAGTGTAGAGAGTTGACTAGGAGAGTAGACAGTTGACAAGGAGGGCAGAGAATTTTCAGGGAGAGTAAAGATTTGACAAGGAGAGCTGAGAGGTGACAAGGAGAGCTGAGATGTGACAAGGAGAGCTGAGAGGTGTCAGTGAGAGTAGAGAGGTGACAAGGAGAGCTGAGAGGTGTCAGGGAGTGTAGAGAGTTGACAAGGAGAGTAGAGAGGTGACAAGGAGAGCAGAGAAGTTTCAGGGAGAGTAGAGAGGTGACATGGAGAGCTGAGAGGTGTCAGGGAGAGTAGAGAGGTAACAGGGAGAGTAAAAATGTGTCAGGGAGTGTAGAGAGTTGACAAGGAGAGTAGAGAGGTGACAAGGAGAGCAGAGAAGTGTCAGTGAGAGTAGAGAGGTGACAAGGAGAGTAGAGAGATGACAAGGAGAGCTGAGAGGTGTAAGGGAGAGTAGAGAGGTGACAGAGTAGAGAGGTGTCAGGGAGTGTAGAGAGGTGACAAGGAGAGCAGAGAATTGTGAGGGAGAGTAGAGAGGTGACAAGGAGTGTAGAGAGGTGAGAAGGAGAGCTGAGAGTTGTCGGGGAGAATAGAGAGGTGACAAGGAGAGCTGAGAGGTGTCAGGTATAGTAGAGAGGTGACAAGGAGAGCTGAGAATTGTCAGGGAGAGTAGATAGGTGACAAGGAGAGTATAGAGGTGACAAGGAGACCTGAGAGTTGTCAGGGAGAGTAGAGAGGTGACAAGGAGAGCTGAGAGGTGTCAGGGAGTGTGGAGAGGTGTCAGGGAGTGTAGAGAGTTGACAAGGAGAGTAGAGAGGTGACAAGGAGAGCAGAGAAGTGTCAGGAAGAGTAGAGAGGTGACAAGGAGAGTAGAGAGATGACATGGGGAGTAGAGAGGTGACGGGGAGAGCAGAGAGGTATCAGGGAGTGTAGAGAGTTGACAAGGAGAGTAGAGAGGTGACAAGTAGAGCAGAGAAGTGTCAGGAAGAGTAGAGAGGTGACAAGGAGAGTAGAGAGAATGACATGGGGAGTAGAGAGGTGACAAGGAGACCTGAGAGTTGTCAGGGAGAGTAGAGAGGTGACAAGGAGAGCTGAGAGGTGTCAGGGAGTGTGGAGAGGTGACAGGGAGTGTAGAGAGGTGTCAGGGAGTGTAGAGAGTTGACAAGGAGAGTAGAGAGGTGACAAGGAGAGCAGAGAAGTGTCAGGAAGAGTAGAGAGGTGACAAGGAGAGTAGAGAGATGACATGGGGAGTAGAGAGGTGACGGGGAGAGCAGAGAGGTATCAGGGAGTGTAGAGAGTTGACAAGGAGAGTAGAGAGGTGACAAGTAGAGCAGAGAAGTGTCAGGAAGAGTAGAGAGGTGACAAGGAGAGTAGAGAGAATGACATGGGGAGTAGAGAGGTGACGGGGAGAGCAGAGAGGTATCAGGGAGTGTAGAGGGTTGACAATGAGAGTAGAGAGTTTACAAGGAGAGCAGAGAAGTGTCAGGGAGAGTAGAGAGGTGACAAGGAGGGTAGAGAGGTGACAAGGAGAGCTGAGAGGTGACATGGAGAGTAGAGAGGCGACAAGGAGAGTAGAGGGGCTAGAAGGAGAGTAGAGAGGTAACATGGAGTGCACAGGGGTGACAGGGAGATTATAGATGGATCTGTGAGTGCACAGGGGAGTGAGAGAGAGAGAGGGCGAGGGAGGGTTGGGAGGGAGGGAGGGAGGGAGCAGAGTGGGTTGAGAAGGACTACGGAGGGGACAGAGTGTCAACGAAGAGAACATGAAGAGCGCAGATGGGACAGAGATTATAGGGAGGGCAGTCTATTTTGCCTTCATTCTGTCAACAATATTGTCTTTATTTTGCCTCTTTTTTTTCTCTATATATATATATATATATATATATATATATAGCTGCATTTTTTGTCTCCCCCTTCATTGTCTCTCAGTTTTCTGCGGTATTATCTATGTATTTTTCAGTTTGTTTTCTTCTAATACTCTCTCTGATTTCTTTCTATTTTATCTGTATCTATTGTTCATCCCATTTTCCCTATATTTGTCCTTTATTACGCCTCTATTTTTCCTCCATTTTCTCCTTTCCTTTCCAGCTATTTTCTTCTGTGTTTTGTCCTGTGTTATTTCTTTATTTTCTTCTCAAAGTTCCACTCTATTTTGTCTTCTATTGTTCGTTTATTTTCTTCTCTATTGTCTCGGCTGTTCGTTCCTCTATTCCCCCCCCCCCTCTATGTTGTCCTCTGCCCATGTGTAGTATTTTCTGGTATATTTTATGTTTATTTTCTTCCCTATTCTGTTCTATATTCTGCTTTCTATTTGCTCTGTTTTTCTTCTATGTTGTCGCTTGTTTTTCCTTCTGTTTTCCCGTATATTTTCTCCTCTATTTACTATTTCTCATCTCTTTTACTCGCTGTTTTGTCCTATAATTTAGCTCTATATTCATCAGCATTTTCACTATATTTCTCCTCCGTAATTTCGTTTATTATATATTCTAATTTTTCCTCAATTATCCCCTGTTTTTCTGTCTATTAACTCTACATTCCATTTTCCCCCCCTCTATTTTCTGCTTTATTGTCCCTTCCTTGTTTCCCTTCTAATGTCTTGTCTATTTTTCCCATCTACTTCGCCCTCCATTTTCCCCTGTATTTTATCATATATTTTCCCTCCAAATCGTTTATTCTCCTCCCTTTTTTTCTTCATCTGTTTGGTCCTCTATTTTCTGGTCTCTTTTCCCTCTAATTTGTCTCTATTTTCTCCTCTATTTTACTGTATGTTTTCGCGTCTATCTTCTCCGTATATTGTCTCTGTCTGTCTGTCTCTCTCTCTCTCTCTCTCTCTCTCTCTATTGTTCCATCAACTTTTTGCTGTATTTTCTCCTCAATTGTCTCGTATAATTTTGTCTGTATTTTCTCCTCTAATTTCCCCTGTATTTTCTCTTCTAGTTTCTCGTCTGTTTTCCAATCTATTTTCCTCTTTGTTTTCCCCCCCGATTTTGTCTTACATGCCCTCTGTTTTCGCTTCTGTGTAATTCTTTATTATTCTTTTTTCTCCTCTGTTTTCCGTCCATTGTTTTCTCTACTTTGTATGTATTTTCTGTGTATATTCTTCTCTATCTTTCCCCTGTATTTTAGGTGGATTTTCTCTTCCATTTTTAATCTCTTGTCTCCTATATTTTCCTGTGTATTTTCCCGTCTGTTAATCCTCTATTTTGTCTCTATCATCCCTCTTCTTTCTCTACTAGTTCCTGTATTTTCCCCTGAACTTTCTCGTCTATTTTCCCCGTATTTCTCCTGTATTTTCTCCTCTATTACCCTTCTATTATTGCTCTACTTTCTCCTCTTATTCCCTCTATTTTTTCCTTACATTTCTTTCTACGTTGTCTCTTTTTTGGTTTATTTTGTCCTCTTTTATTCGTATATTTGTGCATCTATTTTCTTCTCTTTTTCCTCTATTTTCGAGTCTGTTATCCTTATATTTTCTTTTCTAATCTGCCTTCATTTTGCATCTATTTTCTGCTGTATAGTTTCCCTCTATCTTCTGGTATTTTATCTTCATTTTCACTTCTGTTTTCTTCTGTATTGCCTCCTCAGTTATTTCTGTATTATCTCTTTGTAGAGAGAATTATAGAGGAGAAAATAGAAGAAAATTAGAGGGAAAATAGAGAAGTAAGAAGGGTGGAAATGAAGGTAGAATAAAGGATAAATGTACTGAAATTAGAGGAGGAAAATAGAGAGAACATAGAAGAGAAAATAAAGAGAATATAGAGAGAAAGTAAAGGGCAAAATGAGCAAAATGCAGGAGAAAATAGAGGAAATAATAAACGGAGAAATATAGTGTAAAATATCGGAGATAATAGAATATATAATAGAGGAGATATATATGAGACAAATTTACGGATAATAGAAGAGAAAATAGAGAGGATGATATGGGAGAAAATAGAGCGGATAATAGAGGAGAAAATAGAAGGGGTAGTAGAGGAGCAAATAGAAGGGACAATAGGGGAGAAAATATAAGGGATAATAGTACATAGAGTAGAGGAAAAAAGGATGAGAAAATAGATAGATAATGGAGAGAAAATGGAGAGCATAATAGAGGACAATATAGAGGGTTTATAGAGAAGAAGTAGAAGCTAAAGTAGAGGAGATAATGGAGGAGAAAATAGAGGGGAATAATAGAAGGATAGTAGAGAGAAAATAGAAGGGATAATAAAGGAGGAAATGGAGGTGATAATAGAGGAAAAGTAGAGAAGAATATGGAGTGGAAAATAGGGAGGAGCATAGTGGAGAATATAGTAGAGGAAATAGAGGGAGAATAGAGAATACAGGGACAATAGAGGGGAAAGTACCTAGAAAAGAAAATATATCGAAGTAGAGATAAAAATAGAGGAGAAAATGGAGAGGAAAAGAGACGGATAAAAGAATTGAAAATAGAAAGGAATATTGAAGGAAAAATAGAGAATATAATAGAGGTGAAAATAGAGGGAATATATAGGATAAAGTAGAGGAGAAAATATAAGGGAAAATGATGTGAAAATAGAGTTTAAGCTTTGTTCGTGAAGTTCGTTTCTTCGCGAGATGGTCTCTCGAGAAGTCCGAGATATGGCCAGCAGTACTGCCAATTGAGCTAGTTTGTCATTAAATGTAATGATTTAAAATGTTTTTTTTTGGCAAGAAGTTGTTTTCTCTTGTATATTACTTAAATACAGATGTAGTAAGTTTTTATACACCCTCAAGTAAGAAATGAGGGTGTCTTTATTCATAATAAAGAATTGACGACTTTTGCAGTAGGGTAGTTTAGTAATTTTTGCTGACCTGTGTTGGCTATTCTGATTAGTGGAAAACGATGCGAAATAAATATGGCTGACTTACGTGTGATGTAAAATTTTATGTTGTGTTTTTTTTTATATAAAAAATGGATATAAGTGTGCCTTATGAAATTAAGGAAACGAGGTGAGAATACTTATAGGACTGTGAAAGTTAGGAAATAATTAGATGTATTTAAACTGTCTTGAGTGTAATGCTTTTCAAGACTGAAGTTTGGGTATGAATGAGGATGCGTAGTATAGGTCTACTATAGATAATTTGTATCGAGGTTTCTGGAGCAATGGGTTATAATTTAATAGGTACGATGGTATTGATGAATGTATTTTGTGTTAGAGTAAGCAGAAACAGACTGTAACGTATAATTTAATTAGCCAATATGACGTGTAGGTCTATAGTGCGCCATGTTCGTTTTAAGTGACTCGTGAGTAGACCTCGGATTTTTAGGCGATTAAAATATAATTGTAGGTACCTTAAATAGTTACGTAATGACAATAGGGTGAATGTAGAATATCCAACGCCCACTGAACGAATATTTCACTTTTATCACTGCCAATGTTGCGCTATAATCGTATATGCAAGGTAGGCTATAAGAAAAACCTAAACTAACCAAACCTAACCTTGAAAGAAGCAACAAGTTATACTAAATATGTGTAAAATTGGCCTATGTGTCTATAGTGGGCGGGACATAAGTAACGTTGACCGAGGAGGGTGCCAATAATTTATTTTGCGTGCACAAAGTTGAAATTTTGGAGTAAGAGGGAAAGAAAGATATCCGTTTTCTGAAATTTATACCTAATACTTTTCCTAGATTTTGCAAAGAAAAATTGCGTCTCTTGTTTGTTAACATTGGCTTGAAAGCAGAAAATGAGGGTTTTACATAAACTGATGTCAGTAGAGCATAGTATTTAAATCGTGGTATGAGGTATGTTTCACAGATGTACCATACAATAGAGCAGCGACAGTACGAAGAGTTGATAATCCTGGGTTTTTTGCGAAGCACTGTATTAAGTTTTTTTTTTACGAATTTTATCATCAAGAGGGCCAGGGGCCACGTTTTTTTTTCTTTCGCCTCTTCAATTAAATTCAGTTAATTGTAGATTAGGTTCTCCCGAAGATTGAAGGGCAGTAATAATGCGAATAAGAAATGAATGATGTGATTTGATGTACGTACGCAATGTCATGGTAAATTGATGAATCCTTGAATACATCCTAAATCTTTAGCTCAAAGTAATACATGTGGCATCCCTGCCTAGGATTAGAACTACAGTAAAACCTCGATAAGACGCGCCCGCTTATTATGCTATCCCGTGTAATACGCTTTTTTTGTCCGGTCCCTACACATTTCATATATAATACCCCGTTTGTTGAGCTCAAGTCCCGCATAATACGCTGTTTCTGTGGAATATTTTCGATGTAATTTTCAGCAATGTACTGTAACAGCAATGAAACATCTTGGTCATTGAACTCACTGGTGCCATTAACCTGAAAAGTATTGGTATTCGATCCTTTACCTGCACATTTAAACCTTCATACTTCATACCTTAGTATACCCCACTCTCTTGTTACGCTCTCTTATTCGACTCCTTACCTGCGCACTTAAAGCCAACATACAGTTACAATACCTCACCCTCTTGCTAACCCTCTCTCTTAAATAGCATTCCTCACTTGGCCGTAATAAAATTCTGGCAATTTTTGCTGGGCAGTGGAGTTTGTTTTCCTTTAGTGTATTGAAGTGTCTGTGAATGTCATTACAATGAGTGTTAAACGAAAAGTGCTTTCTGTGTCGAAAAAATTGGAAATCTTACGAAAGTACGATGAGAACAGTACTCTTACCCAGAAACAACTCCCTGGTTCTTTAGGAATGTCATCATCGATATTAAGAATGATAATAAAAAATCACAACTCAATCAATGCAGTTGCGACGTCGTCGGGAAGATATAATCGCAGAAACTGAAGTGTGATAAACATGAGGACTTGGAGAACACGCACACGGCAAGCAACTGTAAATGCCTTTTTTTTTTTTTTTTTTTTTTGTGAAATAATTAAGTACAGTACATATTGTAAATGTCTTTGACGTACAGTATAGTAATTACATAATGGAGTAATACTGCATTACCTTCCATGGGTCATGTATTTCGATAAAAAAAATGCTAATAGGCACTTGTATAAGTCAAAATTAGTATACCCGCCTAATACGCGATCCAAGTTAATACACGGTTTACACCCGGTCCCTTGAACAGCATCTTATCGGGGTTTTACTGTATGTCTTCAGTTTTCTTCAAATGTTGATTGTGATATTCTAGGGCTCAAAGCCAAGTTTCCCTGTGGGTAAGGATAGGTTGTGGTGGTAGTGCTACATCCTGAAGTTTCTCTCGAAATAACTGAATCATTGCAGGTGCCTTGACGATTTTTTTTATTGTGGAAAGCAGCTTAGGTTCATTGTAGGAAATTGAACACGTATCTTGTCAGCAACACAATTCAGGGCATGGATAAGACAAATGACATGGAAGAATGCGGGATAAAATAACCTTAGCAACTTGATAGCAGCAAGCATGTAGCAGGCCGCATCAGGTTGTATTACAAGTAGGCTACTTTATTCTCGTCCATTTTATTGGGGAGAAATACTTTGAAGCTATTATTAAGAAACTGGGCAAGCGTCTCCTGGTTGGTTCTTATAAAGTCTCTGCTGGAGATTAAGTAAGATGTAGATGGCGTGTGAGGATCCAATTTTCGACAATGAAATTACTCTATTTCCAATTAAAGATTGAAGTAGACATAAACAAAATAAAATGTATTACTCCGCAATCGCAAGCTAGCTACCAAAGCAGCACACAGGGCAGCCACCGTCTAATATATTGCAGACATTTCAACACATTCATTGAACTAAGCCGAAAAATGCTCACAGAGGATTAATATTTATTATTTCTCTTCTGGGAATAGTGGATTTTCTTTTTCTGTATATTCGTGATTAAATGTTATTCTTTGAAGAGTGGAGAATTTCTTTAATTCTACAGAAATTTATTTGAGGTTGGCAACACTGAATCTCGCACTGTGTTATACCAGCTGTGCTGATGTGCTTTGTGAAGCTGCAAGTCACCTTGGGAGGGATTTAACACCTATTATGCATTCGCGTTGCCATAATACACGTTACAATGATTTAACACGCAATGTCTGAAACTACTAATATAAACATGTTGTTTAAATCGTAAGAAAGTGTTCTTATAAGCATGTTTAATTCACTCGTATTCCATGTATATTATACATTTTATTATTTTAGAAGGGACTATTTTAATGTGAGGAAGAAGATGACAAGCATGAGTTTGGAGGCGTTGTGCATCCAATAGCCAATCAGGAACCATTATGCCACGTGCATTTATTTACATTTACTTCAATCTTTAGCTGGAAAGAGAGTAGCTATACTTGTTTTTTTTGAAAGAGGGACATGACAGGAGCTTTGCGATCGGAAAAACAACTGAATGTCACATAGCGTGGTAGGTTTGTTGTTATTGTAACAATGGTTGAGTTGCCAAACTTGCCTTTCCCACGTGGCGAGTGCTTAATAGCTCTCTTGGTGACATTTATTGTGCATGCAATGTTAGCATTGGTACGTTTCGTCTTTGATTCTCTGTCGATTTTTGTATTGTTTTCTTACCTTCGCGTCAATTGTCAGTGAATGTTTTAACGTCAATTGCTAGCTTTCATCAGCTGACAGGATGGTAGTCCATATTGGCAACATAGCACTGTAGTTCCAAGTTCAGCCGCTTAACTGTCATGTCCCATCTTTCAAAAAAAAAAACAACTATATGTATAGTAGCCTCGTTTAATTATTAGGCAGCGGCATTCCTTTTAAGATTTGTAGGTCTTTATTGCATGCACCGATAATGAAATTAAAATGCGACGTTGTCACGTCTTGTTTGTTGCTGCTATATATTAATATAACATGGAGTATTGGAGCGGCCTTCAAAAGACTTGATGACAATGGACAGCGCGACATAATTAAAATTATTGAAACTACAAAGCTTCCGTCTATACACTCCGCGTGGAGTATTGGAGCGGCCTTCAAAAGACTTGACGACAATGGACAGCGCGACATAATTAAAATTATTGACACTACAAAGCTTCCGTCCTCTTTGACACCGCTAGCCTACTAATTGAACGTGGCCACTATAATGACCAAGACTGTCAGTTGTCTCTTCAACAGAGATCCAAATGCATGAATCACCTATAGCTTCCCTTATCCTGCTTAACGTATGATCGTATTATATTGTGTAAGTTGTTTTTTCTTAGTGTAGATTGCAATGGAATGTTGCAATGACAGTATTTCTGTAGAAAGTTTCTGAATTGGCAGTTTTTAAGTGTATTGAAGGGTATGTTTGTCGCGACAAGTGCTTGACACAAATCTGCATGGAATTCGTTTCTTTTGTGTCGCCTTTGAAATGTGGTCAGTTAGGTAACAGTGATTGAAACACGATTTTCTTTGTGCATTTCCCTAATGTTTAGCCCCTTTAACGTGTTGACTTAAATGTGACTTTTGTTCAGAGTTTACCTGAAAGAATAGACTAAAATTAGTTTAATTAAATACCTGTGATGAAAGTATTAAGAAAATGTTGTGAGTTTTAGTAGAAATTTAATGCCTATTAATGGTTACATGAGAATTACATCCCATCTCGCCATCACCCATTACTTTTATATCAATTTAACCTAATCTTAGGAGATAAAGTTATCAAACTAAGAGCTTCATAGTAGTGGCTGTATATAGATCTGGTAAATGTACAAGGACTGTAATTTCACTGTGAAAATATTGCTAACATAATAGTTTTTTTTATTTTATTGGGTTATTTTACGACGCTGTATCAACATCTAGGTTATTTAGCGTCTGAATGAAATGGAGGTGATAATGCCGGTGAAATGAGTTCAGCACCGAAAGTTACCCAGCATTTGCTCGTAATGGGTTGAGGGAAAACCCAGGAAAAAACCTCAACCAGGCAACTTGCCCCAACCAGGATTCGAACCCAGGCCACTTGGTTTTGTGGCCAGACGCGCTGACCATTATTCCACAGGTGTGGACAACATAGTAGTGAAAATTCATGTAAAATGGAAATATTTAGTAACCTCTTTGTTACATAACTTATGCCACAATAGATAATTCAGCTGTCTGTAGAGAAAGTAGGACATTTTTGTATTCTCTGTCGAATTAATGATGAATTGGCTGCCAATATTTTCGGCATACTGGCGGTTTTCACAAACACTAGAATGAATGCAATAAGTATTTGAAAGAAATACACTTTAAAAGCTTTTCAACTCTTGATGTTAACTGCGGGAGGTTAAGAACTTAACATGGACCAGTCTTTAAGGGTATGTGTACGTGAACAACCACAATTTTTATCAGAAAATTCAGGCTCTAAATTTTTTTAATTTTATGCAGAAATGAACTCACAATTGGACAAAAATTACAAGGTACCACAACAAGACTTATTGGAACTTAAATATCTGATAAAAGTATAAAAAAGGTTACTAATACTATTTTTAAGAATTCACTTTATACTTTAAATTTTCACACATATTATTTCATAACTCCACAACCATTAGAGATAGAATTCTGAAATTTTGTACACCGATTAACATGCATTTATGTAAAAGTTAGACTACAATAATGCACATTTCTTTGAAAATAGAAAACTTAGGTCACAAAACATTATGTAAATTTTAACATAATTTATATATGACACAGAAAAAATTAAACGTATTAAAATAAACAATTCTACATGTCTGAGAGTAGTCTACTTTTCAGAAATAAGTGTTTATTACATGCAGAAAAAATATTAAATATGTTAGAGAGATCATAAAAATGTAATGGTTACCAAATGATGTAACTGTAGATTTTTTTTCATACTCTGATAAAACTGGTTTGAAAAATATTATTAGTAACCTTTTTTATGCTTTTATCAGATATTTAAGTTCTGATAAGTCTTGTTGTGGTACCTCGTAATTTTTGTCCAGTTGTGAGTTCATTTTCTTATAACATTTTAGAAATTTAGAGCCTGCATTTTTTGATAATATTTGTGGTCGTACTTCCTGGTGTATTCTTTTACTGTTTCCAGATTGTAACATAAATGTAGGTATTTTTAGGTACTATAAGTTTACCAAATGTGGCCATATAATAAAAGGGGCTAGAAAATATTGAGAATAGGACGCATGTTTATATGACATTTTTTTTCCATTAATACACACACACACACATATACATCTAAACTGGGCTCTAACCTTAGGGAAATGCCACTGCCCCGTGTATAGAAGCAAGCCCATTTATTTTCATATAAGTTACCTATTTTGTGAGGAACAGAAAAAGTTTTTGCCTAAAATCGTAGCAGTAGTTTGAGAAGGTTTTCTGGTGGATAGCCGTTAAAAAAAGGGGGGTCAATGTTGGGATCATTTTGATTTTGGTGTGATTGTGATTTAAATTTGATATTTGGCAAAATTCTCATAGTGAGTAGTGTCGGGTTAATATGAGAAGGAAGTAAAAGCAGGAATTATAAAATAGAGAATGTATATTGCAGTTTAGATTGAGATGAGATTATGTTGGGATTTGTTTACAGATTGTACACGGACCTGTGGAGGATGACTGCTACTGCTTTACCCGAGACTGATGAGGAGGACTGGTATGAAGATTTGAAGGTCTTTGACTGGAAGGTTGTCTGCTTAAGGTAGGATATTAAACTATTGGAATGAAATAGATGTATATAAATGATTATATTTAGGTAAATACCGTACCTATATTTGAAATTCGTTATGAAGAAAAAGAGTGTGGGCAGTTTTGCTCAGCTTTCTTTGCACTTTGCTAGATTATGGTGTTACGAAGAAAATGAGTGGGCAATTTTGCTCAGCTTTCTTTCCATTTTGCTAATTTGTTATGAAGAAAATGAGTGCAGGCAGTTTTACTTGGCTTCCTTTCCACTTTGCTAATTTGTTATGAAGAAAATGAGTGTAGACAGTTTTACTCGGCTTTCTTTCCACTTTGCTAATTTGTTATGAAGGAAATGAGTGTGGGCAGTTTGGTAGGTTTTCTTTTCAATTTTCTAGATTATGGAATTTGTTATGAAGGAAATTAGTGTGGGCAGTTTGGTAGGCTTTCTTTTCAATTTTCTAGATTATGGAATTTGTTATGAAGGAAATGAGTGTGGGCAGTTTGGTAGGCTTTCTTTTCAATTTTCTAGATTATGGAATTTGTTATGAAGGAAATTAGTGTGGGCAGTTTTGCTCGGATTTCTTTCCACTTAGCTAGATTATGGAATTTGTTAGGAAGAAACTGGGTGTGGGCAGTTTTGCTAGGTTTTCTTTTCACTTTTGTAGATTATGGAATTTGTTATGAAGGAAGTGAGTGTGGGAAGTTTTGCTAGGTTTTGTTTCCACGTTGTTAGGTTATGGAATTTGTTATGCAGAAAATGAGTGTGGGCAGTCTTGTTAGGTTTTCTTTTCACTTTTGTAGATTATGGAATTTGTTATGAAGGAAGTGAGTGTAGGCAGTTTGGTAGGTTTTCTTTTCACTTTTCTAGATTATGGAATTTGTTATGAAGGAAATGAGTGTGGGCAGTTTGGTAGGTTTTCTTTTCACTTTTCTAGATTATGGAATTTGTTATGAAGGAAATGAGTGTGGGCAGTTTGGTAGGTTTTCTTTCCACTTTTCTAGATTATGGAATTTGTTATGAAGGAAATGAGTGTGGGCAGTTTGGTAGGTTTTCTTTTCACTTTTCTAGATTATGGAATTTGTTATGAAGGAAATGAGTGTGGGCAGTTTTGCTAGGTTTTGTTTCCACTTTGTTAGGTTATGGAATTTGTTATGAAGAAAATGAGTGTGGGCAGTCTTGTTAGGTTTTCTTTTCACTTTTGTAGATTATGGAATTTGTTATGAAGGAAATGAGTGTGGGCAGTTTGGTAGGTTTTCTTTTCACTTTTCTAGATTATGGAATTTGTTATGAAGGAAATGAGTGTGGGCAGTTTGGTAGGTTTTCTTTCCACTTTTCTAGATTATGGAATTTGTTATGAAGGAAATGAGTGTGGGCAGTTTGGTAGGTTTTCTTTTCACTTTTCTAGATTATGGAATTTGTTATGAAGGAAATGAGTGTGGGCAGTTTGGTAGGTTTTCTTTCCACTTTTCTAGATTATGGAATTTGTTATGAAGGAAATGAGTGTGGGCAGTTTGGTAGGTTTTCTTTCCACTTTTCTAGATTATGGAATTTGTTATGAAGGAAATGAGTGTGGGCAGTTTGGTAGGTTTTCTTTTCACTTTTCTAGATTATGGAATTTGTTATGAAGAAAATGAGTGTGGGCAGTCTTGTTAGGTTTTCTTTTCACTTTTGTAGATTATGGAATTTGTTATGAAGGAAGTGAGTGTGGGCAGTTTTGCTAGGTTTTGTTTCAACTTTGCTAGGTTATGGAATTTGTTATGAAGGAAATGAGTGTGGGCAGTTTTGCTAGGTTTTCTTTTCACTTTTGTAGATTATGGAATTTGTTATGAAGGAAGGTGAGTGTGGGCAGTTTTGCTAGGTTATGGAATTTGTTATGAAGGAAATGAGTGTGGGCAGTTTTGCTAGGTTTTCTTTTCACTTGTGTAGATTATGGAATTTGTTATGAAGGAAGTGAGTGTGGGCAGTTATGCTCGGTTTTGTTTCCACTTTGCTAGGTTATGGAATTTGTTATGAAGGAAATGAGTGTGGGCAGTTTTTCTAGGTTTTGTTTCCACTTGCTAGGTTATGGAATTTGTTATGAAGGAAATGAGTGCGGGCAGTTTTCTCAGCTTTCTTTCCACTTTGCTAGATTATGGAATTTGTTATGAAGGAAATGAGTGCGGACAGTTTTGCTCAGCTTTCTTTCACTTTGCTAGATTATGGAATTTGTTATGAAGGAAATGAGTGCGGACAGTTTTGCTCGGCCTTCTTTAACTTTGCTAGATTCTGGAATTTGTTATGAAGGAAATGAATGCGGACAGTTTTACTTTGCTTTCTTTCACTTTGCTAGATTATGGAATTTGTTATGAAGGAAATGAGTGTGGGCAGTTTTGCTAGGTTTTTCTTTCCACTTTGCTAGATTATGGAATTTGTTAAGAAGGAAATATGTAATATGCATGAAATATGGGTGAATTATACATGCTTATAAGAACAGTTTTTTAGGATTTAAATGATATGTTTATATTAGTAGTTTGAGGCATGAAAAATCATTGTAATGTGTATTATGGCAATGCACATGCATATTAGGCATTAACCCAGATAAGACTGACGTACTATATATAGGACACCGGACGTTTTATTTTTTTTAACATTGTTGTGTAAGATTTTCATAGTCGGCAAACATGATACCATAATCCTTATGTGTTATAAATTGCCTCCAATTTTTTTTTTTTATTGTGTTCAGTCTGTCATAGTCATTGTTGTGAACATATTTGTGTGAGTCATGGCTGTGGAGCGGAACATGTTGTTCTCGAAGTCGGTATATATCACATGCTATAGATATAATGCGTTTGATATTGATAGGGCATACTCGTATGATGTGCTTCGTATATAATAATTCATAATTTGATTCAATTTTTTATTTAGTGTTATGCCATATCATGGTAAAGTTAGGCGTACTACATGTAGTACGTCAGTCATAAAAGGGGAGATTTCATGAGACTGATGGTAATCATGTTATTATAGGGGTTTTCACTAAATGAAGCCTTACAAATGATTCAAGACGACCAAGTTGCTGTACCTAAATGCAATAACATTTCCATCACCATTTTATCACTAATAAATGCGTGTGGTAACGTAACTGATGAGGATTCTGGTGATGAAAATAACCCTACAATTGACAGTATGCCTGGTAGTCAGTTGCGAGCTGAGACGGCAGTAACCCTCAACACACAAGGAGAGAGAATGGATGATTATGATGACGAAAGTCATAATGGTGATGATGAACGTAGTAAAGGCGATGGTGAGAATGGCAGTAGAAATGCTAGTGATTCAGCAACGGATATACAGATGAAGAGAAAGAATAATAAATTTCAATTGGCAAGAAGTTGACATACGGCAGGGAAATAGTACATTTTTCAATTTCCGTGCACACAGTTTCAAGTTACCGTACTCCAGAAATTTGAAGAAGAAAGTATCAGTGAAATAGCCCAATATCATATATTAGTTACAACAAAAATACGGGTGGACCAAAATTTCAATCTGTACAAAACATCTATTAGAAACAAGAAATGGCACTTCAGTCTGCATTGATGTAGCAGAACAAAATGCATGCACGCTATACAAGATAAACTCCAATGAAAAACTCGATCATCTTGCATTTCGCAAACGTCTTATCTGTTCTCGAATCCACTGCTCGACATGTACAGTCAAGTGGTAGACCAGCAGTCGTCAACTCACTGCACTCTCGGGCTATCGTCTCTTATCCGCAGGTGCATTTGTGGCTGCTGGCGGGTATGCTCTGTACCTAATCCTGCCGCACTTACCCTTTACCCATTTGAGCGAATGCTGTCGACCACTGCGGTAGACCATCTCATCTAAGACTGAGCAAAAAGATTCAATGTTTGATGGAAGTAATCATTTTGTGGTATCTCAAGAAAAACAAACTGGATGCAGGCAGTGTCACACAAATACAACAATAATATGTATGAAGTGTGATGTTGGTGTACATATAAAATGTTTTATCACGTATCATACACCACAAACATTCTCGAAAAATACAATAATCTTATTTTGTGTGAGTGATATTATAATTTTGTGTTAATTTCATGTATTGTTAAGCTAAACAATTTATATACATTTGTGCTAAAACGACTTATGTCATAATGTTTTTGCATGGGGATATGACTGACGTCCTATATATAGGACACTGAAAATTTCGGATACTATCAACATAAAAATTTAAAAAACAGCTTTGTTATGTTATATCAATTACAATTAAATAATTCATACAAAAAAATCGTATTTTTTTAGCAAAAAATAATTCAGTCTTACCTGGGTTAAGTGTAACTCCCAAGAGGACTTTCAGCTTCACAGAGCACATGAGTGCTGCTGGTAACACAGTGCGAGATTGAGTGTTGCCAACCAGAAAGAAATTTGTGTAGAATTAAATAAATTCTCCATTCTTGGAAGAATAATATTTAATCAGGAATGTACAGAAAAGGGAAATCCACTATTCCCAGTAGAGAAATAATGAACCCTTCGGTATCAACATGCATATACAGTATCTGACTAAAATTCTTTGATATCCCTATATCCTTGTGTTGCTGAATCATCGTGTCTGTCAGCACAAAATTGGTGTCTCCTCTTCCCCTAGCGTGTGTGCGTTCCGAGAACAATCACGTGAGAGGTGCATGTCTTAATTTTGGAATGGCATTTTGACTTGTCTAATGTATATATCAGATGATGGCTGTCCTGCATGCTCACTTGCTGAAAATAATGCACCCTGGTGGCTAGCTTGCAATTTTGGAGTAATACATTTCGGTTTTGTTTATGTGTACTTGAATGCTTAGTTGGAAATAGTTTAGATTATGGAATTTGTTATGAAGAAAATGAGTGCGGGCAGTTATCCTCAGCTTTGTTTCCACTTTACTAATTTGTTATGAAGAAAGTGAGTGTGGGCAGTTTTGCTAGGGTTTCCTTCCATTTTGCTAGATAATGGAATTTGTTATGAAGGGAATGTGTTTGGGCAGTTTTGCTAAGTTTTGTTTCCACTTTGCTAGATTATGGAATTTGTTATGAAGGGAATATGTGTGGGCAGTTTTGCTAAGTTTTCTTTTCACTTTGTTAGATAATGGAATTTTTTATGAAGGAAAAGGGTGTGGACAATTTTGCTGGGTTTTTCTTTCCACTTTCGAGATTATGGAATTTGTTATGAAGAAAATGGCTGTGGGCAGATTTGCACGGTTTTTCTTTCCATTTTGGTAGATTATGGAATTTGTTGTGAAAGAAATGAGTGAGGGCAGTTTTGGTCGGTTTTTTTTTTTCCACTTTGCTAGATTATGGAATTTGTTACGAAGAAAATGAGTGCAGGCAATTTTGCTCGGTTTTTCTTTCCACTTTGGAGATTATGGAATTTGTTACGAAGAAAATGAGTGCAGGCAATTTTGCTCGGTTTTTCTTTCCACTTTCGAGATTATGGAAATTGTTATGAAGAAAATGGCTGTGGACAGGTTTGCACGGTTTTTCTTTCCATTTTGATAGATTATGGAATTTGTTGTGAAAGAAATGAGTGAGGGCAGTTTTGGTCGGTTTTTCTTTCCACTTTGCTAGATAATGGAATTTGTTACGAAGGAAATGAGTGCAGGCAATTTTGCTTGGCTTTTCTTTCCACTTCCTAGATTATGGAATTTGTTATGAAGAAAATGGCTGTGGGTAGGTTTGCACGGTTTTTCTTTCCATTTTGGTAGATTATGGAATTTGTTGTGAAAGAAATGAGTGAGGGCAGTTTTGGTTGGTTTTTCTTTCCACTTTGCTAGATTATGGAATTTGTTACGAAGAAAATGAGTGCAGGCAATATTTTGCTCGGTTTTTTTTTTTTTTTCCACTTTCTAGATTATGGAATTTGTTATGAAGAAAATGGCTGTGGGCAGGTTTGCACGGTTTTTCTTTCCATTTTGGTAGATTATGGAATATGTTGTGAAAGAAATGAGTGAGGGCAGTTTTGGTCGGTTTTTCTTTCCACTTTGCTAGATTATGGATTTTGTTACGAAGAAAATGAGTGCAGGCAATATTTTGCTCGGTTTTTCTTTCCACTTTCTAGATTATGGAATTTGTTATGAAGGGAATGGGTGCGGGCAGGTTTGCTTGGCTTTCTTTCCACTTTGCAAATTTGTTAGAGAGGAAATGAGTGAGGGCAGTTTTACTTGGTTTTACTTTCTTGTTTCTAGATTATGGAATTAGTATTAGCAATGCTGTTTCTATATCTTGGTGTTTCATAGATTGCCGAAGATTTAGACAACATGTAATGAAATGTGATTGCCACGTGTCTTGTTTCAGGGCGTTTTGGGGCAGTTTAGGCGTAGGTGTTAGATTCTGTGGAGTAAGTAACAGAAGATGAGACGGTGGTAGTGAAGCAGCACTGCAAGAGCAGATGGGAGACAACTGTGGAGCAAATTCCAGTCAGGATACATGCATAAACTGGTAAATATGGATTACTAACTAATGTCGATATTTAAACACAGTAACAATACCAGAAAAATAATGAAAATTTTGTGGATTTCGATTTTTGATGATGTGCATGTGCTGGTACTCCTGATTCAGTTTGCTAATGTTGCTGTTTCATAAGTTGCCGAAAATGTAAGCCACTTGTAAAGACGTGTGGTTGTGATGTGTCTTGTTCTAGGGTGTTTTGGGGCAGATGTGGACTCTGGATGAACTGACACAGAAGATGGTGGCAATCGAGGGGCAATGTTGCAGGAGATGGGAAGCGGCAACTGTGGAGGAAATCCTAGTCAGGATACATGCGTAAGCTGGTAAACATGGATTACTAACTAATGTCAATATTTAAACACAGTAATTAGGAGTAGTTATAATACAGTCAGAGAAAATAGTTGAGAATATAAATTTAGTGGATTTAGGTGTCTGAAGATTTGCATGTTCTATTATGAGTACAGTTTCCATATATTGCTATTTTACAGGTTGCAGAGAATGTAAGTTATCTGTAAAGGAATGTAATTGTCGTGTGTCTTGTTCCAGGACGTTTTGGGGACAGTTGCAGACTCTGAAGGAGGTAACAAGGCAGCCCTGGGACAGGAGATGGGACACAACTGTGGATCAAATATCAGCCAGTAAACGTGCATAAAGTGGTAAAAATGGATTACTAACTAATGTCGATATTTAGGCCGTGTCTCAAAGCTACATTTTCAGCTGAAGTGAACTAGATTGTTGACTAAATAGCCGGATGTGACGTCAGAAGTTATGATCCAAAGATACATACTGCATAGCAATCTAGTTCGTAGTAGCTAGTCAACGAAAATGCTTGCTTGATTGATGACTTGTTCACTAAATAAACATGGATACCTCATCATCAGCAAATGGGGTTGTGAAATCTGAAAATGCTTTGGAAGTGAAATAATGTAAATATAATGTAGAATAACATGTTAACTTTGAACACTGACGTTGTTAGTACCTTCTGTACAATGTTTTAAACATTATTGTAATATATTAAGCCCTTATCATTTCCACATAACTCGTAATGAAACTGCATTAGGACACTGCCTTCTTAATTCAGTGCTGCACCGTGATGTCATGGTTTTTAGAAAAAATAATCTATGAAGAAGGCCGTGTTTGAAGCATACATTTCCAAAGCTCCCTAGTATATAGTTTACAAGTCACCTAGTTGCTAGTCACTAGTGTGTAGTGTGGACTTGAGCTTTGAGACACACCTTAAACAGAGTAAAATAGCAATGATAATAGTACAGTGACAGAATATAGTTAAATGGATTTGGGTTTCTGAAGGTTTGCATGTTCTATTATGAGTGCAGTCTCCATAGGTTGCAGAGAATGTAAGCTACTTGTAAAGAAATGTGATTGTCATGTGTCTCGTTCCAGGGTGTTTTGGGGCAGTTGCAGACTCTGGAGGAGTTAACGAGGCAGCTCTAGGACAGGAGATTTGAGACAACTGAGGATCAAATGCCAGCCAATAAACGTGCATAAACTGGTAATGATGGATTACTAACTAATGTTGATATTTAAAGAGAATAAATTAGCAGTGGTAATAATACAGTGGCAGAATATAGTTAAGAATTGAAATTTAGTGAATTGATGTTACTGAAGATATGCATGTTGTATTATCTGTCCAGTTTGCATAGGTTGCCGAAAATATAAGCCACTTATAAAGAAATGTGATAGTGATGTGTTCTGTTGCAGGGTATTTTGGGGTAGTTGCGGACTGAAGGCAGCTCTGGGACAGGAGTTGGGATATAGCTGTGGATGGAATACCAGTCAGGAAACGTGCATAAACTGGTAAATATTAATTACAAACTATGTTAAAATTGTTATGTTTTGAAAGTTTTGGGTAGAACTTGGATCTGGATTATTGTTTCGTGGATTATAGACACTGTGTACAGGGTGAAGGGGTATGAATACATTAATTTGAAGAACAGAATCTTTGGGTTGTAAGTAACCGAAAAGTGAGATATCATTTTGGTATTTGAATAATGGCTTAGGCAAAAGAAATAATTTCTGTGTAAAGTTTGAATGTCATTTATGGTAAAAGTAATGAGTTTTGAGGCAAGATGTTGTGCTCATTTCTGACACCAATTTTTGTTATACTAATTCTGACACCAGTATTTATTATACCATATGTGACACCAGTATTTTGTCGTGCCACTTGCCACGACAAGGGCGGATGGCTTATCTTTGAGATAATCACAAGTTATAAAATCTATCAAGATAACACAAACGAATTAGACACTGCGTTATACTTCCTAACTCTCTAATATGATTTATAAACTGTACTTGCTTATGGATAGGAGGGATTCCTACTTAGAATGTGATCTCAGGCTTTCGGAATAATCACAAGTGTAGAAATTCACTATTACTAAGTTTATTAATGAAATATCAATTTACTACAGACGGATTATTAAATATTGAGATTGAATGATTTAGAAAGTATGAAAATTTCTGTTAATTCTAAAGTACCAAGATAAACTAGTTGAATGAAAAGTCTAAAGATTGAACTGATGATTTTACTTACAGTAGATAGTAGGGCGAACCCTGATGCTGTTCAGAGGTGATGCCATTTTCAGAACTTCTTCCTGGACGTTGGGAAGTTACGAGCGCTACTCCATGACCGCTGTCTTGACCAATAACTAATGGCTGCGTGTTGGACTTTTCATGTCCTTTTATAAATTCTCGAACTGTGTCCTTTGTGACGTAACAGAGTGACGCTATTTTACCCGCGAATCTTCTAAAAAGACGGTGTTGCAGTCACTGAACACCACGTTTCTGATTCTTAACCATTATTTGAAATCGGCATTTCCGGTCGTCACTTAGAACAATACAGATTTAAGGAACTCTCGCGACTGAATCTCTGTTTTTAGATTTACCAGTAACCAATAGAAATTGATGTCTTGCGAGAGACGCTGCACGTTATATGTCAGCTGTTGCTAAGACTGACTTTGTGCTACGAGTAAAATGCAAACGTATGCATTTCTACCTGGTTCAAGGACTGGACTTTGACTTTGATGAGTTAGCTAAACTGTGCTCTGTAATCTGTCGAAACAGGAAGCGAGCTCTCGCATTGTAAAGGCATGTTTGAATCTTTTAATAAGTACGATTTCATTACTTTCAAATAAAGTGAAAATATATTGCTTATGGTCATAACAAAGTTACGATTGCTTATCATAATCCTTGGGCACAACAATATGAATATGAAGAAGAAGCAGCTGAAAAGTTATTGCTTCGTAATTTTTTGGGAAAATATTTCATTTGTGTAATAACTAATAACATACAAAATTAACTTATTGAAAACGCATTTACAGTGTGATGAAACTTACTGAGATATTTTGCATTGCTGCACTTTAGGGTTGTTTGGCAAGTGTATGCTGGAAGTATGGTTATTAGAGATGAACAAAACTAACTGTGACTTTCGCTTGCTGTGTTTGCCTTTTGAGTCTTGGCTCGTCATTCTCGTGCGCTTCGAGTCTTGCTTGTCATTCTCGAAATAACATTCGGCATGGAAAGATTTCGTAACTTTGAATAACATACGAGGCGTGTTCTTAAAGTAAGTTCCGTTTTCAATTATAGCTGTCGCATCGCTGTAATCGTTATTTTGCGCATACGTGTTTTCTTCTTCAGTCCTCAGGCAAGCTGTGCATGCAGTTTCAGAGAGCTTCAGTCCGTGTGTGTGGTTAGTTCTGAACAGTTGAAATGTTTAAAGTGATCGAGCACCCCACCAACTGTGAGATCTGGTCTGTTATCCATTTCTTGAATGCGAGAAACATCAAACCAGCTGACAATCATTGTCAACTTTGTGAGGTGTATGGTGATGATGCCATTAGTGATGGAATGGTCAGGAGATGGGTTAGGAAGTTCAATGAGGGCTGCGTCTCTGTGCATGACGAGTAGCGTACCGGTCGGCCATCTTTGATCAATGACGATTTGATGTGTGCTGTCGATGAAAAAATTAATGAGGACAGGACGTTCACAATTTTTTCGCTTTCCTTGAATTTTCCACAAATGTTGCGGAGTGTTCTCTACAAAATTGTGACAGATCAATTACGATATCGGAAATTGTGCTCACGATGGGTACCCAAGATGCTCACCGAGGAACACAAAACCAAACGAGCTTCCAGTGCATTGAGCTTTCTCACACGTCACAGTGAACAAGGCACTGAGTTTCTTGACCATATGGTGACAGGTGACGAGACGAGACTTGGGTGTCTCACATGACACCTGAATCCAAGATGCAAGATCGTGTACACTGTTTTTTGGGACAGAAAAGGAGTCCTACTCATCGAATTCTTGCCTCAGGGTGAAGCCATTAATAGAGAAACCTATTGTCAGACCTTGAAGAAGCTCCGTTGCGCAATTCAGAACAAGAGATGAGGGATGCTGACCGACGGAATTGTGTTGCTTCATGACAATGCTCGGCCACACACAGCTTGTGACACCCAAAATGTCATCTCGAAATTTGGCTGGGAACAAATTGACCATTCGGTGATGAACATTTTGATGGCGACGATGAAGTGAAAACAGCAGCGTGGGAGTGGTTTGCATCACAGGTGGGGAATTGTACAATGAGGGGATAGAAAGACTTGTGCCACGACTTGATAAATGCTTCAATAATGGTGGAGATTATGTTGAGAAGTAATTGAAGTGTGGGCAATACAATGCAACAATGGTTTGTAAATATCTTCCCGTTTACTTACTACACCCTTTTGGAACTTACTTTAAGAACATGCTTTGTACATCATTGAAATAAATAACTAAATGTTTAAATGAGACAAGAAGACAAAACAGAACGGTATCTTGGTTATAAAAATGTTGTGGTTTTATTATATGATATAGCCTATGGTTATATAAATAAATAAAAAAAATTCTCAAATAAATTTTCCTTTTCAAAGAAACATAAAACATGACATTAATATCTTGTTAGTTGAGATTGCACACTTGATCTTAAAGATATGAAAAGAAAATTCGTAGCCTTTTAATGAGGTCCTAGTAATTAAATAAAGAATGGGGAACGGATTATTATACACTGAAAGGTAGAGATGATTGAAATAGGCTATTTGATTGTTTATACATATATAACAGTTGCCAAAGTAGATGAAAGTTCAGTCAGGTATAAACAACAGTGGCGATTCAAGGCTGCTTGACTGCAGTTTGTCGAGACTTGTCAATATCGACTCTTGAAACACTCACAACCAGTCTTTACGTTGAGGACATGACTTAATACAATATTGTTTTGTGGGTTTTTGGCTTTGCGGGCACTGTTAGTCTCGTTTTCTCGATTGTTGTTCATCTGTAATGGTTATGTTAATAAATAAGTATTCCCTTCTGTCATTTATACAGGTCACAGCTGTGGATTGGATTTAAGAAATGTTAGAAACGGTACAGTTCATTTAAAACCGTAAAAGAAAAGTTCACAGCTGACTAGTCATGGATATTGTTTTCAATGTTGCCGAGATTTTAGAATTTGGCTGCTGACTTGAATATGTTTAGTTAAGGGGAGAGGATGGTATTTTTTAAAACTTTTTTCCTATTTGGTGTAAATTATTAATTTTTTGTATGTAGAGAGCTCATAGCTGTGGCAACTCGACCAAATAAAAATATTTTGAAAAAAAAATTATTTGGGGGCCCAAATTTGAAAAAAATATACCCAATGCAGGATTGTACTAAAACTGATATATCTAAACCGTTTTTAAAGATACATTCAAACAGTTTTTGCAATGTATTTGCAAAAGTATGTTCTACAAACTGTCTGTAACAGAATTTTGATATTAGTCCCTACGTTTGTAAAATAAACAATTAAAATTTAGTAACAATTTTCTGATTTCCTTTCTTGCAAACAAACGGACGTATTTTTAAAATGAAATCAATTAACAAAATTCTGTTACAGAGAAAAGTTTCCTAATAGTCTAAAGAATGTGTGTTCTAAATTTCATGCATGTATCTTTAATAGTTCAGAAATTATATCCATTTTGCCTGGCAATGTAGCAAATGTCGGATCCCGGCCAACTAGTCACTCATAACTAGTGCACCTCAGCACATGTGTGGACTTCGGTCCTAGATTCATAGACATCTATGATGTAGTGCAGAGGGTGGCCACTAGAGGGAACCCAAGAGTTGGAACTCAATCAGAGACAATTCTGTCCGACGCCGGGGTTGTATCCGGTGTGGCTTAGTGGATAAAGCATCAGCACGTAGAGCTGAAAACTCGGGTTCAAATCCCGGCACCGGAGAGAATTTTTCTCCGTTCCATTACTCTTTCATCGTAAAAAAAATGAAGTTATTGGAAACCGATAAAAGCGGGCGTGTGATTTAAAAATCCATAGTGCAGGAAGTTTAAAAATGACATCTCAACATCCAATAAGGGCACAAATACCCACAAAATGTTATGCAATGCATTCCACACATATCAAAGGGTATTTTAAAGAAAAAAATATTTTTTGAAAATTTAATTTACTGGAAACAACAATAAGAGTGGGTGAGTGATTTAAAAATCCATAATGCAGGAAGTTAAAAAATGTCTATCCACACATATCAGAGAGTATTTTAAAGAATATAATTTTTTTTTTTTTAATTTAGTCATTTTTCATCAAAAATACCATCATCTCCCCTTAATGTGGAACACTGTTATGGTAAAGTTGAAATCCATGTGCCTGCATACATTTGTAAATGAAACTTGTTTTGAAGTTTACTTATGCCTATTGGTAGAGTGTTTTAAGATTAGAGAGGAGGGTTAACAAATGAAGTTTCCTGGTATTGTGGAAATTGTTTCCACCTGAGTACAGTCCTGTTAGGTGAAATAACAATAAGGAATGCTGTGGTCGTGCAGGTAGAAAATTGATTTTCACCTCATTGCACTGCTGTTTAGTGAAATATTCTTTCGATACCTTATTGCCTTGTGAAAGTAGACAGTTTTATAATGATCTTCAATTCTTGTGCCGCTGGTAGTGATGAAATGAAATAATGGAGGAAATATTGTATTTTGCATCTCTACTGAAATGTGGGAAAAGGAAGTGTCGTGAAGTTTTTGTTGGGACACTGGGACAATAATGTGAAAACTGGAAATGTCACAGCAAAACTGGGATATCTGTTTAGACTAACTTAATGTATGGTCACACATTGCTACTTTTGCAGTGCAACTTTTGTACTGCAGCTGAAAAGTTGCGTGTCGTGTTCACAACTAAGCCAAAAGTAGCGCGCTGCACGCTACTTTTTGTGCTGCAAAAGTTGCAACTGGAGGTTGCGAGTCTGTTCACACACAAGGCGCTACTTTTGCAGCCGCAGTCATGCTGCAGGTTTCCATCTCTGTGTTGAGTTCTCAATATACATTTTGTGGTTATGTTCGCATTATTAAGAAACTCATGCGAAAACTTCCTTATCTATTATTTGCTTTTCTGTCGTATTTAGTATTCAGAAATTGACATTATTTTTACTATAAAGCTTTTAAAAACGCCTGTATACTTAAATGATAACCAACAGTATATTCACGTAATCAATGTTGGCAACCCTCCTGTTTGGAACTATGCTACGGAAAATTTAAAAAATGAATTATATCGTCAGCAATTATGCTCAGACTGTGTTGTGTATTTAATACATGTTAGAAATAATTTATTTTCATCACATTTAACATTAAAATATATCCAAACAATAAAAGTATCATTGGCACATTTGGGTGGCAACACTGGTTGCAACCGCAGCAAAAGTTTCAACAAAACCGATATCAAAAATGCTGCGGCTGCAACCCTGAGAACCCTGTTCACACGTCGCTACTTTCAAGCTGCGTGCAGCATGGAAAAGGAGCGGGCAGCAGGTTCGGCAGCTGCTACTTTTCGGGTTGCACCGTTGTTCACACGTCGCAGTACAAGAGTTGCGCAGTTTTTTGTACTGCAGCGCTGCAAAAGTAGCGACGTGTGACCGTACCTTTAATAGTACAAGTAATGAGGAAATAGAAAAAAAAAAAATAAAAGGAATTGTAAAGTAAGATATGACATTTTGGATAACAGTGAGCTGATATTATTGTGAATTTCTCCTCCAGGTGTTCTGTCTGCCGGTCAGGGGATGACCACAGCTTTTCCTGAGACGAGTGAGCAAGATTAAGAAGTGAAGGATTTCAAGAGGACATCAGAAGGAGTAAAGGATTTCAAGAGGACATTAGGAGTGAAGGATTTCAAGACATCAGAAGGAGTAAAGGATTTCAAGAGGACATCAGAGGGAGTGAAGGATTTCAAGAGGACATCAGAAGGAGTGAAGGATTTCAAGGACATCAGAAGGAGTAAAGGATTTCAAGAGGACATCAGGAGGAGCAAAGGATTTCAATAGGTATGTCACCAGCTTAAGGTTGGAAAGACTTATAATGCACAGTACATTAGAACAGATTATACAGGGTGAACCATAAGTAATGTAAATAATTCCTTGAGTAAAGAGCAACAAAAAAATCAAATAGCATTTTGCTATATTATCAACTACTTACTTACTTACTTACAAATGGCTTTTAAGGAACCCGAAGGTTCATTGCCGCCCTCACATAAGCCCGCCATCGGTCCCTATCCTGTGCAAGATTAAGCCAGTCTCTATCATCATACCCCACCTCCCTCAAATCCATTTTAATATTATCCTCCTATCAACTACTAGGTTATTTAATGTCGATGAGATTGGTGATAGTGAGATTATATTTGGCGAGATGACGCCGAGGATTCGCCATAGATTACCTTGCATTCATATTATGGTTGGGGAAAACCTCGGAAAAAGCCCAACCAGGTAATCAGCCCAAGTGGGGATCGAACCCGTGCCCGAACGCAACTTCAGACCAACAGGCAAGCACCTTAACCGACTGAGCCACGCCGGTGGCACGGCACGGTTCTTTCAAAGTAAATGGATAAGGTTAAGGAATATGTCTATATTGTAGAGATCGTGAAGAATAATGATGCATATTTCACGTTATGAAAACGAAATTTTAAAACGTTTAGGGAAAAATAAATATACGATATGCTTATTTCACGTTGAAGTAAGAAACAAAATTGAAATAGTAATATTATAAAACAAGTGTATAATAAGTGAGTTTCATTTGCTTTTTTTTTTTTTTTTTTTTTTTTTTAAGATGCAGTAGAATTTCTTGTATCTGGGAACTGTGGGACAAAGGCAGTGCGGGATAACTGATTTTGCGGGATAATTGGAAAATATGTTTATAGGTTATGTAAAGACATAATATACTGCAGAATCATGTTTTTTCCATGTTGAAATGTAGTAATTTTCATATAGATATTTCAAAATTAAGTTTTGAAATACGTACAATGTTTATTTTTAGTACTGAATACGGTAACGTACATTGTAATACATAATAGTGTAAGAAATATTAGACGTTTTCTTAACCTTATGACAATTTGAAATAGCGGCTTTGTGACACGAAGAGCAGTGTAGCCAATGTCGCAACTATGAATATGAAGTAGCACTCGAACATATCTCTAATGTCTGGTTGTTATCTAATTTCACACTTTCCTATTTAGACTTGTCCAACACCCTTTGAAATGGGCGAGTTGAATTGGCAAATTAGAAGATATCTCTGTGCATTGTTTACAAGGTCCATGTGACAGTTTACCGATGCTACCTGATCTACTCGAGGGACATAATGGGGTTTTCTGTCTATATTTTCACGTGTGAAGAATGTAAAGATTAGAAATATGTGGCATGTGTGATCCATGAAAACCACTCACATATTCGTCCAAGTCTTCCCTTTTGCATGGATGGTTTCCCCCCCCCCCCCCCCACCTAGCCAAAAAGTGCCGTTGTTTCAGTATTGCTGGTTATTTGGGTGCCAGATACGAGGGATTTTCCTGTATGTAGTTTATCATCGTCTATAAAAAAAAAGGGTTGCTATGACATGTGATATATTAAATATGATGACATTGGCAAATTGTTCCAAAATGTAAAGTTTTTGATACAGGTTACGCGTTTTTAATGGAATTCATGGTAATATTTTACAGCACTACTATGATAATGTATATTAAGCACGATTTTCACTAAGTATAAAAACTGTTTATAATGCTGATGTAGACAGAATTTTATTTTGAAACTCTGTGACTTAATTTTGATTACATATTTGGTGAACACAACCAATAAGAAAAGTTTACTTTACATTATACAAATGTAATTAATGATAAAAAAAAAAAAATCTCCTTTTGTTGCACTACGAGCATTTTCTTCAGCCAGTTAGAAATAGTTACTTCCCACTAAAATTTGAAATAGCAGCGTTCGGTAAACTTACATAGAAGAAATTAAATTTTCCGAGTCATATATTTTAAAAGCAATTGTGTTATGTTCCTTTTTTCATTGCATATGCAAGCTGCATCTATCCAGGCAGCTTTACAGTGTTGTTGCAGCAGAATGAAAGCTTCCATTGTTTTAGATCTAATTTCTATACATTTCATTTATTATCATAATACACACTCGTCTAGCCACTGGCGTAGCTCGGTCGGTTAAGGTGCTTGCCTGCCAATTTGGAATTGCATTTGGGCACGGGTTCGAATCCTGCTTGGGCTGGTTACCTTGTTGGGTTTCTTCCGAGGTTTTCCCCAACTATAAGGCAAATGTCAGGTAATCTAAGGCGAATCCTCGGCCTCATCTCACCAAAATATCATATCGCTATCACCAAATCCATCGATGCTAAATAACTTCGTAATTGATACAGTGTCGTTAAATAACCAAGTTAAAAAAAATACACTCGTCTGTTAAACTGACTGAGCATATTGGGAATTAAAGAAAGAACTTTCCCAAAATATGGTATGAGAAGTTTCATATAAAATAATATTTTTCTCGAAAAGGAAGCAGAATGGAAGAAAATTGTATAAAAGTTTTTTGTTTTAAACAACTGAAAGAATGACGTCTTGAAATTAATGACATTACTCATGGTTCACCGTGTAGATGTAAGAGTACCAATAGTCGACGGAACACCTATAGTTGACATCAATTTTTAAAATGAATTTGTGTTTTCTGTAAGGTTGACAGCTATGTCAACTTCAGGCCGTCAACTTAATATTACATTTTATACCTAGTTTAAACATGCTTCCCACAAAGTGCATGAGTATCCTTATTTTTTTTCGGCAGCAACTGTTAGAAGCTATAGTTGACGGGCTGTCAACCTTAAGTACCCAGTGTTTCAGCTTCAGGAGACAATGTTGAAGAAGACCAACCACTTTTTTAGACGAAACAATTCAACAATATTCGCAGAAATCAACAGGTGAAGCATGTGGAAGAAAGTAAAGAGCCTACAGCTACAACAAAACAGCAATAGATTCGAATGTATTAGAGCTACAACCTACAACAAAACCAGCTATGCTCACGATACCACAACCAGTTGAACCAGAACCACCTATGCCCATGATACCACAACCAGTTGAATCAGAACCACCTATGCCTATGATACCACAACCAGTTGAACCAGAACCACCTATGCCTATGATACCACAACCAGTTGAACCAGAACCACCTGTACCCATGATACCACAACCAGTTGAACCAGAACCACCTGTACCCATGATACCACAACCAGTTGAACCAGAACCATGTATGCCCACACAATACCACAGCCGGTTGAACCAGAACCACTTATACCCATGATACCACAATGAGTTGAACCAGAACCACCTATGCCTATGACACCACAACCAGTTGAACCAGAACCACCTATGCCCATGATACCACAACCAGTTGAACCAGAACCACCTATGCCTATGATACCACAACCAGTTGAACCAGAACCACCTATGCCCACACAATACCACAGCCAGTTGAACTAGAACCACCTGTACCCATGATACCACAACCAGTTGAACCAGAACCATGTATGCCCACACAATACTACAGCTGGTTGAACCAGAACCACCTATACCCATGATATCACAATGAGTTGAACCAGAACAACCTATGCCCACACAATACCACAGCCAGTTGAACTATTAGAATGTTGTTCACTGTTGAAAAGGACTTTATTTTCACCTCGCCCTGTTGAGAGAAAAGCCCCAAAAAGAAAGAGAGAAAGAATTCCTGCTGTAATTACCTCATCATAAGCATTAGAATATCTTAAGAAGAAACTATAGGAAGACAGAAATGGCAGAATCAGAAAGTTGAGATGAAAGTGCAGTTTCGTTGAAGAATACTAGTGACTCTTAAATGGTGTGAGGAGGATTGTGATAAGATGATGGTAGAAAGTTTCGAGGAGGAGAATATTAGAGGGGGGAATTTCATAATTTGTGAATTTGTTGGGGGTAAGAGAAATACATTCAGATTTAGTTATCTCTGTATTGTTGAAATTGAATTAATGGGTTTGAGAAGTGTTAATGCAAGTAAAATAGAATTTGAAGCAGATTAAAATGGCTTTCTTGCATATATTTGAATGGAATAATTGTGGAGACTGTAGGGGGGGGGGGGGGGGGAGTGGACAAGATATCTGTTGAAAAAAAGCGACAATGTCAAGGAGAAATAGCAGGTGTTTTAAAGTATTTGTATTAAATGAAAGTTGTTGTAAAGTAATAATACTAATACAATAAAAGCATAATAAGTTATATAAGGTGTTTTATTGTGTATCCCAGTGATATAATTTTTTGAGGCTATGAAAAATGTCAACTATAGGTGCATGTGAAGAGGTTATTGGTAAATGTATTTTTGAATATAAATATATTAACACATAATATGTAGATTAAAATAGAGATTTGTAGGTATCAGTTTTTTTAATTCTTTCTTATGGTAAAGTATAGTCAGAGGATTGAAAAAAGAAAAACGGTACATGTTTCCTTTAACAAGTTGACTACTGGTGCTCTTACCTTCTAGGTTTAATAGGAAAGAGAAAGTAGATACATATTTTCTACATACTATATGCCAGCTGATTGTGGGGAGATTTAACATTGGTATCCATCATGGTGTGCCATAACATTTATGTATTTAGGTCCCATCATAAGTCTGTATTTACATTTTATTGGTATTGTATAATTTCTTCATAATACTTGTTGTACATTCCTTTCATTACTCGGTATTTATGCAATGAGATTAATATTTGCTCTTTCTAAATGCCATCTTTAATAGTGTCTACTTCTTTCTATTGTGTAATTACTGAACAGCTGTTGTTCTGAAATATTTAGAGTCGATGGCAATTTGGAAGGCGGTAGTCTGCTAGCGTTTGCGTCGAGAGAGACAGATAGAGAGAGCAAGGCAACCTACAACATTGCCACATCGTACTTCACGCACACGTGCAATACAAATAGCGCAGGAGAGAATTAAAATTATCAAAAGACAATAATGACCTTAGCTGTTGATTACTGTAAGCATGACACCAAACAAACCCTCTTTCCTTCACTAACAATATTCTTTGCACGGTTCTCAATCCCACACCACATGCTTCTGCAGTCGTTTTTTGCATGTTGGCAGCGTTGCAGCCAGCATCAAGATGGCCAGCAGTGTTCTGCTCGTTAACATTTTTAAAATAATTATACACCTTAAACACTATTTTCCGCGCCTGCTTGTGTAATACTTGTCTTTTTACAGTCTCTTCTTCCATTTATTTACCTTACACACACATAGTAAATGTTAGTTTTGCTTATTCAATGTATTGAAACACTCGCACGTGAATAAACGAACATGGGAAGTGCTTGTTTTAGAGTGATTGTGATTGGTTCTACTGTACAAGCTTGTGACGTCACATATCAGAAATGGTACGGCACATATAGAAGCTAACTGCCTTCCGAAATGCCGTCTAGTCTAGCTGAAAATGAGGTGTACAACTGATTCTGAAATTTTTAGTGAAACTTGGTGAATTAACCTGTATGATATACTAATAGACTTGTTGGAACATATTAGTACGTAAACAGGTTTTCCTTCTTTTTAAAAAATATTGGAAATTGAAATTGCTGCTGTTTTTAATATAGCAGCTTTGCAAATATAGTTTATTGTTGATGTTCATATTTGGGGTTGACCTGGTTGGCAAGTTGGTATAGCGCTGGCTTTCTATACCTAAGGTTGCGGGTTCGATCCCGGGTCAGGTCGATGACATTTAAGTGTGCTTAACTGTGACAGGCTCATGTCAGAAGATTCACTGCCATGTAAAAGAACTCCTGCGGAACAAAATTCCGGCACATCAACCTCTGCAGTTGCAAGCGTCATTAAATAAAACATAACATAGTATTTCATATTTGGGAAATTTGTAATATTTTTCTGTCCTTTAGTGATAATACAATGGAAGTAGGAAGCTTGCATCAGAGCTGGTTTTGTAGAGTATAGTTGAAAATATCAGCTGGCATAGTGTAGTGGAAAATGAAATGGTTTGTGAAAGACATGAAATGAATTGTATTGTGTACATGAGAAAAATGAGGAGTTAGATGCAATTGAGTGCTTCTCCAGAGGCAGTGAATTTTGTTGAGTGTATAATCTTGATGTATCTTTGTGATTGTAAATGATTATTAGCAGTGTGATTTGTTGGTATTAATGTTAAACGCGACGCGGAATGTGTTGGAAAGTGAATGTAATCATGGAAATATTGTTGTGGAAGTTGAAAATTGAGTGAAAAATGTAGTGGAATTTTTGCTTAATTGTTGTAAATTGACAATATTACTTCATAATTACGATATTTTGATTGAAGCACGGGTTTCGTAGGGAATTAAAGTTTACACTTCATTGTTGAGCTTTGCATAATACAGTGTGATCTTTAAGTTGCTCCACAGTAGTGGAATAAGCGGGAACCCACTAGATACAAGGAGTGTAGTGGTAACCCTGGTTATATGTAGGTGTGTTAGCATTGAGTGGAATGAACCATTCACGAATGATGTTGCTATTGGGACAGTGGCAGACTGGTGGAAATGAATGAATATAGAGGAAACTGTAAAGAGAGGGAGAACGAAATGTGGTATTGATAAATAATGAGAAGCAACCAAATAATAATAATAATAATAATAAATGAACTTACCCATTTAAATAAGATGCTGAAAATGTCCTCCATTCTGCTGAAGGCATAAATCCACACGTTTTATTTCATTATCAAACACGTTGATTAAAGTGTCTTTTGTCACCGAATTTGTAAAATTTCTTACTGCGAATTTTAAGTCATCAATTGTTTTAGGGTTGTCTTGATATACTGTCGACTTAGCAGCATGTGAAAAGAAATAATTGGGTGGAGTCAGATTAGGGGATCTTGGAGGCCATACAGTAGAACTTGGTTATAACGACATTCAAGGGACTTTGAAAATTATATTGTTATAAACGATTGTCGTAACTGAGATTCATATTATCAGTCTAGTGAGGTGAAAAATGAAAAATAATAAACATAATTAGGCTTATTTTAGATTTATGTATTCACTTTTAAGCATACAATGAACAGTCATTTTACTCTGTTGTCTCCTACTTGCCCAATATACACTTTCAAAATTAAATTGTGTTCATTATTTCAGTTGCAATTTCACTGCTCCCTCTCCTAGCTTCACACTCACTTCTTTTAGTGGACATACAGCGTTAAAATGCGTGCACTTAGTGAAAACTTCCTGTCGAAACTGGCCGCATGTAGGTACCATTAATACAGCATGAATTCTGGAAGGTTACAATCGGGTGGGGAAGGTGCCTGCATTCCAGAGGTCTGTGATAGAAGGGAACAATAAAGGATTTGCCAGATTTCAGCAAAATATTTCTTAAAATACTTTGGTTCTTAGAAAATTTTATTCCAAACTGAGGTTGAAAATGACGTTATATGCGAGGTAGTTGCATATATGTTTGTCATATTAAGCAAGGTAGAAAAACATATGTCTTATGGGGAATTGGTTGGGACCACAGAATATTTGACGTTATAGGCGAGGTGTCGCACAAAATGAGGTCGCTATAACCAAGTTCTACTGTATTTGTTGTGAAATTATTCTCTCTCTCTGAAAATGTCTGCTAACAAATTCATCGCCGCATTGAGATGTGTGAGCTGTAGCATTATGCTGTTGGAAAAATCATTTAGCAGTTCTTGTTTGTTTAACTGTTCAATAAAAGGAAACAGTATTGGAACAGTAAAGTTCAGAATTTATGGTCTCATAAAAAAAAATTGGGCCAATAATTGAAGCGTGGGCTGGAACAATGTTGTAAGTTACAAAATTTTCATTTGGCGTGTTTCCGTGTAATAATGTTGTATGTCATGTTACCTTGCTATACTCCTTGGCTTGCAACTGTCCATCAATGCAGTACGTTAATCAATAGTTTGCTACCCTATAACAACAATGTTGTACGTGTAGACATTTTTGCAGCTCCTGTAAATTTTACTAAATGTAACTTATAACATTGTTCCAGCCGATGCTTCAATTATTGATCGGGATATAGCACACTACACACCTATTTTCTGTGGATGTAGTTCGGTTTCTTTTGTAGTATGGAGATTTTCAGATGACCAAATTGTTGTATTTTGGGAATTAACGTAATCTGACAGGTGAAACTAGGCTTCATCTGTAAAGAAAAGTCGTATCCAACACCTGAACACCATGATGCCGAATCATCCTCTGCAACTGTTTGCAATGATGAATATGTTTCTAGTGGTTGGCAGGTTTTAATTCGTGGACGACCATCACTTTGTAAGGACACAAATTAAGTCTTGTTTCACTGCTTTATGTGCTGTAGTAAACGAAATCTTTGTGGATTGAGTTTCCTCAATGATTTTGTTGGACTTTTAAGCTTCCTATCAGAGATATCTAAAAGCTTATTTTCTATTAACACAGGGGGGGGGGGGCCTGCCACTTCTTGCAGCATCTTGTACAGAACCAGTCTCACAAAATTTATTTATTGAATTGTAGATAGTACCCCTATACGGTAATTTGGAGCTTGGAAACTGCTCTAAAAATTGTAGTTGAATTCTTGTCGTGTATTGCCTGTCTTCTCTAAACACATTATCCACTATAAAAAACACGTTGTTCTATCGTGGACATTTCAACTCTGTCACAAGACACATCTTACATTCTGGAAGACAGTCTGCACAGACTGTAAGCTGCAACCCTTGTCACAATGGAGAGGTTGAGACTTGACCTTGGCCAAGTCTTAAGAGTGTTACCAACTGCTTTTCGAGTGCTTGACTGCTATTCTACCTGTGGTATTGTGGAAGAACTAAAAGATCACACTGTATGTATGCATAATTTGGGGGTGTAGTGCAATCAGAGAATGATAATTTGTCTTTCCTGCTGATGTAGAAGGCATTGTAGACTCCTTTCAGTTAAATGAGATTGAATTATGAGTTTATTTACTTAGTGATGGGAAGAATGTAATGTTAGTATGAATAATTATTTGTTAATTTGGGTGAGGGTGCGAAATATGCACGAAATTGCTTGTTTTTGTTGTAGGAAATATTAACTGAAATGAAAGTATTTTCATGAGTGAGGTGATCGTAAAGTGACTATAATGAAATGACACTGCTAATGATTATTTTTGATATTGTTGTATTACATTGTATCTGAGTTCTTACTGTACTGTATATACTCACATTATAGACGCCAGTGGATAATGTATGGATTACATTTTGAGTTGCTACATGTAGTATTATTGGATGCACTTGTCATGTGAAAATTGTGAAAGGAAAATTTGATCAGATAGGATAGGTGCGTTTGGAAAGTTTATTTATTATTATTATTTTACTGTTGGAAGGAAAAATTACATAAATTGACAAAGATTGAATAATACTATTGTAATACTTGTATATGAATATTCTTCAAAATTGAAATACATATTAGAAATTGTCGCTATACTGGAGAATTAGCACGGTCACTTTGAACCGTGCCGTTACGTTTACCACCAAATTTAAGTAAATACACAATGTCACCAACATAAGAACATGACGTTGGTGTGTGGCGTAGTTGGCGGGAGAAATTTTTTCTCTCTCTGTCTACCTCCTTCGTTCTGAACATTATTGAGAGATAGCAGCACTGTTAGCGACAATGTGTATTTGCGTAAATATTGCGAGTAAATTATGACGAGTGCCTTAGATGAGAGGCTCGGGACAGAAACAGTTTTGCTGTAGCGCATGCGCGGACCTCTCATGCAGTGGGAGCGTGATCCTTACTTGAATTTATTTTTGCGTGTACTTGCAGATTAAATTATTGAGATCCCTTCTTGCTCCGGTTACAGGCCTTGCATTTACGAAGGTTATGTTATGTTAGGTTAGCTTAGATTAGCTTAGCTTAGGTTAGATTAGCTTTGGTTAGGTTAGATTAGTTTTGGTTAGGTTAGATTAGTTTTGGTTAGGTTAGCTTAGCTTTGGTTAGATTAGGTTAGGTTAGGTTAGGTTATGTTATGTTAGCTTTGGTTAGGTTAGGTTAGCTTTGGTTAGGTTAGCTTGATTTGATTCGTCCATGTAGTAGTTAAAATTATATAATATGACAGTTTTTGATTCGTAATATTTTTAAAAAATAATAGGCCTATAATGAAAGCGGTGAATAATTTCATGGTCCTTAAATTTTTTTTCGTAAAAGGCTAGGTATTTTTCTATAGGCCAGAAATAAAACAGCAACGCCGTCATAATTACGTACTTTACGCTTTGGCGAACATTAACCGGTAATTTACTTTCCGTCATTTTAATTGTATTCCGTGAAACACACCTTTTTTCCTGTTAATTTCCTTGTGATAACCTAGTTTATTATCTTATTACATCTTCATTTTCTTTTAATGCATTAAAAAAACCGCCGTTGTACTACATAAAACCTTGAACTTGACTAATGGAGTGAATTATTTAAGAATATAGTCGCGAATTTGACTACCACCATTTCGATTATATTTTGTTTGATACGACTCGGTGACTAGTGGCCAGCGAGTAGAGTCGACTATCGATATTGGTCTGCCGTGCGTATTATCCAGTTGTTCCGAAATTGTATAAATTGAAATGCTTGAGGTTGGGTGTGACCAATTATGTAATTACACTTAGAATGAAAAAGAAGCAAAAAAAAAAAAGCAGTTACTTTATAATGAAACCTGATAAGTGTAAATATGCAAGTTGAATGGCAGATTGTGAGGTGAAGTGAGTTATAGTTGAAGTTGAATAATTGGTAATTTTGAATATTACTGGAATGTCTGATGTGGAAATGAGCTGTGATTATTGACTGGGATATCTTGCAAAGATTATGGGGAAAAGTGCGTCTATAATGTGAGTAAATGTGATAATTTGTTATTGTGTTAAGCTAGATACACACACAACAATGAATTGTAACAATTAGGTACATACAATTATATGTAGTCTGCGCTTACTGTCTTTATGGCATATCTATTTTTGTTGGTCATTTCTTATAATTGACATTGATGGAGATAGGAGTTTTAGGTATAGTTGGTTGTTCTTGTTGGATGTACATCATCTTGGGTTGTCGTGTTCATTCTAGAAATGTAGTATATGAAGGTGGCACAATGTGGATTGTTAGGTATTGTTCTCTGCTGCTGCTGCTACTTTTTGTGATTGGGGTGTACATCTTGTGTTCCCCCCCCCCGGATGAATTTGTTTTCTTCAATCGTTTTCTGTTGGCTTTTGTCGAGTTTCCTTTTTGAATGAATGTCTTACCTGTTGTGATTGGAGTGTGTATATTGTGTCTTTCTTTCCCAACTTTTTTAGATTAATTCGTTTTATTCAGTTTTCTGTTGGCCTTTGTAGATGAGTTTATATTTTTGATTGAGTGTCTTTTCTGTTGCGGTCAGGGTGTATGTCTAGTGTATTTGTGTCCTTACTTTGTTAGATGAATTTGTCTTAGTTTCGTCACTAGGTTTATATTTTTCAGTTGACATCGTTTGAGTTGTGATAGAGTGCATATCTACTGGGTGTTCATTTCAAAGTGTTTCATGACGTCACTGTTGTTGAGTCAGCGATTTGAAGCGAGTTTCAGCTTTTATGTCAGAGAAGTTGCCTATTAATCAAGGCGTTCAATCTTAACTTGAGAACGTGTACGGTATAACTTGAATGTCGTAGCAACAGATGGCGGTGTGCACTGTCTGTGTGCTACCATAACCTCTTTCGAACTGTGTTTTGCACGGTCAAGTCGTATGCAGGGTATTTGTTATCATCAGTTGCGTATGGCAACATTTCACAATACAAATTGCTCCGTGTCCATGTTGACCGTCCAAGTTAATGTCAAGAAGTACATAAGAAATCGTCTTAACCCTCTCCCCATATCCCGATAGTAAGAAAATAACCCACCTCAGTACGTGTTTCCAAACAGCTGACATTCCTGCCACTACAGGCGTTACCGTACATATCAGTAAGTACTCTTCAGAATGAACGCCGTACTTGCTATGCAACTTCTCTGAGACATAGGTAATACACCTCTGTGGAAGTGTAGGAAGATTGAATTCCGTGCGTTCTTTTAAGCAAGATGTAAAGTGCTGCAGCAAGACTGTTCTTTTATTACATTTGCTTCACCGTCGCTGTAGCAAGTGTGCAGCAAATCAAAACGTCGCTTTACGAGTTTGCATGATCCATCATGGCGGAATGTGTGTTTTGGTCTTTTGCAACGTTTATTATTGTCAAAATCATCTAGTAATAATAATTCCATGTCATTATCATGGAAGTCGAAATTATTTAACATGTTCGGTTCTTTTAGGGTTAAATGTATCACAGCAGAAATAGAAGCCAATATTAATTATCCACCATTTTGCAGTCATTTGACCTACTTACGTTTTTTTCGACCCTCATTTTGCTGCAGCAAAGGCATGAAGTGCTTTAAAAAAACGCACGGATTCTCTAGGCTCATTGACTAGCCAGATGACGGCATACAGCGAGCCATGACACACTTTGAACTGAACACCCAGCAGTGTATTTGTGCCCGTACTTTGTTAGATGAATTTGTCTTAGTTTTGTCGGTGGGTTTATATTTTTCAATCGACATCGTTTGAGTTGTGATAGGGTGTATATCTAGAGTGAGGACTCAACATCGTATTACCCCTATTATAAACAAACAAAGAAACAAAATGAATGGCATTCTTTATAGTAGTCTGAAAATTGTTTGTTTTGGAGGAGGGTCGTGATAAAATGGTGCAGAAAGTGAGTGTGCAACTCTGTTCTCTTTGATTTCTTGCATGGACTCAACAACTTGCAGTAACATGTTGCTCAATGGTGTAATTAGACGTATCAGCTGTCGTTTAGTTGACATGATCTGAAACAGAAAGAAAGTAAATTAAATTTACATATGGGGTAATGGGAGTTTGTGGCCTCACTGTAGTGTATTGGTGTTTGTACTTTGTTAGATTAATTTGTTTTAGTCGGTTTTCTGTTTGGTTTTTGTCGGTGAGTTTATATTTTTCAATCAACGTTGTGTCAGTTGTGATCAGGGTGTGTATGTAGAGTATTTGAGTGCCTGCATGGTTTTCCTCAGTTGTCTGTCGACTTTCTTGGATGGGTTGATATTTTAGAATGAGTGTTTCTTCAGATGTGGTGAGGGTGTATATATTGTTTATTTGTAGTCCTACTTTTTGAGATCAATTTGGTTTATTGAAATTTCCGTTGGCTTTCCTTGGTAATTTTATATTTTTAATTCGATGTCTTTTCTGTTGATGACAGGGTGTATTATCTTGTGTATATTTTTGGCACACTACTTTTTCAGATTAATTAGTTTTACTCAGTTTTCTTTTTGCTTTTGTCCAGGGGTTTGTGTTTCTGAAGGAGCGTCTTTTGTGTTGTGATTGGGTTATATATCTGTTTGTAGTTTTTAACATTAATTCGTTTTACTTAGTTCTGTTTTTTTTTTTTTTCGATTGGTTTGTATTTCTGTCCTTTGTTAGATAAATTCGTTTTAGTTGGTCTAGTCTTTGTTTTTCTTGGTGGGTTTATGTTTTTCAATCTTGATTACTTTGTTTTACTCAGTTTTCTTTTTGCTTTTGTCCAGGGGTTTGTATTTCCGAAGGAGCGTCTTTTGTGTTATGATCAGGTTATATATCTGTTGGTAGTTTTTAACATTAATTCGTTTTACTTCTGTTTTTTTGGTTTGTATTTCTGTCCTTACTTTGTTAGATAAATTCGTTTTAGTTGGTCTAGTCTTTGTTTTTCTCAGTGGGTTTATGTTTTTCAATCTTGATTAATTTGTTTTACTCGGTTTTCTTTTGTATTTCCGAAGGAGCGTCTTTTGTGTTGTGATCGGGTTATATATCTGTTTGTAGTTTTTAACATTAATTCATTTTACTTTTTTTTTTCTCGATTGGTTTGTGTTTCTGTCATTTTGTTAGATAAATTCGTTTTAGTTGGTCTAGTCTCTGTTTTTCTTGGTGGGTTTCTGTTTTTCAATCTTGATTACATTGTTTTACTCAGTTTTCTTTTTTGCTTTTGTCCAGGGGTTTGTATTTCCGAAGGAGCATCTTTTGTGTTATGATCGGGTTATATATCTGTTTGTAGTTTTTAACATCAATTCGTTTTACTTCTGTTTTTTTTTTTTTTTCGATTGGTTTGTATTTCTGTCCTTAGTTTGTTAGATAATTTCGTTTTAGTTGGTCTAGTCTTTGTTTTTCTGGGTGGGTTTATGTTTTCCAATTGTGATTAATTTGTTTTACTCAGTTTTCTTTTTGCTTTTGTCCAGGGGTTTGTATTTCTGAATGAGTGTCTTTTGTGTTGTGATCGGGTTATATATCTGTTTGTAATTTTTAACATTAATTCGTTTTACTTTTTTTTTTTTTTTTTTTTTTTGATTGGTTTGTATTTCTGTCCTTACTTTGTTAGATAAATTCGTTTTAGTTGGTCTTGTCTTTGTTTTTCTCGATGGGTTTATGTTTTTCAATCGATGTAGTTTCTTTTGTGTTCAGGGTGTATATCTATTGTACTTCTGTCCCTATGTTGTGAGATTTTGTTGTTACGTAAAAACTTTTCAACGAATGTCGTTTTAGTTATGATTGGGGTGTATGTCTCTTGTATTTGAGGCTCTACTTTTTGAAAATAATTTGTTTTACAGAGTTTTTTTTTTTTTTCTTTTGTGGACATTTTGTAAATGAGGTTATATTTTTCGATCAATATGTTTGCTGTTGTGGTCAGGGTGTATTAGTGTCTCTACCTTGTTAGATTAATTAGTTTTGCGCAGTTTTCTGTGGGTTTGTATTTTATAATCAACGTCTTTTCTGTTGTGATTGGGATGTATATTTGTGGCTACTTTGTGAGATTAATTCGTTTTACTCAGTTTTCTCTTTGGTTTTGTTGTTGTTGGGTTTGTGTTTCTTCAATGAATGCCGTTTGTGTTGTGCGTTTATGGTGCTACTTTTTGAGATGAGTTTGTTTTGGTTTTGTATTTCTGAATCAACGTCTTCTCTTTTGTCTATTTCTTGCCCTACTGTGTGACATTAATTCGTTTTACTGAGTTTACTGTTTGTTTTCGCTGATGGGTTGATATTTTTTAGTTAAAGTCTTGTCTGTTGTGATTGGTGTCTGTATATTGTGAGATTAATTTGTTTTAGTCGGTTTTTTTTTGTTGGCTTTTGTCGATGAGGCTATATTTTTCACTGATTGTCTTTCCTGTTGTGATCAGGGTGTATTTCGGGCACTTGTTTTTAAGATTAATTTGTTCTACTTAGTTTTGTTTTTGATTTTCCACATTGTTCTCTGTTGTGGGTATCTTGTGTGTTTCTGTCACTACTTTGTTAGATATAGTCGTTTTAGTCAGTTTTCTCTTTACTGTTCAAGATGGGTTTGTTTTCCATTTGGCGTCGTCTGTGTTGTGTTGAGGGTGTACTTCTGCCTCTACTTTGTGAGATTAATTCGTTTTATTGAGCTTTTGTTGATGAGTTTATACTTTTGATTGGTCTTTTCTGTTGCGAGGTTGTATATCTTGTGTATTTGTGGCCCTATGTTTTGAGATTAATTGGTTTTATTCAGTTTACCGTTCATTTTTGTTGATATGTATATATTTTTTTGAATGAACGTCGTTTCTGTTATGATTGGGAGTGTGTTCTGCTTTCAGAGAATAATTTGAGGTTATATTTTTAAATCAACGTCGTTCCTGTTGTGGTCAGGGTGTATATCTCGTGTATTTGTGGTTCTACTTTTAGGGATTAATTGGTTTTATTGAGGTTTTTGTTGATTTATCTTGATGAGTTGATATTTTTGATTCAGCGTCTTTTCTGTTGATGTGAGGGTGTATTTAATTTGGTGTACTCAAGTTTTCTTTTTGCTTTTGTCCATATATTTCGGAATGAATGAGGTGTATTTAATTCGTTTTCTTGAATTTTGTCTTTGCTTTTGTCGATCGGTTTATATTTTTCAAGGATTGTATCATATTTCGACTAGAGACAGGGTTCATTTCTGTAGCTTTGGATGAATGCTTTCAAGTGTTAGTGATATTTGCTTACATTCGTTCTCTTTGAGATTGTAGAAACATTTCATTGTTTAGGAGGAAAGATTTATGATTTATTGTTGTGTGTGTGTAACTATGTTTTGTGAAATGACAGCTGCAATAGCAGTTATTACGAGAATTGTATGTATTGTTTTGTGATACCATATTTACTCATGTAATAGACGCTGTCGGCGCGTAATGTTAGCATTACCAGTTAATCTATTGATTAATGTCGATTGTCGTGTTGTTTGCTGTCCATAATTATTGTTTTGCTTCATAATGAACCGTAATAAGTGTATTACTATGCAAATTTGAGGTTCAAAATTGTTAAATTTGCAGAAATCGGGTGGCAGGTCTTGAATTTGTAGTAGAAACAGGCACTTTAGTCATTTTCAATAGTATTAGCGTTTGCGACGTCGAAACTAGTTGTGATTATGCTAGATAATTGCGTAAATTGCGTCTATTACACGAGTGAATATGGTATTGTGTATTTACCCGGCAGAGTAGAGCGCGTGTTTGCGCAAGTTATGATAAAATTATGTATAGTTGGCGTTAGAACTTTGTTTTGCCGGGTAATATATGTTGTGTTTTCTTTTCAGGTTTATTTCATGTATAAAATAGTGTATTTTGTTGTTGTATAAATTGTTGGTTTAATAATGAAAATGTTATGCAATTGTGTTTTGTGTGTTATTTCCTTGGTATATGCGTGTTGGGTCATGTATAATGTGTGTATTTTTTTTTTTTTTTTTTTTTTTTTTTGTAAGTTGTTTGATGTATTATTTGTTGTAATAAATTGTTTGTGGCTTTTTTTTTTGTATATTTTTTTCTATTTATTTTTGTGTATATCTTGTTTGTATATATATTTTTTGTTTATTTTTATATGTATAATTTGAAATATGTTTTCCTTGTGTATATCTTTGTATGTTAAGTTCTTTGTTTTTCTTGAATAAATGGTTTATGTTGCACCCTCTATGTATTGTTTTTTGTACTAAAAAATTTGAATTTGCCCGCTTCCTGTTACCTGGTTTCAAAAAAAACTTTTTCCCGCCAAAAAACTTAATATATAAAAGGGTAGTCCAGGACCTCCTGGACTACCCTTTTATATATTAAGTCCTAGCGCTTGTGCTGTACTGATGACGTCAGATATCTAGGCCCCGTTTATATAGGCAGAAGTGGCGGCCTCAAGTGGAGAGAAAAGGAACTAGAAAGTTCCTTTTCTCTCCACTTGACGTCGCCACTTCCGCCCATACAAACGAGACCTAGATATCTGACGTCATCAGCACAGCACAAGCGCCAGAAACTTATGAAAAAAAAATTTCCCTCGCCAAATTATTAAACGCACGTTTATTTTGCAACATAACACATATATTATTGAAATAACACAAGTTAAAACATTTTGAAAGCAAGATAAACATTTTAAAAGTAATATTTGTTAAAAATATTTTAAAAATAATTATTTTGAAAGGTTATTTCGAAAATAACATAAATATTTTTGAAATAACATGTTTAAAAAGTTGTTTTTAAAATAATAGTTATGAAAAAAATCGTTTTAAAACTTGAAAAATAGTTTTAAAATAATATTTCTTTGAAAAAAAATTTTTAAAATAATTGATTAGAATTCATAGTTTTTGAAAAAAAAACATTAGTATTTTTTAAATGATATAAAAAAAAATATTTTTTAAAATAATTTTTATCAAATATTATTTTGAAAGTGTAGAAAAATATTTTTTTAAATAATTTGTATGAAAAAAAAATACTTTTAAACTTTGAAAAATATTTTTAAAAAATATTTTTAAAAAATATTTTTACAAAATAATTTTTTAATAATTTATTTCAAATAATATTTAAAAAAATATTATTTGAAAATAAATAATTTAACAAATATTTTGTAAAAATACTATTTTAAAAAATATTTTTCAAAGTTTAAAAATATTTTTTCATACTAATTATTTTCAAAAATATTTTTCTACACTTTCAAAATATTATTTGACAAAAAATTATTTTTAAAATATTTTTTTTTTTTATATCATTTCAAAAATACGTATGTTATTTCAAAAACTATCAATTCTAAACAATTATTTTAAAAATATTTTTCAAACAAATATTATTTTAAAAATATTTTCAAGCTTTAAAACGATTTTTTCATAACTATTATTTTAAAAACAACTTTTTAAACATGTTATTTCAAAAATATTTATGTTATTTTCGAAATAACCGTTCAAAATAATTATTTTTAAAATATTTTTAACAAGTATTACTTTTAAAATGTTTATCTTGCTTTCAAAATGTTTTAACTTGTGTTATTTCAATAATATATGTGTTATGTTGCAAAATAAACGTGCGTCTAATAATTTGGCGAGGGAAATTTTATGTATATACAGAATATTTCAGCAGAAATAATAAATATTTTAGAAGGTGATAGTATGGACTGCTCTGAGTAAAAAAGTTGATATAAACATGTGTCCAATTTTGATTGGATACAGAGATACAGCTGTTAGAATGTAACCCAAGAAGATGTTAAGCAAAGGAAAATGATCACATTCAATGCACTTTCGTTTCGCGTGTTGCTACTCCAGCTGCTACAGACTTATTTATCAATTATCATTGTTCTTTCAAAGGCAAAGTTATGAAGTAATGCTTTAATTTACATAATTGAAAATTTTCAACTTTGATTGTGATTGCTTGGACAATTCTAAAGTATCGTTTAAGCATACCACACGTATTTACAAATGATGGGTATGTAGATATGGAATATATTGTGTAATGGAAACCCATACGCAAAATATACCATATCGGCATAATCAGCATTTGCAAATACATGAGCCATGCCTAAATGATACAGTAGAACTGGCCAAGAAATCACAATCACAGTTGAAAATTTTCAATTATGTAAATTAAAGCATTACTTCATAACTTCGCCTTCGAAACAACAATGATAATTGATAAATAAGTCCGTAGCAGCTGGAGCAGCAACACACGAAAAGAAACTGCATTGAACGTGATCATTTTCCTTTGCTTAACACCGTCTTGGATTACATTCTAACAGCTGTACCTCTGTACCCAATCAAAATTGGACACATGTTTATATCAACTTTTTTACTCAGAGCAGTCCATACTATCACCCCCTAAAATATTTACTATTCCTCCTCAAACACTCTGTATATACATGCACAGACATAGACAACAGCAGAGAACACTGATGGACTGTACACGAACTTCCGGATAGTCCGCATACAACCCACCATAGCTCTCCACTGTTGCCTACATCCTGCAAACATGGGAAGGAAGATGCAGACAACAGCAGAAAACCCTGGTGGACTGTACATGGACTTCCGGATAGTCCACATACAGCCCACCAGGGTTCTCCACTGTTGCCTACACCAGGAAAATGGAAAAAAAAAAATTTTTAAGTCCAACAGGTATAGACAACAGCAGAGAACCCCGATGGATTGCACAGGGACTGTCGCATAGTCCAAGTACAATCCACCAGAGCTCTCTGCTGCTGCCTATACCTGCAGGACTTTAAAAATTTTTTAAGGGCTCAGGTACAGCTTACAGCAGTAAAATTTTCGAAATATTCAACACTTTTTTCCTCCATTCCTGTATCTTGCACAATAATGAAAATTATGTGTAAAACACTGTAATTCTGCGTAATGAAAAAATTATATCTTCAATTATTTAAATATTTCTTCAATTATTTTAAAATTTCTTTAATTATTTTTTTAATTTCTCTAATTATTTTTAAATTTCTTTAATTATTTTTACATTTCTTTCATTATTTTAAAACTTCAATTATTTAAACATTTCTGCAATTTTTTCAGTATTTCTTTAATTATTTAAATATGTCTGTAATTATTTAAGTATTTCTATAATTATTTAAATATTTCTTCAATTATTTAAATACTTCTTACATTTTTTTTTTATTTCTTTAATTATTTTTAAATTTTCTTCATTATTTTAAAACTTCTTCAATTATATAAAAATTTCTGCAATTATTCAAATATTTCCTTCATTATTTAAATATTTCCTCAATTATTTAAATATTTCCTCAATTATTTCAGTATTTCTTCAATTATTTAAGTGTTTCTTCAATTATTTAAATATTTCCTCAATTATTTAAATATTTCCTCAATTATTTAAATATTTCTGCAATTATTTAAATATTTCTGCCATTATTTCAATATTTCCTCAATTATTTAAGTATTTCTGCAATTATTTTAGTATTTCTTTAATTATTTAAATATTTCCTCCATTATTTAAGTATTTCTTCAATTATTTCAATATTTCTGCAATTGTTTAAATATTTCTTTAATTATTTAAATATTTCCTCAGTTATTTAAGCATTTCTTCAATTATTTAAGTATTTCTGCAATTATTTAAATATTTCTTTCATTATTTACATATTTCCTCAATTATTTAAGTATTTCTCCAATTATTTAAGTATTTCTGCAATTATTTCAATATTTCTTCAATTATTTAAGTATTTCTTTCATTATTTCAATATTTCCTCAATTATTTAAGTATTTCTTCAATTATTTAAATATTTCTGCAATTATTTAAATATTTCTTCAATTATTTAAATATTTCTTCAATTATTTAAATATTTCCTCAATTATTTAAATATTTCCTCAATTATTTAAGTATTTCTTCAATTATTTAAATATTTCTGCAATTATTTAAATACTTCTTTAATTATTTACATATTTCCTCAATTATTTAAGTATTTCTTTAATCATATTAATATTTCCTCAATTATTTAAGTATTTCTTCAATTATTCAAATATTTCTGCAATTATTTTAACATTTCTTTAATTATTTTAATATTTCCTCAATTATTTTAGTATTTCTTCAATTATTTAAGTATTTCTTTAATTACTTTAATATTTCCTCAATTATTTAAGTATTTCTTCAATTATTTAAATATTTCTGCAATTATTTAAATATTTATTTAATTATTTAAATATTTCCTCAATTATTTCAGTATTTCTTCAATTATTTCAGTATTTCTTCAATTATTTAAATATTTCCTCAATTATTTAAATATTTCTTCAATTATTTCAATATTTCTGCAATCATTTAAATATTTCTTTAATTATTTAAATATTTCCTCAATTATTTAAGTATTTCTTCAATTATTTTAGTATTTCTTTAATTATTTAAATATTTCCTCAATTATTTAAGTATTTCTTCAATTATTTAAATATTTCTGCAATTATTTAAATATTTCTGCAATTATTTAAATATATCTGCATTTATTCCAGTATTTCTTTCATTATTTCAATATTTCTGTAATTATTTAACTATTTCCATAATTATTTAAATATTTCTTCAATTATTTAAATATTTCTGCTATTATATAAATATTTCTTTCATTATTTCAATATTTCTTAAATTATTTCATTATTTCTCCCATTATTTAAATATTTCTGCAATTATTTAAATATGTCTTGAATTATCTAATATTTCTCCACTTATTTTAATATTTCTCCAATTATTTCAATACTTCTCCAATTATTTAAATATTTCTGCACTTAATTAAATATCTCTTATATTATTTAAATATTTCTTATATTATTTTAATGTTTCTTATATTATTTCAATATTTTTTATATTATTTAAATATTTCTTATATTATTTAAATATTTCTTCAATTATTTCAATATTTATTTATTTATTTATTTATTTATTTATTTATATATTTATTTATTTATTTATTTATTTCAATATTTCTGCAATTATTTTATCATGTCTTCATTAATTTTTATATTTCTTCATTTATTTATTCATTCATTCATTCATTCATTTATTTCCTCGTTCTTTCATTTTTTTATTTTTTCATTTCATTTGTGATAATTAAGTTTTTCTTAAATCGTCAAAATATTTTTTCCACATAGCAGAAGGACAGTGTTTACACATATTAATTTTCATTATTGTACAAGATACAGTAATCAAGGAAACACGTGTTCAAAATTTCCACAATTTTCATCCTGTAAGCTGTACCTAACCCCATAAGTCCCACAGATGTGGACCACAGTAGGGAACTCTGATGGATCCCACATGGACTTCCGGATAGTCCATGCAGAATCCACCACAGCTCTCTACTGCAGCCTACATCAGCAGAACACAAGGAATAGAATCAAAGTCCTACCGATATAGAAATCAGTGGAGAACTCTGATTAATTCCACACGGACTTCCGCTTAGTCTATCTAGAATCCACCAAAGCTCTCCGCTGCTGCCTATACCGGCAGGACTTAGACTCTGGACAAAGCAGGTAAGGTGGGAAAGAGCAGGCCAATAGTAATCTACAAACACATGCAACTACAATCATGCTGTTATTTCCTTCAAAAACTACATACATCAAGCAAATGCAAAGTCACTAAACTTCAACGAAGCACAATCCTAACACCAGTCAAACCTAAAAAACCCTATAACGAAGCTGCTGGATGGGATTGTAAAACTGCAACAATAGAAAACAATGCGCTAGCATCGTTAGTTACTGCTTTTCTATGCCACCTGTATGTATCCTACAACTGCCATATCACATGAAATGGAGTCCTATTTCACGATACAACAATGAATATGCAACAGTACACCAGACGACGACAACAACAACAATACCAATAAACACAGAAATACCGGTATGGTCAAAACCAGCAACACCAAAGAAACAAAATAGAAGACTGAAAAATATCAAATTCACAATACTAAGTGAAAATCATAACAGAGGACTGTGGAGAAGACAATTCCAAATTTATACCATTTACAACAAGTAAATGATAAATATCGCATCAATAAACCATCCTATGCCACCAAACAATTCAAATCAATGCAAGACTATAAGCTCAATTCTCCAACCTGTACTCCTAACAGCAATACAAGTAATCATTACTGACAAGATCAATAAAACACCAAAATTCAAAGATAAATAAAGTGCAACTAGCAAAACAATGACAAGTAATACACAAAATGTATCACTTAAAGCAATACATTTTTCAAATTAGAGAAATGAAGACTAAGTTTCATCTATTCAAAACCATTATAGAAATAATAATTCAACTACAGAAAACCATTATCAAAATTGCAATTCACATGCACAAGCTAGCTATCAATGTCAGAAATTACAATCCTGACACCAAAAACCAATATTTCAGGTCCACCATTGCACCCAAAAGGTACTAAAATCATCAATCGCCTTCTAATAAATGCTTATGAACAAACAAATACCACAGAGGACAGCAACAATATCAATAAATGCAGAAACATGGTCAAAAACCATTTATCCCATAGCAATAAAACAGATTATTGTCAATAGAAGACTCAAATAGATAAACACACTTGGTATTCAAGTGAAAAATACCTAATTCGCACCAAAGACCAAACCTACAGATTCAATAATCACGAATCATGACCTAAATAATAACAATGCTTCTCAAATGAACCTTTACAAACAATACATACAGCAATAAACTGCATAACAGAGCAACATCGACAACACAATTCCAAATTTATGCCATTTACAACAAGTAAATGATAAATATTATGTCCATAAACGATCCTATGCCACCAAGCAATTCATGTCAATAGAAGACAACAAACGCAATTGTGCAACCTGTACTCCTAACAGCAATAATGCAACTAAAATCCATCTATCAAGTAATGAATACTGATAACTTCAATAAAACACCAAAATTCAAAGATAAAGTGCAACTAGTCAACAAAACACAAGTAATACACAAAATGTATCACTTAAAACAATCCATTATTGAAATTAGAGAAACAAAGGGTACTTTCAGCTATTCAAAAACAATTATACAAATAATAATTCAAGAAGAACACAGAACCATGTACAAGGAGCTAATACTTGCATTACACAGCAAGCAAACAAATGTACACGTGTAAAATAACTATAATAATCAAATAATAAACGGTAGACACCTAGATATGATAGAATAATTACAAACTGTGTACTCCAACCAACGTTATCAATGTAAGAAATTACAATCCTGACACCAAAAACCAATACTTCAGGTGCACCATTGCACTCAGATGTATTAAAAAAAAATCAATCATTTCCTAAGAATTGCTTATGATGAAACAAATACCATAGAGGACAACACCAATACCAATAAACGCAGAAATATGCTCAAAACCAACAACACCAAAGGAATAAACCACATTACTGGCAATACAACACTCAAATAGACAACCACACTTGATATTCAACTGAAAAATATCCAATTCACACCAAAGGGCAAACCTACAGACATAATAATCACCAATTATAACAAAGTATTCTTTGTAGGGGTTGATTTGAGATACAAAGTGAAAATAGACGTATAGACTGCATAACTTAACAGAGGACTGTCAACAAGATAATTCTAAATTTATACCATCAAAATCCACAGTTAATTCTCGATTTACCACGAAAATCGTCTGTACCTGCATTTAGATTGCCAACAGGCCATGATTGTTTGGCCATACACCTGCATAGAATTGGAATATATCAGTCCCCTAACTGCCCATTGTGCAACTCAAACCAAGAAATGGATTCGGAACACCTCAAAATCTGTGCTTCAGTGGCTGGTCATGATAACATCTTTCAAAAATATTGGAGTGCAAGAGTTCAAATGACTTTATTGTCAAACACCTGGCATTAGAAAACAACAACATATTACATCAAGAAATGATCCTCTGCCACCAAACAATTCAAATCAATAGAAAACAATAAACTCAATTGTGCAACCTGTACTGCTAACAGCAATATCAACTAATGCATACTGATCACTTCAATAATATACGAAGATTCAATAACAAACTACAACTAGCAAAATAATGACAAGTAATACACAAAATCTAACACTTTAACCAGTTACTCATTCAAATTACTGAAATTAACGGTACTTTCAGCTATTGAAAAACAATCATAGAAATAATAATTCAACAACAACAGAAAACCATTACCAGTATCAAAATTGGACATCACATATGCAAGCCAACTATCAATGTAACAAATTACAATCCTCACAGCAAAAACTAATATTTCAGGGGCACCACTGCACCCAAAACGTATTCAAATCATCAATCAAGAAACAAATACCACAGACGACAACAACAATATTGATAAATGCACTAATATGGTCAAAACCATCAATACCAGAGGAATAGAACAAATTATTGTCAATAGAAGACTCAAATAGACAAACACACTTGATATTCAAGTGAAAAATGTGGAATTCACACATAAGACCAATTAATGTACAAACAGATAACTAATTGAATCATCAACAAATATAGCCTAAATGACAACACTGTGCCTGAAATCGACCTCTACAAGCAACACCTAGTGAAACCTACAAAAATTAACTCCATAACATAGTCAAGCCACCATGAAAACAGTTCCAAATTAAGGGGAGGCAGAGGTGAATATTTCAAAACCCACAAAATTTATCCGATTTGTTTCAAATTCATCATGGATACTAAATATATTATTAGTAATGGACATACCAAGTTTCAACTTTCTAAGTACAATAGTTCTGTAAATATTAATAATTTCATAAAACTTTATATCGTTTGATATAAAATGCTCCATGCACCATATTGTAAGAAATTTTCAATACTTCTTTTTATTTACATGTTCAGAGAAGGTATATAAATAATGATAAGTATTACTTTATTATGGGAATAATATAGCTAGTAATACAGTTATCTTGGTTTTAATTTCGTACTTTTAAGGGCACAAAATCAAAAACTAACATCGGAATATGAAAATAAAGATAATAAAAATTGAAAATACCAAATTTTCATTTTTTCTTCAGTTTTCTTCGAAAATTTCACCTCTGCCTCCCCTTAATACAATTTACAACAAGTAAATAAAAAATATTATGTCAATAAACGATCCTATGCCACCATTGAAATCAATACAAGACAATAAACTCAACTGTGCAACCTATACTCCTAACACCAATAACGAGAATAATCAAGTAATGAATACTGATAACTTCAATAACAGACGAAAATCTAATGATAAAGTGCAACTAGCAAAACAATATTACAATTAATACACAAAATGTACCACTTAAACTAATAAATTCTTTAATTTAGAAAAATCAAGACTTGTTTCATCCATTCAAAAACAATTATAGGAATAATAATTCAAGAAGAACAGAAAACCCTGATCAAAACTGCACATCACATGTACAAAGCACTAACACTAGCATTACACAGCAAGCAAACACATGTACAAGTGTACAATGATAATAACAATCATATCCATAAGTGATGAAATAATTACAAACTGCCTAATCCAACCAACTATCAAAGTAACAAATTGTAATCCTGGCACCAAAAACTAATATCTCAGGTCCACCATTGCATCCAAAACATATTAAAAGGAATGCTTATGAACAAACAAATACCTCAGACGACAACAATACCAATAAACGCACAAATATGATAAAAAATCAGCAATGCCAAAGGACTAAAACTCATTACTGTCAATGGAAGACTCAAATAGACTAAATAAGCGAATGCACACTCAAGACCAAAAGTAAGACAAAAAACTATTCTATAATCAGGAATTATAGCCTAAATAACAACTGAAAACTACAAAAATTGGCATACAAACACCAATAAACTACATAACAGAACAAGGTCGAGAAGACAATGCCAAATTTATTATATTTACAACAAGTAAATGATAAATATTACGTCAATAAACGATCCTATGCCACCAAACAATTCAAATCAATTCAAGACAAATGCAAATGAGAAACCTATACTCCTAACAGCAATAATGGAACTAAAAGCCATCTATCAAGAAATGAATACTGGTAACTTCAATAAAAGACCAAAATTCAAACACATACTGCAACTAACAAAGTAATCACGAATCATGCCTTATCTCAAATCAACCTTTACAAACAAACAGCAATAAACTGTACAACAGACAACAGTATTTCCATTACAAAACCCCCTATACAAAATATACCATATCAGCACATCACCATTTCTAAATACGTGCGCCATGCCTAAATGATACAGTACACTTGCCCAACAAATCACAATCACAGTTCCAAAATTAATTATGTAAACTAAAGCACGACTTCAAAACAAAAATTACAATCAATAAACAAAGCTCTATCCCTGCACCCAGTCAAAATAGAACACGTGTTTATATCAACTATTTACTCACAACAGTTAATACTATCACCCCTAAAACATTTACTATTCCTCCTCAAACACTCTCTATATACATCCACCAACATACACGACAGGGGAAAACCCTGGTGGAGGTTGCATGGGTTCCGGATAGTCCATGCATCCCCCACCAGGGTTCTCCCCTGTCGCCTATGCCAGCAGAACACAAGGAAAGATGTAGACGACAGCAGAGAACTCTGATGGATTGTATACGAACTTCCGGATAGTTCGTATACAACCCACCAGAGCTCTCCACTGTTGCCCACATCAGGAAAAAAACATGGGAAGATGTACACAACAGCAGAGAACTCTACTGGATTGCATATGAACTTCCAGATAATCCATATACAACCCAGCAGAGGTCTCTACTGCCGCCTACACCACAGGAAGGCATGACAAATTTTCAAAGTCCCACAGGTATAAACAACAGCGGAGAACCCTAGTGGATTGCACAAGGACTGTCGCATAGTCCAAGTACAACCCACCAGAGCTCTCCACTGCCGCCTATACCTGCACAACTTTCAAAATTTTTAAGTCTCACAGATGTAGACCACAGTAGAGAACTGTGATGGAACCCACATGGACTTCCGGATAGTCCATGCAGATTCCACCACAGCTCTCCACTGCAACCTACATCCGCAAAACACAAGGAATAGAATCAAAGTCCCACTGATATATGATTTACCATTTGTTGCTAATATTTGCTAATACATCTACTCAAGAAAATATATCAACCTTTTTGCCTATATGGCATCGTCAGATATTCAAATGTTAGAACGATATCTAAAACCTAAGTCCAATATAGTTCACCATCATATACATAACAATAAAATATATTTATTCATTCATTTATTATATTCCATAGATCTTACATGAGCAATGAAGCTTTAAGATGTGGAACAAGTCAAAATTTTACAATATTACAATTACAATTTTTTACAATTTTTACAATTTTCTGCAATTTTTTACAATATTTTGGCGAGAGTTATAGGTTACGAATACACAGAAAAGTCACAAGAACACATCATCACACACTTCAACACGCACATACACATAATATGCCATAAAACTTTTCGTCGTAAGGGAAGGAAAATGGACAATCTGATATAATCATTAATTATACACCTTATACAATGATATAGCTTTATCAACTTTCATACAGATCTGTAGACTGTAATGGGCAGAACATATAGTCAGGATGGAGAAGGGAAGGATTACCACTTTCCTCCGATTGCCGAACTGGAAGGTGGCAGCAAAGGATAGAGGAAGAATTGTGGAGGCCATGGCCCGAAATCGGGCCAAACAGCCATACATAGATGTACACACTGATTGCGAATCCAAAACGACCAACATACTTTAAAAGGTATCAATATGAATAAACACTGCACTCATCTCACACGTACATAATACAAGTCAAGAATTATCTGATAAACAATCTTACATACATAAGAACGTTCCAACAAAACAAATTTTATTGCATACAAAAACATACATTATTATGACATTGTAACTATTAATTGCAACATTTGCATAAAATTCACGTCAACTGTATCACACATACACAAGCACAAACTTTTTATATTTTATCACTTTTATTTATTAATACCGCTATGCAACAAATACAAAATATTTAACATCAGTTGTATGGATTTCATATCTATATTTCATTTTTTACATATTACATTTTCAGCAAGTCAGCAAAAATCAAACTGAACACATTTCTTACAATGATATTACACTCTCATTGCATATAATCATTATTTTAATTATTCTAATTTATTGTTATGTTTATCACAGTGAACTATATTGGACTTAGGTTGTAGATATATCGTTATAACATTTGAATATCTCGTGATGCCTTATAGACGAAAATATTGATATATTTTCTTTAGTAAGATATATCAGCAAATATTAATGTGCAACAAATGATAAATCATATCATTCACAAATCTTTAATAAATTTATGAACAGCGCAGAACTTTGATGACTTCCACACAGACTTCCACTTAGTCCATGTAGAATCCACCAAAGCTCTCCACTGCCATCTACACCAGTAGGACTTTGACTTGGGACAACGCGGGTAACATAGGAAAGAGCAATAAACATGATTGAATAACTACAATGTGTTGTATAACACAACATTCCAGGCCTCAAAATCTTCTGTCATACAAAATATCGCACTTGTGCCAACACTAATCTACAAGCACATGCAACAACTACAATCAAACTATGTTAGTAGATACATCATGCAAATGTAAAGTCACTACACGTCAACAAAGTCAAAACGTCCAAAGTCCAATAACATAAAAGAATCCTATAAGGAACCTGCTCAATGTGTTTGGCAACTGCAAAATGTCGTTACTGCTTTTCTATGCCACCCATACACATCCTACAACTGTCACATCGCATACCGCCACATGTAATGCCATCCTATTCCTGTTCTATGGTACAACAATGAATACGCATCACCGATCTATTTCAACCATCAATTGCCATCTTAGAAATGCTTATGAACAAACAAATACCACAAGACAACAACAATACGAATAAATGCAGAAATATTGTCAAAACCAGCAACACCAATTTAATAAAACATATTTCTGTCAAGAACAAATAGACAAAACCATTTGGTATTCACACCAAAGAGCAAACCTACAGACTCAATAATCACCAATTATAGCCTAAATCATAACAATGTATTATCTCAAATGAACCTCTACTAACAATATTAAGGGGAGAGGACGGTATTTTTTTAAACTTTTTTTCCTATTTGGAGTAAAATATTAATTTTTGTATATAGAGAGCTCATACCTGTAGAAACTCAACCAAAAATAAATATTTAAAAAAAAAAAAAAAAAAAAAAAAAAAACAATTATTAGGGGGCCCAGATTTGAAAAAAATATACCCAATGCAGGATTTTACTAAAATCGATCTATCTTCTAAACCATTTTTAAAGGTAGGTTCATCCCGTTTTTTGCAATGTACTTGCAAAAGCATGTTCTACAAACTGTCTGTAACAGAATTTTGATATTAGTCCCTACGTTTGTAAAATAAACAATTACAATTTAATAACAATTTTCTGATTTCCTTTCTTGCAAACAAGCGGACGTAGTTTTAAAATGAAATCAATTAACAAAATTCTGTTACAGAGAAAAGTTTCCTAATAGTCTGTATTCTTCACCTGACATAATTAGGAACATTAAATCCAGACATTTGAGATGGGCAGGGCATGTAGCATGTATGGGCGAATCCAGAACTGCATATAGAGTGATACTTGGGAGACCGGAGGGAAAAGACCTTTAGGGAGGCCGAGACGTAGATGGGAGGATAATATTAAAATGGATTTGAGGGAGGTGGGGAATGATGATAGAGACTGGTTTGGTCTTGCTCAGGATAGGGACCGCTGGCGGGCTCATGTGAGGGCAGCAATGAACCTTCAGGTTCCTTAAAATTCATTTGTAAGTAAGTAAGTAAGTAAGTAATAGTCTAAAGAATGTGTGTTATAAATTTCAAGCATGTATCTTTAATAGTTCAGAAATTATATCCATTTTTTGTCTGGCAATGTAGCAAAAAAATGAAGTTACCATAAACCAATAAAATGGGGCGAGTGATTTTAAAATTCATAGTGCAGGAACTTTAAAAATGGCGTCTCAACATCCGATAAGGGCACAAATACCCACGAAATGTTATGCAATGCATTCCACACATATATCAAAGAGTATTTTAAAGGAAGGAAAAAAAAAAAATTTCAAAATTCAATTTACCGGAAACAACAATAAAAGGGGTCAAGTGATTAATATTATGATATGCATTCCACACATATCACAGAGCATTTTAAAGAAAATTTTTTTTTTTTTTTTTAATTTACTCATTTTTCACCAAAAAATACCATCCTCTCCCCTTAAGTGAACAACGATCAACTGCATTAAAGAGCAACATCAACAAGAGAATTCCTAATTTATACCATTTACAACAACTAAATGATAAATATTACGTCAATAAACGATCCTATGCCACCAAACAATTCAAATAAATAGAAGACAATAAAAGTCAATTGTGCAACCTGTACTCCTAACAGCAATCATGGAACTAAAAGCTAGCTATCTATCTAGTAATCAATACTGATAACTTCAATAAAATACCAACTGAAACTAGCAAAAGAATGACAAGTAATACACAAAATGTATCACTTAAAGCAATTTATTATTCAAATTAGAGAAATAAATGCTACTTTTAGCGGTTCAAAAACAATTACAGAAATAATAATTCAAGAAGAACAGAAAACCATGTATTTGCATTACACAGCAAGCAAACAAATGTACAAGTGTACAATCACAATAAAAATCTGAAAATATGCAGTAGATACCTATACATAATGAAATAATTGCAAACTCTGTACTCCAACCATCAACATCATAATTTATAATCCTCACACCAAAACCCAACATCTCATCCCAAACATATTAAAAACCATCTATCACCTCCTAAGAAATATTTATGAAGAAACAAATACCACAAAGGACGACGACAACAACAACACCAAGAAACGCAGAAATATGATCAACTGTCAATGCAACACTCAAATAGACAAACACACTTGAAGGGTGCACAGGAAAAACGAACTATGTCACATTGCTGTTAAGGGTGAAGTCATTATCGAATTCACTGTATTACTACAAACTTTAGTGTTATTTTTACCAAAAGTTGTAAAGGAGAATCAAAACCACGGATACACTCATCATTTCCTTAATTTCAAGTAGAAACATCAATAAATTTTGCTGTAATATACTGAAATAGATCACTATCTCACCTTTAATGGAAATGTGACATTGTTTCTTTGTCCCATGTACCCTTCACTTCCTATTCAAGCGAAAAAAATAAGCAAATTCTTACTAAACAACAAACATACAGATAGAAAACTAATTCAATAATCAGCTATTATAGTCTAAATGACTACTACAAAAATAGGCGTACAAACATCAATAAACTGCAAACAGAGCCAGACCAACAAGACAATTTCTAATTAATACTGCACAATTTACAACAAGTAAATCATAAATATTACGTCAATAAACAATCCTATGTCACCACACAATTCTAATCAATAGAACACAATACATTCAGTCCTCCAACCTGTACTCGTTACACCAATAATAGAACTATACTTGTTTTTTTGAAAGATGGGACATGACAGTTAAGAGGCCAAACTTGGAACTACAGTGCTATGTTGCCAATATGGACTACCATGCTGCCAGCTGATGGAAGGTATCAATTGACGTTAAGATGGCTGACGTTAAAACATTAATTGACAATTGACGCAAAGGTAAGAAAACAATACAAAAATCGACAGATAATCAAAGACGAAACGTACCAATGCTAACACTGTGTGCACAATAAATGTCGCCAAGAGAGCTTTTAAACACTCGCCATGTGGGAATGGTAAGTTTGGCAACTCAACTGTTATTACCATAGCAACAGACCTACCACACTATGTGACATTCAGTTGTTTTTCCGATCGCAACACTCCTCTCATGTCCCATCTTACAAAAAAACAAGTATAAAAGCAATGAATACTGATAACTTTAATAAAATACCAAGTGCAACTACCAAAGGAATGACAAGTAATACCTACACAAAATGTATCACTTAAAGCAAGAAATAAAGAGTAGATTCATGATTGGAAAACAACTATACAAATAATAATTCAACAAGAACAGAAAACCTTTATCAACATTGCACATGCCATGTACAAGTGTACAATGACAATACACACCACATACCTATACATGATCTAATAACTGAGGACCGTTTTTGCAAACTAGCTAACTGCAAAATCGAGATTTTGGTGGACTCGTTAACATAAAGCAGGCCTCTACACAATGTTAAAGTCATCTTAGTAAAATTGAATTATTTCTCTTCATTATAGTGTGTCAAAGTGTGACGGTTGCACCTGTAACCTATTTCTCTTCATTTAGTTTTTTGTCTCTCCTGTAAAATTTAGTTTTTTCAGTTAGCAAGTTTTGCAAAAACGGTCCTCAATTCCAAACTGCCTACTCCAACCAGTATCAACATAATAAGTTACAATCCTGACACCAAGAACCAATATCTCAGGTCCACCATTCCATCCTAAATGTATCAATCACCTTGTAAGGAATGCTTATGAACTAACAAATTCTGCAGAGGACAACAATACCAATAAACTCACAAATATGGTACAAAAAACGACAAACAGATTACGGTCAATGCAACACTCAAATTGACAAACACCCTTCGTAGTCAAGTGAAAATTTAGCCCATTCGCACTGAAGACCAAATGCAGACAGAAAACTAATTCAATAATCAGCAATTATAGCCTAAATGACAACAGTGTACCTGAAATTAACCTCTACAAGCAATACTCAGTCAAAACTACAAAAATTGGCGTACAAATACCAATAAACTGCAGAACAGAGTAGGATCAAGAAGACAATTCCATATTTCTACCTCTGCCACCAAACAATTCAAATCTATAGAAGACAATAAACAACAATAACAAAATTAAAACCCATCAATGAAGTAACAAAGACTGATATAAAGTGCAACTAATTACTAAAGAATAACAATACACAAAATGTATCATTTAAACCAATAAATTACTGAAATTACAGACATAAAGAATACGTACTTTCATCCATTGGAAAACAATCATACAAATAATAATTCCAGAAGAACAGAAAACCGTTCTCAGAATTGCACATCACATGTACAGGGACATCATTTTATTTTTACTAACATTTCTAATATTAACCTGGCTATACCTTTAGATTAATGGTTGAGAACCAGAAACACCGTTTGCTATCCCCTTCCACGACTGGAGTTCGATGACACTGGCGTAAAATACAAACAAATCACTTTACTGGGTATAGGAGGGAAGAAAAGTAGTTCATCCATTTACGTAAACTAGTAAGTATCGCGATTTTGAGTTTGATAATTTTCATTAGGTTTTTCTTTCATCAAAATACAGTACTGTATTAACAATGAGTGTTTTTACTCACAAACTGAGCTATCCATTCGGACGTATTCAGTATGCATTGTACATTATACTATCTACAGCACATTAGCATACAATATAGAGAATGAAGTTAAATTGAAAAATAATCACAATATGGATATTTAAACACAATTTTTAAAATGGTGGCCGTTCATTTCGATACAGGTTTCAGTTCTTTTTTGCATATTATCGCACTATAGACTATTGTACCCAATTCCAATTACCAGTTTCGTCCTTCGTACTAGTAACTCATGTTGAAATAATTCTGTATCTACTCTATAAAAGAGTACCTTACGTACTGTAAATTCAATGTTCACTTCTGCCCCATCCGAAAAGAAAATTACTCAGACATGCTATCTACTGTCTGTCCAAGTGGTTTTGTCACAGGATCGTAAAAAGAAGGGAAATGACGTTACAGTTAATTAATTAACGAGACCCTTTTATTTAAGTTATTTTTAACAGTTGTATAATATTTTGTAGACGTCCAATTCCTAACAGAAATTAATGTTTTCAGAAAAGAGGTAAGACAGTGGGGCGAGCAGAAGCATGTGGGGGGAAACCGGGATGCGACATAGGCAAACGGACAGCAGTACCTGTGCGAGAATATGATTCAATATTGAAAGCTCTTTCGTCACTGGAAAACGCGAACATATTTCTAGAACGTATTATACTCACTAACTCAGTACCGAGTGTGTTTACTATAACCATAAGGCCACTTTGACTGTATACGCTTGGTTCTGTGTGGAGAACAGTTGGAAGTTTGCTAGTATAGGGGGTGGGAGTGAAGTACATTCAAAAACTCAGGTACAATAAAAATTGAAATAAAAATAAAATGATGTCCCTGTACAATGGACTAATACTAGCATTGCATAGCAAGCAAACACATGTATAAGTGAACAATGACAATAAAAATCAAACAATACACACCACATACCTCCACCAGATGAAATAACTGAAGACATTATTACAAAAACAACCCTTGTCAAAATTACTATTTTTCAAGAGAACAATAAAAATAAAAAAATCAGCTATTTCCGTACAACTGGTGTTTATCCTTGTGGCTATTGCACCTGACATGTGTCGTTTTTGGAGTCTATAAACATTTGAAATAGTAGCAAATGTGTCCTTAACTCAATTTCATTCAAAGTGACTAGGGCTGTTTTTGTAATAATGTCTTCAATTACAACCTGCATACTCCAACCAACCAACCAACCAACCAACCAACTAACAACTTCATAAATTACAATCCTCACACCTGAGGTCCACCATTGCATCCCGAAAAATTTCTCCACGAAAATAAAACCCTATAATGTCATATCACGTATCTACAGACTTCACTCCAAATTTCTAAGCTCAGTCGGTAATGCAGCTCTCTCAATTATTACGTAAACTCCCTTTCTATCGAAAACCACGAAACAAAACCACTCTGAGATTTTTACAACTCCTACAACGAATCTAACAACTTTTCAGCAGCAGTATGACGTTATTGCAGTTGCCTAAGTGTCACTATAGCATAGTCAAGTATTATTCAACACTATAACACCATGGCAATGTATCAAATCTCACTAAGAAATCTCCAAAATATTCATCCAACCATTTCGTCCCTATTACTCAAAAATACCTTCACACTTCTTAAAGTCCTGCCACGAATTTCATAATCATTATTCAACATCAACATTCACCTGTACAAGTAACACTGTAATAAAAAATTTCGATACTATAACGTTGCAACATCATATGCTGTGAATATGCAGCTTAATACAGGAAAAGAAAAGTCAACAGCAGGAAACAATCACGGTTTCAAAGTCGTGTTCAATCTTACAAACTCACTGGCATCACAACCGGCAATTTTTTACCAGTGTTTCCTTGCTTCAACAGCTTTCGAAACTTTTCCTGTTTCAAGAGCTTCTTAAACGTGCAAAACTCAATGGAATTGTCAAACACCGGTCTCCTTGGTCGTTCCTCTCCTGAGACGCATAGTCGAGGTGAAGAGAGGGCAAACAGGAGAGGCAGAACAAGGTGGCTGTAGCATGTGGACGGGTGACGTATCAATGTTATGTGACATTTAAAGGAAAGATTGTTTTTAAAGTAACATTACTTTATTTCAGAGATAACAATCAAAGTATAATTGTATCTCCCTTATAGTTCTCTGGTAGGGGAAACGGGAGAGGTGTCATCACCACTGATGAAATTAATAATTTAGAAATTCGTCCTGACACTTCAATGTAGGAACACTTATGATGTATGTATTTATTTATTTATTTATTTATTTATTTATTTATTTATTTATTTATTTATTTACACTGCAAGTGGGCAAGCACACAGTGGCAGTGGTATACACAATATAAACAATACACAATAAAATAATAAACAATACATAATAAAATTTACAATACACAATACAATTATACAATACACAATACAATAAGAATACACAATACAATTTAACACAATAATTACAATGATGGACGATAACAGAGTACGATTTGTGTGAGAGGGAGATAGGGCTGACGGGAGTGCCTCGAAAAAACCGGCTTGCATTCATGTGCGTTGTGGGAGGGGGCACGATAACGAGAGAGATGGAATCAGGTAGAAGGTTAGTTCTCTACTTCCAAGGATCAACACAGTACACTGTGCAACTTACTCACTTCGATAACAAGATCCTGGCAACGGAGGATCAACACAGCGTACTATGCAATTTGCCAACTTCAAGAGCACAGAAATTGATGACCTGCATCATTCGCGGATCAAACAGAGCGAACTCGCGAAATATCGATTGTAGGGGGAGGGGGTGTGCTGAGGAGATGGTAGTTTTGTTTTGTTTTTTTTTTTTTTTTTTTTTTAAGCATTCATTTTCAACATTTTCCATTACAATTAAAGTAATACTACATGACTGGTTGATTAGAACAAAAATATTTATGTGTACAATTATTTTATATAACATAGCTTCCTCTATATCCATAAGAGATTTGATATACAATAATAATTTTTTTTTTTCCTCCCTCTAAAGCATTTATTTACATCATGTTCCATTACAATTAAAGTAATACTACATGACTGGTTGATTAGTACAAAAATTTATGCGTATAATTATTTTATATAACACAGCTTCCTCTATATCCATGAGAGATTTGATATATTATAATAAATATGCTAACGTCTACCTTCTATTTACTACATACATATTTGTTACAATTTTTACAATCATTCAAAATCTACTGAATTTACAAATTGCATGAATTCTTTACAGTACAATTTTATTATGTCTATTTCATTAACTGGCAGACTTAGATGGCTGGGACATCTTGAACATATACCAGAAGGCCGATTACCTAAACAGGCATCATATGGACACCCAGGAGGATTAAGGAAGAGAGGAAGACCAAGGCTGAGGTAGCTTCAGGATGTGGAGGATGATCTGCGGAGAGTTGGATGCAAGAGATGGAGACAACGGGCTCAAGATAGAGATGAATGGTTTCTACTGATTAAGGAAGCCCAGGCCCTTCATGGGCTGTAGTGCTAATAATGAATGAATGAATTTCATTATCTGGCCATTTCCCTTTCTTTCTTCAAATTTTGTTCCTGAATATTGCTCGTTGCGAGTTCAGTTTAGTCAGTCATATATTACATGTTCTATTGTCTGTTCATTTAGGTTCCAGGAACACATTGGTGATCTCATAATTTTGAAGAAAACAGGATCTTAGTTTACTGGGTCCTGTTACAAATGTGGTGAAATTGGATGTACATGAGGAGATGGTTGTGTTTTATGAAACATGCCGGGATAAGTGCAAGTCATGAAGGTGAAAGATAAGGATCATCAGAGAAGAGAAATGAATGGTTTGGAGGTCGTGGTGAGGCCTGTAGCAAGACGAGAATAAAATAATTTTGGTTATGTAAGAAGTGAGGAAGGAGAAGGGAAAATGATCACCTCTATCATCGACAGATCAAACAGAGCGAACTCGCGAAATATCGACTGTAGAGGAAGGGGGGTCTGAGGAGATGGTTTTTTTTGGTACAATTTTTATGGGTACAATTATTTTATATAACATAGCTTCCTCTAGGTTGCAGGAACACATTAGTGAGTCCATAATTTTGAAGCAGTGAAAATAGGATCTTAGTTTACTGGGTCCTGTTACAAATGTGGTGAAATTGGATGTTACATGTACATGAGGAAATGGTTGTGTTTTATCAAACATGCTGGGATAAGAGCAGAGAGTCCAAGTCATGAAGGTGAGAGATAAGGGTCATCAGGGGAGAGAAATGGGTGGTTTGGAGGTCGTGACAACGCCTGTAGCAAGACAAGAATAAAATAATTTTGGTTATGTAAGAAGTGAGGAAGGAGCAAGAAAAATGATCACCTCTATCATCGACAGATCAAACAGAGCGAACTCGCGAAATATCGACTGTAGAGGAAGGGGGGTCTGAGGAGATGGCTTTTTTTTTTTTTTTTTTTTTTTGTTTGTTTCTGTTTTTTTTTTTTAAGCATTTATTTACATCATGTTCCATTACAATTAAAGATACTACAAGACTGGTTCATTAGTACAAAAATTTATGTGTACAATTATTTTATATACCATAGCTTCCTCTATATCCATAAGAGATTTCATATATTATAATAAATATGCTAACTTATCCTATTCTACATTACTTCTTACTTTATACCAGTTCTATTCTTAATATTCTTCTAGTTGTAGTTATATTTATATTACTTATATAGTTTATCTTCTAATTACTACATACATATTTGTTACAATTTTTATAATCATTCAAAATCTACTGAATTTACAAATTGCATGAATTCTTTACAGTACAATTTTATTATGTCTATTTCATTAACTGGCAGACTTAGATGGTTGGGACATCTTGAACGTATGCCAGAAGGCTGATTACCTAAACGAGCATTATATGGACACCCAGGAGGATTAAGGAAGAGAGGAAGACCAAGGCTGAGGTGGCTTCAGGATGTGGAGGATGATCTGCGGAGAGTTGGATGCAAGAGATGGAGACAATGGGCTCAAGATAGAGATGAATGGTTTCTACTGATTAAGGAAGCCCAGGCCCTTCATGGGCTGTAGTGCTAATAATGAATGAATGAATGAATGAATGAATGAATGAATGAATGAATGAATGAATTTCATTAACTGGCCATTTCCCTCTCTTTCTTGAAATTTTGTTCCTGAATATTGCTCGTTGCAAGTTCAGTTTAGAGCAGTCCTATATTACATGTTCTACTGTCTGTTCATTTAGGTTGCAGGAGCACATTGGTGATTACATAATTTTGAAGTGGTGAAAATAGGATCTTAGTTTACAGTACTGTTACAAATGTGGTGAAATTGGGTGTACATGAGGAGATGGTTGTGTTTTGTCAAACATGCCGGGATAAGTGCAGAGAGTCCAAGTCATGAAGGTCATAAGGGTCATCAGGGTAGAGAAATGGGTGGTTTGGAGGTCGTGGTGAGGCCTGTAGCAAGACGATAATAAAATAATTTTGGTTATGTAAGAAGTGAGGAAGGAGCAGGGAAAATGATCACCTCTATCATCGACAGATCAAACAGAGCAAACTCTCGAAATATCGACTGTAGAGGAAGGGGGGTCTCAGGAGATGGTTTTTTTTTTTTGTTTGTTTGTTTGTTTGTTTCTTTTTTTAAGCATTTATTTACATCATGTTTCATTACAATTAAAGATACTACATGACTGGTTCATTAGTACAAAAATTTATGCGTACAATTATTTTATATAACATAGCTTCCTCTATATCCATGAGAGATTTCATATATTATAATAAATATGCTAACTTATCCTATTCTACATTACTTCTTACTTTATACCAGTTCTATTCTTAATATTCTTCTACTTGTAGTTATATTTATATTACTTATATAGTTTATCTTCTAATTACTACATACATATTTGTTACAATTTTTACAATCATTCAAAATCTACTAAATTTACAAATTGCATGAATTCTTTACAGTACAATTTTATTATGTCTATTTTATTAACTGGCCATTTCCCTTTCTTTCTTGAAATTTTGTTCCTGAATATTGCTTATTGCCAGTTTTGTTTAGGGCAGTCATATATTACATAGGTATTTTATTATCTGTTCATTTAGGTTGCAGGAACACATTGGTGATTACATATTTTTGAAGCGGTGAAAATAGGATCTTAGTTTACCGTGTCCTGTTACAAATGTGGTGAAATTGTGTGTTACATGTACATGTGTTTTATCAAACATGCCGGGATAAGTGCAGAGAGTCCAAATCATGAAGGTGAGAGATAAAGGGTCATCCGGGGAGAGAAGTGGATGCGTTGGAGGTGGTGATGAGGCCTGTAGCGAGACGACAATAAAATAAGTTTAGGATATGTAAGAACTGAGAAAGATTTGGTGAGTGTATAAAAGAATACACGAGACAGTGGCACGTCTGGGCTCCCTGTTCTGGGAGTGGTGACCGAATGTAGACACGTCCAAGCAAAAGTACTTTTCGGCACCTTAGCAAGAAGGTGAGCACTGTACAAGGAGAGCGCGGTTGCATCTCCTTGTCGAAGGCACTGATTCGCTGGATGTCGAAAATTCGTCCGTTTATATAGACCCTCTCGGAGGTTTGGGGTCACGTCACACCCATGCTTGGGGAATTCTCACTGCCAGTATGGCACGCAACACTTGCTTTCTCCCTCACAAGAGACAAACGCAAGTCAACTTGTTTGCTAAGTAGCACGCATGGACACAAAAAGATATATACACAACAAAATCAGGCTATCAAATCACAACCGGCAATGTTTTACCAGTGTTTCTATAACCATCATTGTAAAGTCTTGTAAAATTTAAAACCATTAAACAAAAGGTATGTCAGAGATCAATAAATCCCTACAAGAATCTGTAACAACTCCTCAATTATTAATCTAAACAATATCACGCCAAGAACTATGGCAGTGCCACAATTCCAATTTTCTCTATTTGTTAATATTTTTATGCAAGAAGACAGTCAGTAATGCACCTCTATGTATAGTTCTTTAATTCAATCATTATGTAAAATCACAATACATAATTCCTGCCATCAATTTGGCAGTAATTCTTCAACAGTACAGTCCCCACTGGAACTGTCCAGATGTCAGTATAAAGTATGGATCAAACTTTATCTTATCTTATGAATATTTTATGTTACGAGTACGTTATCTAATCTATTCAACACTGCAACAAGCATTCCAATTTCATTATACTTCCTATGAATTTTTAGAATATTTAGCAACATTTCACATGTCATTATTGCACTTTGACAGTCACATTAAATCCAATTATTAGGTACCGGTATGTAAAATAATTGAAACAATCATTACTGTCAGACTTGTACTGGTCTCAGCATCAATTTACCAACCATTATGCAACACCAGAGTCTGTACCAGTATTCCAGCACTCCAAGTGTTTGAGTAAAATCATCAATTACTGTTAAAAACAAAAAGACTTCAATGCATATGATAATATTATTAATGTCTTTATCAATCTACAAATTATTTATGTCACACTTTCAGTTCTCATTACTTCCTTATAACATAACTATCAGACTAAAGTCACTTCTTATATAAAACAACTAAACAAATCATTGTCACACTTGTGTAAAACATACAACCACTTCAGCAAACAATTATGCAAGACTGCAATCCATATTACATCTGTATCAAGTTTTCAAGCATTATTCAAAACAACACCACCTCAACAAGCATGGGCATCCTACATTTCCAAATTTTCCAGTTTGTAAACATTTCTGTTACAGTTCTGTCGGTAATTCACATATACATCTTTTCATTTTTGTTCATTCTCAGTCAGTAATGCAGCTCCTTCTGTGCTACATTAAGTCAATTATGATGTAAAAGCAAAAGACTAAATTACTCAGAGACTTGCACAACTCCTGCCACGAATTTGGCCATAATTATTCAACAGTAGAGTATCTATTCCAGTTGTCTAAGTGCAGTATCAAGTACTCAAAAATTATTCAAACAACAACAACACTCCAAGTAATATGGCAGTGCTATGATACTAAACTTCTCAATTTCTAAAAATTTATGCATAACCTCAGTCGGTAATGCAGCTCTAAGTGTAGTAGTGTCAATCAATTATTATGTAAAATCACACCATAAAGGTTCTCTAAGCCTTTCATAAGTTCTGCCATTAATTTGGCAATAATTATTCAACACTACAATCCTTACTGCAGCTGTCTTAACTCTATAACAAGTCGTCAACAATAATTCAAAATAACAACACCCCAAAAACCATTCAATTGCTACAATTCTAATTTCTCTAATTTGTAAACTTTTCTCTTACAGTTCTGTAAGTAATGGAATTCCACGTTTTATCCTTTTCCTTCATTTTCATGTAAGTCACAAGGAAAACGTACTTTGACACTGCAATAACTCCTGGTATTATATCAACAGAACACACCCTATTCCAGCTGTCCAATTGTCAGTACAAAGTACTCAAATATTATTCAAAATTACAACTCATAAATAAGCATAGCAACGTAATAAACCTTGCTATGAATTTTGGAAACATTTATCCAACAGATGAGACGTCATTACTGCCCTATAACCATCAGGGTAAACTAAATTAAAATGTAAATTTTTAAAAAAAAAAATGCACTCACACAGTTGTACAAGCCCCAGCATCAATTTAGCAATGATTATACAACACCAGCCTCAATACTGCAGCCCTCCAGCTCTTACAATCAAGTCATCAATTAGTATTAAATTCAACAACTCAAGAACCATGAGAATCTAACAATTTTCCCTACGAATTTGGAAAATATTTATCCAACAGTTACTGCCCTCTAATTACAAAATTAAAATTATTATGTAAAACCACTATGAAAACCACTGTAACAGTACAGGTATAATCCTGACATCAATTTAGAAAATCATTCTGCAAGCCTAGCCCCTATCGCAGTTGCCAAATCAAATCTTAACAATTTATTCAAAACAACATAACCCCAAAAATCATCACAGTACTACAAATCTAATGTTTCCTATTTCTCTTACAGATCGGTCGGTAATTAAGCTCTACATATTTCAATTTCTTGCCAACCTTCATGTAAAGCGCAAGACAAATGTACCTCTAAGACTACCAGGAAATAGCAATAATTAATTATACATCCTGATTACACAACTTTTAACACTATATCACTTCGGAAAACTTATTATGTGTCTTTCACGTGTTAAATTTTATATTATGCAGAACACATCACAAATGCTAACCACATCTACAGAGACATCAACACAGAAATGGAAATTCTAGACATCAAACCAAACAGCCAAAAACTAAACACACTAGAACAATACGAAATATAGAGACACACAGAAACACATCCAAAACAAATTCTCTACACACAAGTCAATGTCAAAACACATACACACTCTTTGACTCCACATTACACTACACGAACACACCGCCACAGGAAACAAAACAAAAGGCGCCAAGACCAGCAACAACCAGTTCTGAAGAAGGCCAATAGCAGGCCGAAGCATGTTAACAAGTTAATATAAAATTTAACACGTGAAAGACACATAATATGTTTACCAATAATTCTGCAATAGTACAGTCCCTATTCCATGTACCCAAGTATCAAAATTAATTGCTCAAACATTATTCAAAACTACAACTCATAGGCAAGCATAGTAATGTAATATACTTGCTACGAATTTTGGAAACATTTATCCAACAATTCAGACGTAGTTACTGTCAATTAACCATCACTCTAAAGCAAATTATAATGTACATTCTTTGACAAAAAAAAAAAAAAAAAGTATGATACTGTCACAGTTGTACAAATCCTAACATAAAATTAGTAATCATTCAAGACCCCAATTCCTATTCCAGCTGTCCACCTATCACAATCAAGTCTTCAATTAGATTCTCAAGTTTCTTCTGGTCTTGTTGTTTTCAATACTAATAATTCCTCCTATGAATTTGGAAAATATTTATTCAAAACTTCAGTAGTCATCACAACCCTGCAATTAGCACGCTCAAGCACTAGAGAAATCACTGTCACTGTCACAAATCTATAAGTTCTGGAATCAATTTACAACATCATTATGCATAACTGCACTCCCAACTCACAATGTCATGTAGTCAACTGTAATTATTCAAAGTTGCAGTACCCGAAAAAACATGGGATTGCTACAATTCCAAGTTTCCAATTTCTAAACTTTTCTTTTACAGCTCTGTGAGTAATGCAGTTCCACGTCTTACAATTTTCCTTCATGTTTAACTAAAGTACAAGAAAAACATACTCTGACACTCCCATAACTCCTGGGATTAAATCTAAATAGGCAATTATTCAACAGTACAGACCCTACTCCAGCTGTACAATTGCCACTAACAAGTACTCAAACATTATTCAACACTACAACTCACAGTCAAGCAGTCAATATAATAAATCTTGTCACGTAATAAGAAAACATTTATCCAACAGTTCAGAGGTTATTACTGCCTATACTGTCAGAGATAAACAAGTCTCAACTTGAATCTACCAAAAATTATGCAAGACAAGAACTCCATTGCAGCTGTCCAATAATTAGGACGAACTCTACAATTACTATTCAAATCAGCAGCACAACAAAGGCAATAGAGAATGTAGTAAGCCTTCCTACCAACTTTCAAAATATTCATCTAACAGTTTAGTCACATTCACTGCACTATAAGTAACAGAGTAAAGTCATTTCTCTATGTGAAAGCACTTAAAAAAAACACTCTCAGAGTTATGCAAATCTCAATCATTATGCAACACTACAATCCTTATTGCAACACCCTAGTATCTGCATCAAGTTGTCAACTATTATTCGAAACAACAACATCCCAAAAAGCATGGTAATGCTACAATATAAGTTTCAATTGTATAAATATTTCTGTAAAACCTCAGTCGGTAATGCAGCTCTCTGTTTGTCATTTAAGTAAATTATATGATTATAAAACTACAAGATAAAGATAGGTACTATTAAGCTTCCGTAGGTCTACCGTCAAATTTGGCAATCATTATTCAACAATAGATACCTATCGCAGTGCCTAGTGATCACTATGAAGTAATCAATGGCTATTCAACACTATAGCAGTTAAAAAATGCATACAAATGTAATAAATCTTGTTATAAATATCGAACATTTTTATCCAACATCTCAGTCTACATTTCTGCCCTATAATCATCACTTTAAAGAGTAAAACAATAAAAAAAATACAGTCAATTGTACAAGTCCACCAAGAATTTACTAATCATTCTGAAAGACAACTTTTCAAACCAACAACACAACGAACACAGGAATGCAGAAAATCTAGCTACGACTTTGAAAATATTTATTCCACAGTTCAGCCACCATTACTGCCTTATAAGAAACAGACTATAGTAATTTATTATGTAAAACCACTTATCAAAAACACTTTTACAAAGTGCTATGTCTACACACGAATTCAGAAAATCACTAAGCTAAACTTAAAGTCCCTATTGCAACTGACCAATTATCTGTATGATTTCACCAAACATTATTCAAAACAACAACTCCCCAAAAAGCACCAAAGTGCTATAATACTAATTTTTCTGCAAAAGCTCAGTCGATAATACAACTCTATGTTTTCTAATTCGTATCAATTATTATGTAATACTAAATGACAAACACTCTGTCAGGCTTGCATAATGCCCGGCATTCATTTGGCAATGTTTATTCAACAGTACAGACTCTATTGAAGCTGTCAGTATGAAGTAGTCCAACATTATTCAACACTACAACACTTAACAAATGTACGACAACGTAATATATCTTATTATATTTTTGCTAAATAATTTTCCAACAGTTCAGTCGTCATTACTGCACTACAACCATCTCTGTAAACCCTTTTAAAATTTAAAGCCATTAAACAGAACTTCTGTCACAGATCAAAAAAGGTCAACAATAATTTAGCAAACATTATGCAAGATCACAATCCCATTGCAATGATCCAAGTATCAGAATCAAGTTGACAACTTTATTCAAAATAAGGCCACAACAACCTTGGTAATACAGTAAATATTGCTACGAATAAGGAAAATATTTATACAACAGTTCACTCATCCTATGCAAGGACCAGTAGCAGCGTAAAGTCATTAAATATGTAAAAAAGGAAGAACTCTCACAGCGGTATAACATCTGATATGTGTTAAACTAGAATCTCTATTGCAGCTGTTCAAGTGTTTGAGTAAAATCATCAATTACTGTTATAAACAAAAAGACCTCAATGCGTATGGTAATATAATTAATGTTCTTATGAATATCCAAATTATTTTGTAACATTTTCACTCCTCCTTACTGCCCTATAACTATCAGGCTAAAGTCACTTATGTAAAACAAACAAATCATTGTCAGACTTGTATAAGACATATCATCATTTTAGCAAATCATTATACAAGACTGCAATCCCTATTACATTTGTCCAAATATCGGTATCAGATTTTCAAGCATTATTTAAAACACCACCACCACCACCATCACCTCAACAAGCATGGGCGTCTTACAATTCCAAATTTTCCAATTCGTAAACATTTCTGTTACAGCTCTGTCGATAAATCACATATAGCTACATCTTTTCATTTTTCTTAATTCTCATGTAAAGCACTACACAAAGATACTCTGATACTGCAAAAAGTCCTGTCATGAAATGGCAATTATCATTCTACAGTACAGTAAAGTCCCTATTCCAGCAGCTCAAGTATCTGTATCAAGTTGCCAACTATTATTCAAAATAACAACAACCCATACAGCATGGGAGGGTTACAATTGAGGGCTTTGTCGGAAGAAAGGCGGATAGATCTATACGCCCTTCTTCGGGAAAACGGTTTAAAATGTAGTAAATTATAATAGTAGCGAAATTTTGTTTTGATTGTACTGTACATACCTGCAGGACAGTGCTGCATGCGTGTATAACATTTTATTCAGGTGCGTTTTAAAATCTTAGATTGTATGTATCTCAATTCGCCATATTGACATATACGCCCTTTTTGCGGCAAACCCCTCAATTATAAATTTTCTAATGTATAAAAATGTCTACAATATATCTGTCTGTAAGGCAGCTGTATGCTTGCAAATTAAGTCAATTATTGTGTAAAAGCATCAGACAAAAACAATCTGAGATCTCCATAGGTCTGGCATCAAATTAGCAATGATTTTTCTAACACTAGATATTCATTATACATCTTGATTACACAACTTTTAACACTATATCACTTTGAAAAACGAATAATATATCTTTCACGTGTTAAATTTTATGTTATCCTGTTAACATATTTCGGCCAGCTATCGGCCATCATCAGAACTGGTCGTTCCTGGTCTTGGCACCTTTTATTTTGTTTCCTAATACCAACTTTACAAAAATATCTCAACACACATACAGCACAAACAAACAAACAAACAAATACAACCACACAAGCATATACAAATTCAAATGTAACATATGCAACAACTTCTACATAGGACAGAAAGACAGGCAGATCATTTCAAACACGTTACAAAGAACACCCCACAGTCATAACAAAATTACAAAACAATTCCACATATACAGAACAGATCACAAATGCTAACCACACATATAGAGACATCAACACATACATGGAAATTCTACACGTCCAACCAAAAAGCCAGAGTCCCAAACACAACAGAACAATATGAAATATATAAACACACAAAAACACATCCAAATGAAATTCTAAACACACAACTCAACTTCAAAAAACACACACACACACACACACACACACACACACACACACACACACACACACACACACACACACACACACACACACACACACACACACACACACTCACTCTTTGACTCCACATTACATTACACAAACACACCCCCACAGGAAACAAAACAAAAGGCCGCCAAGACCAGCAACGACCAGATCTGATGATGGCCAATAGCAGGCCGAAACATGTTAAAAAGGGTAACATAAAATTTAACACATCAAAGGTATATAATACGTTACTAAAGCAGATATTCTATTGCAACTATCCATGTACCAATATGAAGTAGTCAATCATTATTTAACACTACAACACTTGAAAGGAGGGAATGTAATCAACCTTGTTATAAATTTCGAAAATTTTTATCCTACAGCTTAGTCGACATATGAGCCATATAACTATCCCTATAAAGACATTTTAAAAGTAAAACCGTTAAACAAAAATGCTATCAGAGTTGTGTAAGTCTGACTAAAAATTTTGCAATCATTATGCAAGACCCGAGTCCTATTGCAGCACTCCAATTACAACAATGAAGTAGACAATTGCTATTCAAAACTGCAGCAGCAGCAGCAACAACAACAACAACAACAACAACAACAACAACAACAACAACAACAACAAAAGAACAGCAGTAGCAGCAACAACTGCAGCAGCAGTATCAACAACAACAACAACAACAGCAACAACAACAACAAAAGAACAGCAGCAGCAACAGCAACAACAGCAGCAGCAACAACAACTACAACAACAACAACAACAAGCATGGCAATGCAATAAATCTAGCTATACATTTGGAAAATATTTATCCAGCATTTCAGCCATATTAGTAACAGATCAAAGTCATTTATTATGTAAAAGCACTTATCAAAAGCACCCTTACAATGGTACAGGTCTAGGCATGAATTCAGAAAATCTCTAAGCAACACTATAGTCTGTACGCCAACTCTCCAAGTAAAGTATCTGTATGATTTCGCCAAATACTATTCAAAATAACAACAACAATAATATCCCAAAAACCACGAGACTGCCCCAATTCTAAATTTTCAAATTGCAAATATTTCTGCAACAGTTCAGTCGGTAATGCAGCTCTGTCTTGTAATTTAAGTCAATTATTTATTATATAAAAGTACAAGACAAACATACTCTGAGAATTGCATAGGGTCCTGCATGAATATGGCAATGATTACTCCACATTTGAGACACTATTCAAGCTGTCCAGCTCTCAGTCACTACAACACTTAAGGAATGCATAGGCATGTAATAAATCTTAATGTGTTTGGAATTTACTATTCCAACAATTCAGTCATCATTACTCCACTATAACCATCACTGTTAAGCCTTTAAAATTTTAAACCGCTATAGAAAACTACCGTCAGAATACAATAAGTTCCACAATGAATTTAGCAAACAATATGGAACACCAGGCCCTATTGCAACAGTCCAAGTATCAGAATGAAGTCGACAATTTCATTCAAAACCACAAGACCACAAGCAACGTGGATATACAGCAAAAATTGCTACGAATTTCCAAAATATTTTACTACAGTTCAGTTGCCACTACTGCTCTAAATGTGACAGAGTAGATTAACGTAATATGCACAAAAAAAATCTCACAGTAGTATAAAACCTGGCATGTATTTACAAAATCATTATGCAACACTAGAGTCCGTATTGCAGCTGGCCAAGTTCTCTATGAAGTCGTCAACTATTAATCCAAACAATACTGCCACAAAAACTATGGCAGTAATACAATTCCAACTTAGTTAATAATGCAGCTCAATGTCTACTCCTTTCAGCCAAATATTATGTAAAATCACAATAAATATGTCCTCTTCTAAGCCTTGCATAGTCCTGCCATCAATTTGGCAGAAATTATGAAAGTCATTTATTATGTAAAACCAATTAATAACAGTACTGTCAGAGTTCTATAAATCCCAACACCAATTTACTAATCTTTATACAAGACTAGAATCTCTATTGTACCTGTCCAAATAACAGCATCAATTCGTCATATATTCAAAACAACACTCCAAGTAGAATGGGAATTCTATCATTCCAATTCCCACAAATTGTAAACATTTATGCAAGAATTCAGTCAGTAATGCACTACTTTAAGTCAATTACGATGTAAAAGCAAAACACAAAATTACTCAGAGACATGAACAAGTGCTGCCGTGAATTTGGCCACAATAAAATTATTCAACAGTAGAATAACTATTTCAGTTGTCCAAGTGCAGTATCAAGTACTCAAAAAGTATTCAAACAACAACACTCCAAGTAATATGGCAGTGCTATGATTCTAAATATTTATGTAAAAGCTCAGTCGGTAATGCAGCTCTCTGTCTAGTAATTTCAGTCACTTGAAGCGTCGGCTGGAATAGCATTATAACTTATTTGGTAATATTTACAGCTTCTGAAAAATGTGTACACGTACAACGTTGTTGTTCCACGGTAGCAAACTTTTGAGTGAACAAATTTCACGTATTGCATTGATGGACAGTAGCAAGCCAAGGAGTAAAGCAAGGTAACATGACATACAACATTATTACACGGAAACACGCCAAATGAAGATTTTGTAGCTTACAACGTTGTTCCAGCCGAAGCTTCAATTATTACGTAAAATCACACAATAAAGGTCCTCTAAGCCTTGGATAAATTCTGTCATTAATTTCGCAATAATTATTCAACACTACAATCCCTACTGCAGTGGTCTTAACTCTCTCCAACAAGTCATCAACAATAATTGAAAATAACAACACTCCAAAAATCATTCAATTGCTACAATTCTAATTTCTCAAATTTGTAAACTTTTCTCTTACAGTTCTGTGAGTAATAGAATTCCACGTTTTATAAATTTTCCATTATTTTCATGTAATCCACAAGAAACACGTACTCTGAGGCTGCAATAACTCCTGGCATTATACAAACAGAACATACCCTATTCCAGCTGTCCAATTGTGAGTACAAAGTACTCAAATATTATTCAAAATTCCAACTTATAAATAAGCATAGAAACGTAATAAACCTTCCTATGAATTTTGGAAATATTTATCCAAAAGTTGAGACGTCACTACTGCCCTATGAGCATCAGGGTAAACTAATTTGTAATGTAAATTGTTTAAAACAAATGCACTGTCACAGTTGTACAAGCCCCAGCATCAATTTAGCAATGATTATACAACACCAGCCTCCCTATTGCAGCCCTCCAGCTCTCATAATCAAGTCAACAAATAGTATTAAAATCAACAGCTCAAGAACAATGACAATCTAACAATTTTCCCTATGAATTTGGAGAATATTTATCCAATAGTGACTGCCCTCTAATTACAAAATTCAAGTTATTATATAAAACTACTACGAAAACCCCCATAACATTACATGTATAATCCTGAAATCAATTTAGAAAATCATTCTGCAAGCCTAGAGCCCCTATCGCAGCTGCCCAAGCCTCTCTATCAAATCTTAACAATTTATTCAAAACAACAAAACCCCAAAAATCATCACAGTACCGGTATTACAATTCCAATCTTTCCTATTTCTCAACATTTCACTTACAGATCGATCGGTAATATTAAGCTCTACGTATTTCAATTTCTTGCCAACTTTCACCTAAAGTGCAAGAAAAAAGGTACTCTGACACTACTAGGAAATACTAATAATTTATTATACATCCTGATTTACACAACTTTTAACACTATATCACTTCGGAAAACGTATTAAGTCTTTCACGTGTTAAATTTTATATTATGCAGAACACATCACAAATGCTAACGACACTTACACAGACATGGAAATTCTATACATCCAACCAAAAACCCACAAACTAAACACACTAGAACAATAACAAATATACAGACAAAAAAACACAGAAACACATCCAAAACAAATTCTCAACACAAAACACAATTTCAGAACACACATTCTTTGACTCAACATTACACTACACAAACAAATACCCACAGGAAACAAAAAAAAAAAATGTGCCAAGACTAGCAACAATCAGTTCTGAACATGCCCAATAGCAGGCCGAAAAATGTCAACAATATAATATAAAATTTAACACGTGAAAGACACATAATACGTTTACCAATAATTCTGCAACAGTATAGTCCCTATTCTATGTACTCTATCCAAGTATCAATATTAATTGCTCAAACATTATTCAAAACTAGAACTCATAGGCAAGCATAGAAATGTAATACTTCTTGCTACGAATTTTGGAAACATTTATCCAACAATTCAGACGTAATTACTGCCTATACCCATCAACGTAGACCGAATTATACACAATGTACTGCCAGAAATGAACAAGTTCCAACTTGAATTTACAATACTAAGTTTTTCTGCAAAAGTTCAGTCGCTAATGCAGCTCTAGGTCTTCTAATTTATATAAATTATTATGTAGAACTACAAGACAAACATACTCTAAGACTTGCATTACGCCCGGGATTCATTTGGCAATGTTTATTCAACAGTACAGACACTATTGAAGCTGTCAGTATGAAGTAGTCCAACATTATTCAACAATGCAACACTTAAGAAATGTATGACAATGTAATATATCTTATTATATAAAATGGTAAAAGGTAAAGGTATCCCCATCATATGCCATGAAGACACTTGGGGATATATTTGCTAAATAATTTTCCAACAGTTCAGTCGTCATTACTGCACAATAACCATCTCTGTAAACCCTTTTAAAATTTAAAACCATTAAATAAAGCTTCTGTCACAGAACAATAAAGCCCAACAATAATTTACCAAACATTATGCAACATCACAATCCCATTGCAATTATCCAAGTATCAAAATCAAGTTGACAACTTTAGTCAAAATAAGGCCACAACAACCTTTGAAATACACTCCTCATTACTGCTATGTAAGTACCGGTAACAGCGTAAAGTCATTAATTATATAAAAAAGGATTCTCACAGTGGTATAAGACCTAACATGTGTTAAAAAAAATATCCAATACTAGAATCTCTATTGCAGCTGTTCAAGTGTTTGAGTAAAATCATCAATTACTGTCAAATACAAAAAGACCTCAATGCGTATGGTAACATAATTAATGTTGTTATGAATCTGCAAATTATTTTGTAACATTTTCACTCCCCCTTACTGCCCTATAACTGTCAGGCTAAAGTCACTTATGTAAAACAACTAAAAAATCACTGTCAGACTTGTATAAGATGTAACATCATTTTAGCAAATCATTATGCAAGACTGCAATCCCTATTATATCTGTCCAAATATCACTATCAAGTTTTCAAGCATTATTCAAAACACCACCACCTCAACAAGCATGGTCGTCCTACAATTCCAAATTTTCCAATTTGTAAACATTTCTGTTACAGCTCTGTCGGTAATTCAAATATACGTCTTTTCATATTTCTTAATTCTCATGTAAAGCACAACACAAAGATACTGCAATAAGTTCTGTCATGAATACAGACCATACTCCAGCTGTCCAAGAGTCTGTATCAAGTAGTCAAACATTATTCGAATACTATAACCCATAATCAAGCATGAGAATTGCTATAAATCTTGCAATGTATTTGCGAACAAATTATCCAACACCTCAATCGACGTAACTGCCCTATAACCATCAGTGTAAACCACAAAGTACTGCCCCAGTTCTACAAGTCCCAGCATCAATTCACCAATCATTATGCAACACCAGAAAGAATCATGGCAACATAATAAGATTTTGTTATCACATTTATCCTGTATTACTGTCCTCTAATTATCAAGTTAAAGCCATGCAGCAATAAAGGTTTAAGACCTCACATCAATTTAGAAAATCATTATGCAAGGCTACAGCTCCTATTGAAACTGTTCAAACACCTCTATCAAGTCTTCACAGTTTATTCAAAACAACAAAACACCAAAAATCATCTCAGTGCTATAGTCGCGACACTGTTATTCCCGGCGTGACTCCTCTTCTTTGCTTACGTCTTCGGAAGTCAGGCTCTATAATATCTAGGTAGGTAGTATCGTTCGCCATTTTTGTTCTTTCGTTGCTGAGCTACCAGACAAGGGATCTACTTGCCACACTGTTAAAAATTATCATGTCGTAGCTCCTATGATAATAAATCAAACACACTGTAATTCAGCAAATAATTGAGCGGCAAATAATGTCCTCGTGTCTTTTCTGCGAACGCCAACGAAAGAGCCAAAATGGCGGGCGATTATATTAATTATTTATCGAGCTTTAGGAAATGCTTAACGTCTTCATCAACGAATCACAAAAAGAACATGCTTAATGTAGCTGACCTTTCAATGAGATTGGCTGCCGGAAATTAGTGCGACGGGACTATACAATTCTCATTTTTCCAATTTGTCAACATTTCTCTTACATCTCAGAGGTAATTAAGCTCTACGTCTTTCAATTCTTCTCAATTTTCATGTAAACTGCAACACAAAGCTATTCACACAATGTCATAAATCCTGGCATCCAATGGCAGTAATTATTTTACAGTACACTCCCTATTCCAGCTCTCCAAGTGTCAGTATTAATTACTCAAACATTATTCAACACTACAACTGATAAGCAAGCATTGGAATATCATAATTCTTCCTATTAATTTTTAAAACATTTGTCCAAGAGTTGACACATCATTATCGCCACGTAAGCACCAGTGTAAACAAAAGTATAGTCAGAGATGTATACGTCCCAACTCCAATCTAGCAATAATTATGCAAGACCTGAGCGCTATTGCAACTGTCCAAGAATCAAGATCAAGTCGACAATTTCTATTCAAAACAAGGAGACAACAAAAGGCATTGGAATGTAGTAAATCTTGCTACGAATTTGGAAAATATTCAACCAAAAGTTCAGTCACCTTTATTCCTCTATAACAGAGTAGAGTTATCACTACCAATGTCAAAGTACTAACAAAAAGAAAGACCAATCTCAAAGTTGTGCAAGTCCTGGCATGAATTTAGAAATTCATTATGCAACACTAAAATCCCTATTCCAGCAGCCCAAGTATCTGTATCAAGTTGCCAACGATTATTCAAAATAACAACAACCCATAAATCATGGGAGGGTTACACTTGTAAATTTTCTAATGTGTGAAAATGTTTACAATTTATTAATCTGGAATGCACCTGTGTGCTTGGAATGTAGGTCAATTATTATGTAAATACATCAGACAAAAACACTCTGAGATTTCCATAGGTCTGGCATCAAATTGACAATGATTTTTCAACAGTAGATATTCATTATACATCTTGATTATACAACTTTTAACATATTATCAATTTGGAAAACGTATTATATATCTTTCACGTGTTAAATTTTATGTTATCTTGTTAACATGTTTTGGCTTGCCATCGGCCATCATCAGAACTGGTCATTGCTGGTCGTGGCGTCTTTTGTTTTGTTTCCTGATACTCTACAAAAACATCTCAACATACATACAACACAAACAAACAAATATAACCACACAGGTGTATACAAATTCAAATGTTATACCAGCAACAACTTCTACATAGGACAGACAGGCAGATCATTTCAAACACGTTACAAAGAACACTTCACAGCCATAACAAAAATACAAAAAACTTTCACATATGCAGATCACACATCACATACATAGACATCAACACAGACATGGAAATTGTACACATCCAGTCAAAAGGCCAGCAACAAAACACGCTACAACAATACAAAATATACAAACACACAAAACCACATCCAAATGAAATTCTCAACACACAACTCAATTTCAGAACACAGACTCCACATTACATTACACAAACACACCCCCAAAGGAAACAAAACAAAAGGCACAAGACCAGCAGCGATCAGTTCTGATGATGGCCGATAGCAGGCCAAAACATGTTAAAAAGGATAACATAAAATTTAACACGTCAAACATATTATATAATATGTCACTAAGGTAGATATTCTATTGCAACTGAAGTAGTCAATCATTATTGAACACTACAACACTTGAATGCAGGGAATGTAATCAATCTTGTTATAAATTTCGAAAAATTTTATCCAACAGCTTAGTCGACATATCTGCCATATAACCATCGCTATAAAGACATTTTAAAAGTAAAACCGTTAAACAAAAATGCCATCAGAGTTGTGTAAGTCCTACCAAAAATTTAGCAATCATTATGCAAGACCCGAGTTCTATTGCAGCACTCCAATTATCAGAATGAAGTAGACAATTGCTATTCAAAACAGCAGCAGCGGCAACAACAACACAACAAGCATGAGAATGCAGTAAATCTAGCTACGTATTTGGAAAATATTTATTCAGCATTTCAGCCCTATAAGTAACAGATCAAAGTCATTTATTATGTAAAAGGAATTAAGAAAATCTCTAAGCAAGACTAGAGTCGGTATGCCAACTCTCCAAGTACAGTATCTGTATGATTTCGCCAAATACTATTCAAACAACAACAATATCCCAACAATCACGAGACAGCTACAATTCTACATTTTCCAATTGCAAATATTTCTGCAACAGTTCAGTCGGTAATGCTGCTCTGTCTTGTAATTTAAGTCAATTATTTATTATAGAAAAGTACAAGACAAACATACTCTGAGAATTGCATAACGTCCTGCATGAATGTGGCAATGATTACTCCACATTTGAGACACTATTCAAGCTGTCCAGCTCTCAGTCTCTACAACACTTAAGGAATGCATAGGAATGTAATAAATCTTCTAATGTGTTTGGAATTTACTATTCCAACAATTCAGTCGTCATTACTCCACTATAACCATCACTGTTAGGCCTTTGAAAATTTAAAACTGCTATAGACAGTACAGTCAGAATACAATAAGTTCCACAAAGAATTTAGCAAACAATATAGAACACCAGACCCCATTGCAGCAGTTCAAGTATCAGAATGAAGTCGACAAATTCATTCAAAGCCACAAGACCAGATGTAACGTGGATATACAGCAAAAATTGCTACGTATTTCCTAAATATTTTTACTACAGTTCAGTCGCCATTACTGCTCTAAATGTGACAGAGTCGATTAACGTAATATGCAAAAATAATAAAAAAAAATTCTCACAGTAGTATAAAACCTGGCATGTATTTACAAAATCATTATGCAACACTAGAGTCCCTATTGCAACTGTCCAAGTTCTTTATGAAGTCGTCAACTATTAATCTAAACAATACTGCCACAAAAACTATGGCAGTGCTGCAATTCCAACATAGTTGGTAATACAGCTCAATCTCTACTTCTTTCAGCCAATTATTTTGTAAAATCACAATAAAAATGCCCTCTTCTACGCCTTGCATTATTCCTGCCTTCAATTTGAAAGAGTGCAGTCCTTACTAAAGTCATTTATTATGTAAAACCAATCAACAACAGTACTGTCAGAGTTATATATATGCCAACACGAATTTACTAATCTTTATACAAACTAGGATCCCCATTGTACCTGTCCAAGTATCAGCATGAATTCGTCATATGTTCAAAACAAAACTCCAAGTAGAACGGATATTCTATAATTAGAATTCTCTCAAATTGTAAACATTTATACAAGAATTCTGTCAGTAATGCAGCTCCTTGTGTACTACTTTAAGTCAATTATCATGTAAAAGCAAAACACAAAATTACTCAGAGACTTGAACAAGTGCTGCCATGAATTTGGCCATAATTATTCAACAGTAGAGCATCTATTCCAGTTGTCCAAGTGCAGTATGAAGTACTCAAAAATTATTCAAACAACACTCCAAGTAATATGGCAGTGCTATGATTCTGAACTCCTCCAGTCTTAATACCATTTATAGTATGTATTGAAACAATCAGAAACATAATTCGGCCCGGAACACTAGCGGTACGACTAGCAGCCAATATAATTGCCAGACGTTTATTATTAACACATAGCTTACTTTTCTAATATAATGTTTGGTTTTCAATACATTTTGGTGTAACGTGCACAAAAAGCTCAGTCGGTAATGCAGCTCTCTGTGTAGTATTTTCAGTCAATTGAAGTGTCAGCTGGAACACGTTATAAGTTACATTTGGTAAAATTTACAGGAGCTGAAAAAAGGTGTACACCTACAACGTTGTTATTCCAGGGTAGCAAACTTTTGAGTGGACAAATTTCACGAATTGCATTGATGGACAGTTGCAAGCCAAGGAGTATAGCATGGTAACATGACATACAACATTATTACACGGAAACATGCCGAATGAAGATTTTGTAGCTTACAACGTTGTTCCAGCAGACACTTTTATTATTATGTAAAATAACACCATAAAGCTCATCTAAGCCTTGCATAAGTTCTGTCATTAATTTCGCAATAATTATTCAACACTATAATCCCTACTGCAGCTGTCTAACTCTGCATAACAAGTTGTCAACAATAATTCAAAATAACAACACCCCAGAAAGAATTCAATTGCTACAATTCTAATTTCTAAAATTACTGTTCTGCGAGTAATGGAATTCCACATTTTATCATTTTCCTTCATTTTCATGTAAGCCACAAAAAACACGTACTCTGAAGCTGCAATAACTCCTGGCATTATATCAACAGAACATACCCTATTCCAGCTGTCCAATTGTCAGTACAAATTACTCAATATTATTCAAAATTACAACTCATAAATAAGCACGGCAACGTAATAAACCTTCCTATGAATTTGGAAAGATTTATCTAACAGTTGAGACGTCATTACTGCCCTATGACCATCAGGGTAAACTAAATTAAAATGTAAATTGTTTAAAAAAATGTACTGTCACAGTTGTACAAGCCCCAGCATCAATTTAGCAATGATTATACAACACCAGCCTTCCTATTGCATCCCTCCAGCTCTCATAATCAAGTCAACCAATAGTATTAAAATCAACAACTCAAGAACAATGAGAATCTAGCAATTTTCCCTATGAATTTGGAAAATATTTATCCAATAGTGACTGCCCTCTAATTACAAAATTCAAGTTATCATATAAAACTACTAAGAAAACCCACATAACATTACATGTATAATCCTGAAATCAATTTAGAAAATCATTCTGCAAGCTGCCCAAGCCTCTCTATCAAATCTTAACAATTTATTCAAAACAACAAAACCCCAAAAATCATCACAGTACTGGTATTACAATTCTAATCTTTCCTATTTCTCAACATTTCGCTTACATATCGATCGGTAATACTAAGCTCTATGTATTTCAAATTCTTGCCAACTTTCATGTAAAGCGCAAGACAAAGGTGCTCTGAGACTACCAGGAAATAATAATAAATTAATTATACATTCTGATTATGCAACTTGTAACACTATATCACTTCGGAAAATGTATTATGTGTCTTTCACGTGTTAAATTTTATATTATGCAGAACACATCACAAATGCTAACCACACTTACGCAGACATCAACACAGACATGGAAATTCTATACATCCAACCAAAAAGCCACAAACTAAACTCACTAGAACAATAAGAAATATACAGACACACACAGAAACACATCCAAAACAAATTCCCAACACACAACACAATTTCAGAACACACACATTCTTTGACTCCACATTACACTACATAAACACACACCCACAGGAAACAAAAAAAAGGCGCCAAGACCAGCAATAACCAGTTTTGAAAATGGCCAATAGCAGGCCGAAACATGGTAACAATATAATATAAAGTTTAACACGTGAAAGACACATAATACGTTTACCAATAATTTTGCAACAGTACAGTCCCTATTCTACTGTATGTACCGTATCCAAGTATCAATATTAATTGCTCAAACATTATTCAAAACTAGAACTCATAGGCAAGCATAGAAATGTAATACTTCTTGCTACGAATTTTGGAAACACTTATCCAACAATTCAGACGTTATTGCTGTCTATATCCATCAATGTAGACCAAATTATACACAACATTCTTTGAACAAAAGTACTGTCAGAGATGAACAAGTCCCAACTTGAATCTACAAAAAATTATGACAGACCAGAACCCTACTGCAGCAGTCCAAGAATCATGACGAATTCGATAATTACTACTCAAAACAACACAACAAAGACCATAACGAATGTAGTAAACTTTCCTACCAACTTTCAAAATAATCATCTAACAGTTTAATCACATTTACTGCAATAGAAGTAACAGAGTAAAGTCATTCACTATGTGAAAGCACTAAAGAATAGACCACTCTCAGAGTTATGCAAGACTCGACATATATTTTGAAAATCATTATGCAACACTACAATCCTTATTGCACCACCCTAGTATCTCCATCAAGTTGTCAACTGTTATTCAAAACAACAACACTCCAAAAAGGACGAAAGTGCTACAATTCTAAATTTTACAATACTAAGTTTTACTGCAAAAGCTCCGTCGCTAATGCAGCTCTATATCTTCTAATTTATATCAATTATTATGTAGAACTACAAGACAAACATACTCTAAGACTTTCATTACGCCCGGGATTCATTTGGCAATGTTTATTCAACAGTACAGACTCTATTGAAGCTGTCAGTCTGTATGAAGTAGTCAAACATTATTCAACAATGCAACACTTAAGAAATATATGACAACGTAATATATCTTATTATATAAAAAGGTAAAAAGTAAAGATATCCCCATCACATACCATGAGGTACTTGGGGATATATTTGCTAAATAATTTTCCAACAATTCTGTCGTCATTACTGCACAATAACCAACTGTGTAGTAAACCCTTTTAAAATTCAAAACCATTAAACAAAACTTCTGTCACACATCAATAAAGCCCAACAATAATTTACCAAACATTATGCAACACCACAATCCCATTGCAATTATCCAAGTATCAGAATCAAGTTGACAACTTTAGTCAAAATAAGGCCACAACAACCTTTGAAATACAGTTAATATTTCCACGAATATGGAAAATATTTATACAAAACAGTTCACTCGCCATTACTGCTATGTAAGTACCGGTAACAGTGTAAAGTCATTAATTATGTAGAAAAGGACTCTCACAGTACTATAAGACCTAACATGTGTTAAAAAAATTTCAAATACTAGAATCTCTATTGCAGGTGTTCAAGTGTTTGAGTAAAATCATCAATTACTGTTAAATACAAAAAGACCTCAATGCGTATGGTAACATAATTAATGTTGTTATGAATCTGCAAATTATTTTGTAACATTTTCACTCCTCCTTACTGCCCTATAACTATCAGGCTAAATTCACTTATGTAAAACAACTAAATAAAACACTGTCAGACTTGTATAAGATATAGCACCATTTTAGCAAATCATTATCCAAGATTGCAATCTCGGTTACATCTGTCCAAATATCGGTATCAAGTTTTCAAGCATTATTCAAAACAAGCATGGACGTCCAACAATCCCAAATTTTCCAATTTGTAAACATTTCTGTTAGAGCTCTGTCGGTAATTCAATATACGTCTTTTCATTTTTCTTAATTGTCATGTAAAGCACAACACAAAGATACTCTGAAACTGCAATAAGTTCTGTCATGAAATGGCAATTATCATTCTACAGTACAGTGCAGTCCCTACTCCAGCTGTCCAAGAGTCCGTATCAAGTAGTCAAACATTATTCGAATATTGTAACCCACTATCAAGCATGAGAATTGCAATAAATCTTGCAATGAATTTACGAAAAAAATTCGACATAACTGCCCTGTAACCATCAGTGTAAACCAAACTGTAATGCAAATCTTATAAAAAAAAAAAAAAAAAAAAAAGCACTGCCACAGTTCTACAAGTCCCAGCATCAATTTACCAATCATTATGCAACACCAGAAAAAATCATGGCAACATAACAAAATGTTGTTATCACATTTATCCTGTATTACTGCCCTCTAATTATCAAGTCAAAGTCATGCAGCATGTATAGGTTTAAGACCTCACATCAATTTAGAAAATCATTATGCAAAGCTATAGCCCATATTGAAACTGTTCAAACACCTCTATCAAGTTAATGTTCGCGTAGGCTTCTGCGGCTGGTGTACATGGTCTCTGGATAAACTTCAGAGCTTATACCGCGTTGTCTTGGTGTTGGCGGCTGATGTTTCGACCGCTGTGTTGTGGTCAACTCCAGAGCAGTTGGATAAGGCAATAGTCTGAGAGCAATTCTTGCTATTAATTTTTAAAACATTTGTCCAACAGTTGACACATCATTATCGCCACATAACCACCAGTGTAAACAAAATTATAATGCTAAATCCTTCAAACAAAAATACAGTCAGAGATATATACGTCCCAACTTGAATCTAGCAATAATTATGCAAGACCTGAGCGCTATTGCAGCTGTCCAAGAATCAAGATCAACTCGACAGTTACTATTCAAAACAAGGAGACAACAAAAGGCATTGGAATGGAGTAAATCTTGCTACGAATTTGGAAAATATTCACCCTACAGTTCAGTCACCTTTATTCCTCTATAACAGACTAGAGTTATTCACTACCAATGTCAAAGTACTAACAAAAAGAAAGACCAATCTCAAAGTTGTGCAAGACCCTGCATGAATTTAGAAAATCATTATGGAACACTACAATCCCTATTCCAGAAGCTCAAGTATCTGTATCAAGTTGCCAACTATTATTCAAAATAACAACAACCCACAAATCATGGGAGGTTTACAATTGTAAATTTTCTAATGTGTAAAAATTTTTACAATACATTAATCTGTAACGCACCTGTATGCTTGCAATGTAAGTCAATTATTATGTAAAACCATCAGACAAAAACTCTCTGAGATCTCCATAGGTCTGGCATCAAATGACAATGATTTTTGAACAGTAGATATTCATTATACATCTTGATTACACAACTTTTAACATATTATCAATTTGGAAAACGTATTATATATCTCTCACGTGTTAAATTTTATGTTATCTCATTAACATGTTTCAGTTTGCCATCGGCCATCATCAGAACTGGTCCTTGCTGGTCTTGGCGCCTTTTGTTTTGTTTCCTAATACTGTACCAAAACACCTCAACACACATACAACACAAACAAACAAATTTAACCACACAGACGTATACAAATTCAAACGTAATACCTGCAACAACAACTTCTACATAGGACAGACAGGCAGATCATTTCAAACACGTTACAAAGAACACTTCACAGCCATAACAAAAATACAAAACACTTCCACATATACAGAACACATCACAAATGCTAACCACACATACAGAGACATCAACACAGACATGGAAATTCTACACATCCAACCAAAAAGCCAGAAACTAAACACACTAGAACAATACGAAATATACAAACACACAAAAAGATATTCAAATGAAATTCTAAACATACAACTCAATTTCAGAACACACACACACACACACACACACACACACACACACACACACACACACACACACACTCTTTGACTCCACATTACACTACCAAATATACCCCCACAGGAAACAAAACAAAAGGCGCCAAGACCAGTAACGACCAGTTCTGATGATGGCCGATAGTAGGCCGAAACATGTTAACATAAAATTTAACACGTGAAATATATATAATACCTTTCTAAAGTAAATATTCTACTGCAACTGTCCAGGTATCAATACGAAGTAGTCAATCATTATTGAACACTACAACACTTGAATAAAGGGAATGTAATCAATCTTGTTATAAATTTCGAAAATTTTTATCCAACAGCTTAGTCGACATATCTGCCATATAACCATCGCTATAAAGAAATTTTAAAAGTAAAACCGTTAAATAAAAATGCCATCAGAGTTTTGTAAGTCCGACCAAAAATTTAGCAATCATTATGCAAGACCCGAGTCCTATTACAACACTCCAATTATCAGAATGAAGTAGACAATTGCTATTGAAAACAGCAGCAGCAACAACAGCTACAGCAGCAGCAGCAGCAGCAACAACAACAACAACACAACAAGCACAGCAATGCAATAAATCTAGCTACATATTTGGAAAATATTTATCCAGCATTTCAGCCATATTAGTAACAGATCAAAGTCATTTATTATGTAAAAGCACTTATCAAAAGCACCCTTACAATGTTATAGGTCTTGGAATGAATTCAGAAAATCACTATGCAAGACTAGAGTCTGTATGCCAACTCTCCAAGTACAGTATCTGTATGATTTCGCCAAATACTATTCAAAACAACAACAACATCCCAAAAACCACGAGACAGCTACAATTCTACATTTTCCAATTGCAAAGATTTCTGCAACAGTTCAGTCGGTAATGCAGCTCTGTCTTGTAATTTAAGTCAATTATTTATTATACAAAAAACAAGACAAACATACTCTGAGACTTGCATAGGGTCCTGCATGAATGTGGCAATGATTACTCCACATTTGAGACACTATTCAAGCTGTCCAGCTCTCAGTCACTACAACACTTAAGGAATGCATAGGCATGTAATAAATCTTCTAATGTGTTTGGAATTTACTATTCCAACAATTCAGTCGTCATTACTCCACTATAACCATCACTGTTAAGCCTTCTAAAATTTTAAACCGCTATAGAAAACTACCGTCAGAATACAATAAGTTCCACAAAGAATTTAGCAATCAATATGGAACACCAATCCCCTTTGCAGAGTCCAAGTATCAGAATGAAGTCAACAATTTCATTCAAAACCACAAGACCACAAGTAACGTCGATATACAGCAAAAATTGCTACGAATTTCCAAAAAATTTTTACTACACTTCAGTCGCCATTACTACTCTAAATGTGACAGAGTAGATTAACGTAATATGCACAAAAAAAATCTCACAGTAGTATAAAACCTGGCATGTATTTACAAAATCATTATGCAACACTAGAGTCCGTATTGCAGCTGGCCAAGTTCTCTATGAAGTCGTCAACTATTAATCCAAACAATACTGCCACAAAAACTATGGCAGTAATACAATTCCAACTTAGTTAATAATGCAGCTCAATGTCTACTCCTTTCAGCCAAATATTATGTAAAATCACAATAAATATGTCCTCTTCTAAGCCTTGCATAGTCCTGCCATCAATTTGGTAGAAATTATGAAAGTCATTTATTATTTAAAACCAATTAATAACAGTACTGTCAGAGTTCTATAAATCCCAACACCAATTTACTAATCTTTATACAAGACTAGAATCTCTATTGTACCTGTCCAAATAACAGCATCAATTCGTCATATATTCAAAACAACACTCCAAGTAGAATGGGAATTCTATCATTCCTATTCCCACAAATTGTAAATATTTATGCAAGAATTCAGTCAGTAATAGAACTCCTTGCGCACTACTTTAAGTCAAATATGATGTAAAAGCAAAACACAAAATTACTCAGAGACATGAACAAGTCCTGCCGTGAATTTGGCCACAATTATTCAACAGCAGAGTATCTATTCCAGTTGTCCAAATGCAGTATCAAGTACTCAAAAATTATTCAAACAACAACACTCTAAGTAATATGGCAGTGCTATGATTCTAAAGTTCTCAATTTCTAAACATTTATGTAAAAGCTCAGTCGGTAATGCAGCTCTCTTTGTAGTATTTTCAGTCACTTGAAGTGTCAGCTGGAACAGCATTATAAGTTCATTTGGTAAAATTTACAGGAGCTGAAAAATGTGTACATGTACAACGGTGTTGTTCCACTTTAGCAAACTTTTGAGTGGACAAATTTCAAGTATTGCATTGATGGACAGTTGCAAGCCAAGGAGTATAGCAAGGTAACATGACATACAACATTATTGCACGGATACATGCCGAATGAAGATTTTGTAGCTTACATCGTTGTTCCAGCTGACGCTTCAATTATTATGTAAAATCACACCATAAAGGTCCTCTAAGCCTTGCATAAGTTCTGCTATTAATTTCGCAATAATTATTCAACACTACAATCCCTACTGCAGCTGTCTAAATCTCTACAACAAGTCGCCAACAATAATTCAAAATAACAACACCCCGAGAAGCATTCAATTGCTATAATTCTAACTTCTCCAATTTGTAAACTTTTCTCTTACAGTTCTGTGAGCAATGGAATTCCACGTTTTATCATTTTCCTTCATTTTCATGTACGCCACAAGAAACACGTACTCTGAGGCTGCAATAACTCTGGCATTATACAAACAGAACATACCCTATTGCAGCTGTCCAATTGTCAGTACAATTTACTCAATATTATTGAAAATTACAACTCATAAATAAGCATGGCAACGTAATAAACCTTCCTATGAATTCGGAAACATTTATCTAACAGTTGAGACGTCATTACTGCCCTATGACCATCAGGGTAAACTAAATTAAAATGTAAATTGTTTAAAAAAATGTACTGTCACAGTTGTACAAGCCACAGCATCAATTTAGCAATGATTATACAACACCAGCCTGCCTATTGCAGCCCTTCAGCTCTCATAATCAAGTCAACAAATAGTATTAAAATCAACAACCCAAGAACCATCACAATCTAACAATTTTCCCTATGAATTTGGAAAATATTTATCCAATAGTGACTGCCCTCTAATTACAAAATTCAAGTTATCATATAAAACTACTATGAAAACCGCTGTAACAGTACAGGTATAATCCTGAAATCAATTTAGAAAATCATTCTGCAAGCCTAGAGCCCGTATCGCAGCTGCCCAAGCCTCTCTATCAAATCTTAACAATTTATTCAAAACAACAAAACCCCAAAACTCCAAAAATCATCACAGTACCGGTATAACAGTACTAATCTTTCCTATTTCTCAACATTTCTCTTACAGATTGGTCGGCAATTAAGTTCTACATATTTCAATTTCTTGCCAAATGTTATGTAAAGCGCAAGACAAAGATACTCTGAGACTACCACGAAATACTAATAATACATTATACATTCTGATTACGCAACTTTTAACACTATATCACTTCGGAAAACGTATTATGTGTCTTTCACGTGTTAAATTTTATATTATGCAGAACACATCACAAATGCTAACCACACTTACACAGACATCAACACAGACATGGAAATTCTACACATCCAACCAAAAAAGACAGAAACTAAACACACTACAACAATACGAAATATACAGACACACAGTAACACATCCAAAAGAAATTCTCAACTCACAACACAATTTCAGAACACACACATTCTTTGACTCCACATTACACTACACAAACACACCACCACAGGAAACAAAAAAAAAAGGTGCCAAGTCCAGCAAGAACCAATTCTGAAGATGGCCAATAGCAGGCCGAAACAAGTCAACAATATAATATAAAATTTAACACGTGAAAGACACATAATACATTTACCAATAATTCTGCAATTCTATGTACCATACCCAAGTATCAATATTAATTGCTCAAACATTATTCAAAACTAAAAATCATGTCAAGCATAGAAATGTAATACTTCTTGCTACGAATTTTGGAAACATTTATCCAACAATTCAGACGTAATTACTGCCTATACCCATCAACATAGACGAAATTATACACAATGTATTGCCAGAAATGAACAAGTCCCAACTTGAATTTACCAAAAATTATGAAAGACCAGAACCCTACTGCAGCTGTCCAAGAATCAGGACGAATTCGATAATTACTATTCAAAACAACACAACAAAGACCATAACGAATATAGTAAACTTTCCTACCAACTTTCAAAATAATCATCTAACAGTTCAGTCACATTTACTGCAATAGAAGTAACAGAGTAAAGTCATTCACTATGTGAAAGCACTAAAAAATAGACCACTCTCAGAGATATGCAAGACTCGACATATATTTTGAAAATCATTATGCAACACTACAATCCTTATTGCACCACCCTAGTATCTCCATCAAGTTCTCAACTGTTATTCAAAACAACGGCGAAAACGTAATACGGCGAACGCCAGTAGGGGAAGTTATCCCCACCCACATGAAATGTGCATTCGACAAAACACTAGCCTATCACGTAGAGTGTGTGGTGAGCTTGTAGGGGAAAAGTATAAAGGGGTTGTGGGCGGAGCATAGTGTTCGCCGTGTTACGTTTTTTCCAAAACAACAACACTCAAAAAAACACGAAAGTCCTACAATTCTAAATTTTACAATACTAAGTTTTTCTGCAAAAGCTCCGTCGCTAATGCAGCTCTATATCTTCTAATTTATATCAATTATTATGTAGAACTACAAGACAAACATACTCTAAGACTTGCATAATGCCCGGCATTCATTTGGCAATGTTTATTCAACAATACAGACTCTATTGAAGCTGTCAGTATGAAGTAGTCCAACATTAATCAACAATGCAACACTTAAGAAATGTATGACAATGTAATATATCTTATTATATAAAATGGTAAAAGGTAAAGGTATCCCCATCATATGCCATGAAGACACTTGGGGATATATTTGCTAAATAATTTTCCAACAGTTCAGTCGTCATTACTGCACAATAACCATCTCTGTAAACCCTTTTAAAATTTAAAACCATTAAACAAAGCTTCTGTCACAGAACAATAAAGCCCAACAATAATTTACCAAACATTATGCAACATCACAATCCCATTGCAATTATCCAAGTATCAGAATCAAGTTGACAACTTTAGTCAAAATAAGGCCACAATAACCTTTGAAATACAGTAAATATTTCCACGAATATGGAAAATATTTATACAACAGTTCACTCATCATTCCTGCTATGTAAGTACCGGTAACAGCGTCAAGTCGTTAATTATATTAAAAAGGACTCTCACAGTGGTATAAGACATAACATGTGTTAAAAAAAATTTCCAATACTAGAATCTGTATTGCAGCTGTTCAAGTGCTTGTGTAAAATCATCAATTACTGTTAAATACAAAAAGACCTCAACGCGTACGGTAACATAATTAATGTTGTTATGAATCTGCAAATTATTCTGTAACATTTTCACTCCTCCTTACCGCCCTATAACTTTCAGGCTAAAGTCACTTATGTAAAACAACTATACAAATCACTGTCAGACTTGTATAAAATATAGCATCATTTTAGCAAATCATTATGCAAGACTGCAATCCCTATTACATCTGTCCAAATATCAGTATCAAGTTTTCAAGCATTATTCAAAACAATACCACCTTAACAAGCATGGTCGTCCTACAATTCCAAATTTTCCAATTCGTAAACATTTCTGTTACAGCTATGTCGGTAATTCATATATACATTTTTTTTTTTCATTTTTCTTAATTCTCATGTAAAGCACAACACAAAGATACTCTGAAACTCCAATAAGTTCTGTCATGAAATGGCAATTATCATTCTACAGTACAGTACAGTGCAGTCCCTACTCCAGCTGTCCAAGAGTCTGTATCAAGTAGTCAAACATTATTCGAATACTATAACCCATTATCAAGCATGAGAATTGCAATAAACTTTGCAATGAATTTACGAAACAATTATCCAACACCTGAGTCGACATAAATGCCCTATAACAATCAGTGTAAACCAAACTATAATGTAATTCTTAAAAAAAAAATAAAAAGTAAAGCCACAGTTCTACAATTCCCAGCATCAATTTACCAATCATTATGCAACACCAGAAAGAATCATGGCAACATAACAACTCAATGTCATAAATGCTGGCATCAATTACCAATAATTATTTCACAGTACACTCCCTATTCCAGCTCTCCAGTTATCAGTATTAATTACTCAAACATTATTCAACACTACAACTGATAAGCAAGCATAGGAATATCATAATTCTTCCTATTAATTTTTAAAACATTTGTCCAACAGTTGACACATCATTATCGCCACATAAGCACCAGTGTAAACCAAATTATAATGCTAAATTCTTCAAACAAAAGTATAGTCAGAGATGTATACGTCCCAACTTGAATCTAGCAATAATTATGCAAGAACTGAGTGCTATTGCAGCTGTCCAAGAATCAAGATCAACTCGGCAAATACTATTCAAAACAAGGAGACAACAAAAGACATTGGAATGGAGTAAATCTTGCGACGAATTTGGAAAATATTCACCCTACAGTTCAGTCACCTTTATTCCTCTATAACAGACTAGAGTTATTCACTACCAATGTCAAAGTACTAACAAAAAGAAACACCAATCTCAAAGTTGTGCAGGTCCTGGCATCAATTTAGAAAATCATTATGCAACACTACAATCCCTATTCCAGCAGCCCAAGTATCCGTATCAAGTTGCCAACTATTATTCAAAATAACAACAACCCATAAATCATGGGCGGGTTACAATTGTAAATTTTCTAATGTGTAAAAATTTTTACAATACATTAATCTGTAATTCTCCTGTATGCTTGCAATGTAAGCCAATTATTATGTAAAACCATCATCCAAAAACTCTCTGAGATCTCCATAGGTCTGGCATCAAATTGACAGTGACTTTTCAACAGTAGATATTCATTATACATTTTGATTACACAACTTTTAACACTATATCAATTTGAAAAATGTATTATATATCTTTCACGTGTTAAATTTTATGTTATCTCATTAACATGTTTCGGCTTGCCATAGGCCATAATCAGAACTGGTCGTTGCTGCTCTTGGCGCCTTTTGTTTTGTTTCCTAATACTGTACCAAAACATCTCAACACACATACAACACAAACAAACAAACAAACAAACAAATACAACCACACAAGTGTATACAAATTCAAATGTAACACCTGCAACAACTTCTACATAGGACAGACAGGCAGATCATTTCAAACACGTTACGAAGAACACTTCACAGCCATAAAAAAATACAAAACACTTCCACATATACAGAACACATCACAAATCCTAACCACACATACAGAGACATCAACACAGACATGGAAATTCTACACATCCAACCAAAAAGCCAGAAACTAAACACACTAGAATAATACGAAATATACAAGCACACAAAAACACATCCAAATGAAATTCTAAACACACAACTCAACTTCAGAACACACACACACTCTTTGACTCCACATTACACTACCAAATACACCCCTACAGGAAACAAAACAAAAGGCGCACAAGAGCAGCAACGACCAGTTCTGATGATGGCCAATAGCAAGCCGAAACATGTTGAAAAGGGTAACATAAAATTTAACACGTCAAACACATTATATAATACGTTACTAAAGTAGACATTCTATTGCAACTATCCAGGTATGAATAGGAAGTAGTCAATCACTATTTAACACTACAACACTTGAATGCAGGGAATGTAAATCAATCTTGCTACAAATTTCGAAAATTTTTATCCATCAGCTTAGTCGACATATCTGCCATATAACCATTGCTATAAGACATTTTAAAAGTAAAACAATTAAACAAAAATGCCATCAGAGTTGTGTAAGTCCGATCAAAAATTTAGCAATCATTATGCAAAACCTGAGTCCTATTGCAGCACTATAATTATAAGAATGAAGAAGACAATTGCTATTCAAAACAGCAGCAGCAGCAGTAACAACAACAGCAGCAGCAGCAACAACAACAACAGCAGCAGCAGCAGCAGCAACAACTACAGCAGCAGTAGCAGCAGCAACAACTACAGCAGCAGCAACAACAGCAGCAGCAGCAACTACAGCAGCAGCAGCAGCAACAACAGCAGCAGCAGCAGCAGCAGCAGCAACAACAGCAGCAGCAACAACAACTACAGCAGCAGTAGCAGCAGCAACAACTACAGCAGCAGCAACAATAACAACAGCAGCACCAGCAGCAACAACAACTACAGCAGCAGTAGCAGCAGCAGCAACAACAGCGGCAGCAGCAGCAGCAACAACAACTACAGCAGCAGCAGCAGCAACAACAATAACAGCAGCAGCAGCAGCAACAGCTACAGCAGCAGCAGCAGCAACAACAACAACAACAACACGACAAGCCCGGCAATGCAGTAAATCTAGCTACGTATTTGGAAAATATTTATCCAGCATTTCAGCCCTATAACTAACAGATTAAAGTCATTTATTATGTAAAAGCACTTATCAAAAGCACCCTTACAATGGTATAGGTCTCGGCATGAATTCAGAAAATCTCTAAGCAAGACTAGAGTCTGTACGCCAACTCTCCAAGTACAGTATATGTATGATTTCGCCAAATACTATTCAAAACAATAACGATATACCAAAAACCACGAGCCTGCTACAATTCTACATTTTCCAATTGCAAATATTTCTGCAATAGTTCAGTCGGTAATGCAGCTCTGTCTTGTAATTTAAGTCAATTATTTATTATACAAAAAAACAAGACAAACATACTCTGAGAATTGCATAAAGTCCTGCATGAATATGGCAATGATTACTCCACATTTGAGACACTATTCAAGCTGTCCAGCTCTCAGTCACTACAACACTTAAGAAAAGCATAGGAATGTAATAAATCTTAATGTGTTTGGAATTTAATATTCCAACAATTCAGTCGCCATTACTCCACTATAACCATCACTGTTAAGCCTTTTAAAATTTATAACCGCTATAGAAAACTACCGTCAGAATACAATAAGTTCCACAAAGAATTTAGCAAACAATATAGAACACCAGACACCATTGCAGCAGTCCAAGTATCAGAATGAAGTCGATAATTTCATTCAAAACCACAAGACCACAAGTAACGTGGATATACAGCAAAAATTGCTACGAATTTCCAAAATATTTTTACTACAGTTCAGTCGCCACTACTGCTCTAAATGTGACAGAGTGGATTAACGTAATATGCACAGAAAAAAAAAATTCACAATAGTATAAAACCTGGCATGTATTTACAAAATCATTATGCAACACTAGAGTCAGTACTGCAGCTGGCCAAGTTCTCTATGAAGTCGTCAACTATTAATCTAAACAATACCGACACAAAAACTTTGGCAGTAATACAATTCCAACTTAGTTGGTAATAAAGCTCAATGTCTACTTCTTTCAGCAAATTATTATGTAAAATCACAATAAAATGTCCTCTTCTAAGCCTTGCATAGTCCTGCCATCAATTTGGCAGAAATTACTAGTCATTTATTATGTAAAACCAATCAACAACAGTACTGTCAGAGTTCTATAAATAAATCCCAACACCAATTTACTAATCTTTATACAAGACTAGAATCCCTATTGTACCTGTCAAAGTATCAGCATGAATTCGTCATACATTCAGAACAACACTCCAATTCCCACAAATTGTAAACATTTATGCAAGAATTCAGTCAGTAATGCAACTCCTTGTGCACTACTTTAAGTCAATTATGATGTAAAAGCAAAACACAAAATTACTCAGAGACTTGCACAAGTCCTGCCATGAATTTGGCCACAATTATTAAACATTAGAGTATCTATTCCAGTTGTCCAAGTGCGGTATATAGTACTCAAAAGTTATTCAAACAACAACACTTCAAGTAATATGACAGTGCTATGATTCTAACCTTCTCAATTTCAAAATTTTTATGTAAAAAGCTCAGTCGGTAATGCAGCTCTCTGTGTAGTATTTTCAGTCGATTGAAGCATCAGCTGGAACAGTGTTATAAGTTACATTTGGTAAAATTTACAGGAGCTGAAAAAATGAGTGCATGTACAACATTGTTGTTCCAGGGTAGCAAACTTTTGAGTGGACAAATTTCACTTATTGCATTGATGGACAGTTGCAAGCCAAGGAGTTTAGCAAAGTAACATGACATAAACATTATTACACTGAAACACGCTGAATGAAGATTTTGTAGCTTACAACTTTGTTCCAGGAGACGCTTCTATTATTATGTAAAATCACCATAAAGGTCCTCTAAACCTTGCATAAGTTCAGCTATTAATTTCGCAATAATTCTTCAACACTACAATCACTACTGCAGGTGCCTAACTCTCTACAACAAGTCATCAACAATAATTCAAAATAACAGCACCCCAAAAAGCATTCAATTGCTACAATTCTAACTTCTCCAATTTGTAAACCTTTCACTTATAGTTCTGTGAGTAATGGAATCCACGTTCCTTCATTTTCATGTAAGCCACAAGAAACACGTACTCTGATGCTACAATAACTCCTAGCATTATATGAACAGAACATATCCTATTCCAGCTGTCCAATTGTCAGTACGAATTACTCAAATATTATTGAATATTACAACTGATAAATCAGCATGGCAACATAAAACACCTTCCCATGAATTTTTGAAACAATTAATCCAACAGTTGAGACGTCATTACTGCCCTATGACCATCAGGGTAAACTAAATTAAGATGTAGATTGTTTAAAAAAATGCACTGTCACAGTTGTACAAGCCTCAGCATCAATTTAGCAATGATTATACAACACCAGCCTCCCTATTGTAGCCCTCCAGCTCTCACAATCAAGTTATCAATTAGTATTAAAATCAACAACTCAAGAACAATGAGATTCTAACAATTTTCCCCATGAATTTGGAAAATATTTATCCAATAGTGACTGCCTTCTAATTACAAAATTCAAGTAATTATATAAAACTACTATGAAAACCGCTGTAACAGTACAGGTATAATCCTGACATCAATTTAGAAAATCATTCTGCAAGCCTAGAGCCCCTATCGCAGCTGCCCAAGCCTCTCTATCAAATCTTAACAATTTATTTAAAACAACAAAACCCCAAAAAATCATCACAGTACCAGTATTACAATTCTAATCTTTCCTATTTCTCACTATTTCACTTACAGATCGATCGGTAATATTAAGCTCTACGTATTTCAATTTCTTGCCAACTTTCATGTAAAGCGCAAGACAAAGGTACTCTCACAGTACCAGGAAATACTAATAATTAATTATAAATTCCTCTTTAACACCATATCACTTCGGAAAATGTATTAAGTCTTTCACGTGTTAAATTTTATATTATGCAGAACACATCACAAATGCTAACCACACTTACACAGACATGGAAATTCTATACATCCAACCAAAAAGCCACAAACTAAACACACTAGAACAATACAAAATATACAGACACACACAGAAACTCATCCAAAACAAATTCTCAACACACAACACAATACAGAACACACACATTCTTTGACTCCACATTACACTACACAAACACACACCCACAGGAAACAAAAAAAAAAGGTGTCAAGACCAGCAACAACCAGTTGTGAAGATGGCCAGTAGCAGGCCGAAAGACGTCAACAATATAATATAAAATTTAACACGTGAAAGACACATAATATGTTTACCAATAATTCTGCAATTCTATGTACCGTACCCAAGTATCAATATTAATTGCTCAAACATTATTCAAAACTAGAACTCATAGGCAAGCATAGAAATGTAATACTTCTTGCTACGAATTTTGGAAACATTTATCCAACAATTCAGACATAATTACTGCCTGTACCCATCAACGTAGACCAAATTATACACAATGTACTGCCAGAAATGAACAAGTCCCAACTTGAATCTACCAAAAATTATGAAAGACCAGAACCCTACTGCAGCTGTCCACGAATCAGGACGAATTCGATAATTACTATTCAAAACAACACAACAAAGACCATAACGAATGTAGTAAACTTCCCTACCAACTTTCAAAATAATCATCTAACAGTTCAGTCACATTTACTGCAATAGAAGTAACAGAGTAAAGTCATTCACTATGTGAAAGCACTAAAAAATAGACCACCCTCAGAGTTATGCAAGCCTCGACATATATTTTGAAAATCATTATGCATTATTGCACCACCCTAGTATCTCCATCAAGTTCTCAACTGTTATTCAAAACAACAACACTCCAAAAAGCACGAAAGTGCTACAATTCTAAATTTTACAATATTAAGTTTTCCTGCAAAAGCTCCATCGCTAATGCAGCTCTATGTCTTCTAATTTATATCAATTATTATGTAGAACTACAAGAGAAACATACTCTAAGACTTGCATAACGCCCAGCATTTATTTGGCAATGTTTATTCAACAGTACAGACACTATTGAAGCTGTGAGTATGAAGTAGTCCAACATTATTCAACAATGCAACACTTAAGAAATGTATGGCAATGTAATATATCTTATTATATAAAAAGGTAAAAGGTAAAGGTATCCCCATCACATGCAATGAAGGCTCTTGAAGGTTGGGGATATATTTGCTAAATAATTTTCCAACAGTTCAGTCGTCATTACTGCACCATAACCATCTCTGTAAACTTTTTTTTTTTAAATTTAAAACCATTAAACAAAACTCCTGTGACAGAACAATAAAGCCCAACAATAATTTACCAAACATTATGCAACATCACAATCCCATTGCAATTATCCAAGTATCAGAATCAAGCTGACAACTTTAATCAAAACAAGGCCACAACAACCTTTGTAATACAGTAAATATTTCCACGAATATGGAAAATATTTATACAACAGTTCACTCCTCATTACTGCTATGTAAGTACCAGTAACAGCATAAAGTCATTAATTATATAAAAAAATGACTCTCACAGTGGTACAAGACCTAGCATGTATTAAAAAAAAATTTCCAATACTAGAATCTTATTGCAGCTGTTTGAGTAAAATCATCAATTACTGTTAAATACTAAAAGACCTCAACGCGTACGGTAACATAATTAATGTTGTTATGAATCTGCAAATTATTTTGTAACATTTTCACTCCTCCTTACTGCCCTATAACTATCAGGCTAAAGTCACTTATGTAAAACAACTAAATAAATCACTGTCAGACTTGTATAACATATAGCATCATTTTAGCAAATCATTATGCAAGACTGCAATCCCTATTACCTCTGTCCAAATATCAGTATCAAGTTTTCAAGCATTATTCAAAACAAGACCACCTCAACAAGCATGGTCGTCCTACAATTCCAAATTTTCCAATTTGTAAACATTTCTGTTACAGCTCTGTCGGTAATTCACATATACGTCTTTTCATTTTTCTTAATTCTCATATAAAGCACAACACAAAGATACTGCAATAAGTTCTGTCATGAATACAGACCATACTCCAGCTGTCCAAGAGTCTGTATCAAGTATCAAACATTTTGTCGAATACTATAACCCATAATCAAGCATGATAATTGCTATAAGTCTTGCAATGAATTTGTGAAAAAATTATCCAACACCTCAATCGACATAACTGCCCTATAACAATCAGTGTAAACCACAAAGTACTGCCCCAGTTCTACAAGTCCCAGCATCAATTTACCAATCATTATGCAGCACCAGAAAGAATCGTGGCAACATAACAAAATTTTGTTACAACATTTGTCCTGTATTACTTCCCTCTAATTATCAAGTTAAAGCCATGCAGCATGTATAGGTTAAAGACCTCACATCAATTTAGAAAATCATTATGCAAGGCTACAGCCCCTATTGAAACTGTTCAAACAACTCTATCAAGTCTTCACAGTTCATTCAAAACAACAAAACCCCAAAAATCATCTCAGGACTACAGTCGCAACGCTGTTATTCTTGGCGTGACTCCTCCTCTTTGCTTATGTCTTAGGAAGTCAAGCCTCTATAATGTCTAGGTAGGTAGTATCGTTCGCCATTTTTGTTCTTTCATTGCTGAGCTACCAGACGAGGGATCATGTCGTAGCTCCTATGATAATAAATCAAACGCACTGTAATTCAGCAAATATCTGAGCCACAAACAATGTCCTCGTATGCTTTCTGCAAACGCCAACGAAAGAGCCAAAATGGCGGGCGATTATATTAAGTATTTATCGAGCCTTAGGAAATGCTTAACGTCTTCATCAGCGAATCACAAGACGAACATGTTTAAATGTAGCCGACCTGGAATGTGATTGGCTGCCGGAAATTAGAGCAACAGGACTATACGATTCTCATTTTTCCAATTTGTCAACATTTCTCTTACATCTCATTCGGTAATTAAGTTCTACGTCTTTCAATTCTTCTCAATTTTTATGTAAACCGCAACACAAAGTTATTCACACACTGTCATAAATCCTGGCATCAAATAGCAATAATTATTTCACAGTACACTCCCTATTCCAGCTCTCCAGTTGTCAGTATTAATTACTCAAACATTATTCAACACTGCAACTGATAAGCAAGCATAGGAATATCATAATTCTTCCTATTAATTTTTAAAACATTTGTCTAACAGTTGACACATCATTATCGCCACATAACCACCAGTGTAAACCTAATTATAATGCTAAATTCTTCAAACAAAAATATAGTCAGAGATGTATACGTCCCAACTTGAATCTAGCAATAATTATGCAAGACCTGAGCGCTATTGCAACTGTCCAAGAATCAAGATCAACTCGGCAAATACTATTCAAAACAAGGAGACAACAAAAGACATTGGAATGGAGTAAATCTTGCTACGAATTTGGAAAATATTCACCCTACAGTTCAGTCACCTTTATTCCTCTATAACAGACTAGAGTTATTCACTACCAGTGTCAAAGTACTAACAAAAAGAAACACCAATCTCAAAGTTGTGCAAGTCCTGGCATGAATTTAGAAAATCATTGTGCAACACTACAATCCCTATTCCAGCAACCCAATTATCTGTATCAAGTTGCCAACTAATATTCAAAATAACAACAACCCATAAATCATGGGAGGGTTACAATTATAAATTTTCTTATGTGTAAAACTTTCTACAATAGATCAGTCTGTAATCCATCTGTATGTTTGCAATGTAAGTCAGTTATTATGTAAAACCATCAGACAAAAACTCTCTGAGATCTCCATAGGTCTGGCATCAAATTGACAATGATTTTTCAACAGTAGATATTCATTATACATCTTGATTACACAACTTTTAACACAAACGTATTATATATCTTGAAAAACGTATTATATATCTTTCACGTGTTAAATTTTATGTTATTTCGTTAACATGTTTTGGCTTGCCAACGGCAACAATCACAACCGGTCATTGCTGGCCTTGGCGCATTTTATTTTGTTTCCTAATACTGTACCAAAACATCTCAACACACATACAACACAAACAAACAAACAAACAAATGTAACCACACAGGTTTATACAAATTCAAATGTAATACCTGCAACAACTTCTACATAGGACAGACGGGCAGATCATTTGAAACACTTTACAAAGCACACTTCACAGCCATAACAAAAATACAAAACACTTCCACATATACAGAACACAACACAAATTCTAACCACACATACAGAGACATCAACAGAGACTTGGAAATTCTACACATCCAACCAAAAAGCCAGAAAATAAACACACTAGAACAATACGAAATATACAAACACACAAAAACACATCCAAATGAAATTCTAAACATACAACTCAATTTCAGAACACACACACACACACACTCTTTTTACTCCACATTACACTACCAAATACACCCCCACAGGAAACAAAACAAAAGGCGCCAAGACCAGTAACGACCAGTTCTGATGATGGCCGATAGCGGGCCAAAAGATGTTAACAATATAACATAAAATTTAACACGTGAAATATATATAATACGTTTCTAAAGTAAATATTCTACTGCAACTGTCCATGTATCAATATAAAGTAGTCAATCATTATTGAACACTACAACACTTGAATGAAGGGAATGTAATCAATCTTTTTATAAATTTCAAAAAGTTTTATCCAACAGCTTAGTCGACATATCTGCCATATAACCATCACTATAAAGACATTTTAAAAGTAAAACCGTTGAATAAAATTGCCATCAGAGTTGTGTAATCCGACCAAAAATTTAGCAATCATTATGCAAGACCTGAGTCCTATTGCAGCACTCCAATTATAACAATGAAGTAAACAATTGCTATTCAAAACAGCAGCAATAACAACAGCAGCAACAGCAGCAGCAGGAGCAACAACAACAACAACACAATAAGTACGGCAATGCAGTAAGTCTAGCTAAGAATTTGAAAAATATTTATCCAACATTTCAGCCATATAAGTAACGGATCAAAGTCATTTATTATGTAAAAGCACTTATCAAAAGCACCCTTACAATGGTATAGGTCTAGATATGAATTCAGAAAATCTCTAAGCAACACTAGAGTCTGTATGCCAACTCTCCAAGTACAGTATCTGTATGATTTCGCCAAATACTATTCAAAATAACAACATCCCAAAAGCCACGAGGCTGCTACAATTTCACATTTTCCAATTGCAAATATTTCTGCAACAGTTCAGTCGGTAATGCAGCTCTGTCTTGTAATTTAAGTCAATTATTTACTATAGAAAACTACAAGACAAACATACTCTGAGAATTGCATAAGGTCCTGCATGAATGTGGCAATGATTACTCCACATCTGAGACACTATTCAAGCTGTCCAGGAATGCATACGAATGTAATAAATCTTCTAATGTGTTTGGACTTTACTATTCCAACAATTCAGTCCTCATTACTCCAATTTAACCATCACTGTTAAGCCTTTTAAAGTTTAAAACTGCTATAGAAAACTACCGTCAGAATACAATAAGTTCCACAAAGAATTCAGCAATCAATATGGAACACCAGACCCTATTGCAGCAGTCCAAGTATCACAATGAAGTCGACAATTTCATTCAAAACCACAAGATCACAAGTAACGTCGATATACAGCAAAAAATTGCTACGAATTTCCAAAAAATTTTTACTACAGTTCAGTCGCCAATACTGCTCTAAATGTGACACAGTCAATTAACGTAATATGCACAAAAAAAAAAAAAACAAAAAAAAAAAACAAAAAAAAAAAAACAAAAAAAAAACAAACAAACAAACAAACGAATTCACAATAGTATAAAACCTGGCATGTATTTACAAAATCATTATTCAACACTAGAGTCCGTATTGCAACTGTCCAAGTTCTTTATGAGGTCGTCAACTATTAATCTAAACAATACTGCCACAAAAAGTATGGCAGTAATACAATTCCAACATAGTCGGTAATACAACTCAATGTCTACTTCTTTCAGCAAATTATTATGTAAAATCACAATAAAAATATCCTCTTCTAAGCCTTGCATAGTCCAGTCACCAATTTGGCAGAAATTACTGAAGTCATTTATTATGTAAAACCAATTAACAACAGTATTGTAACAGTTCTATAAATCCCAACACCAATTTACTAATCTTTTTACAAGACTAGAATCCCTATTGTACCTGTCCAAGTATAAGCATCAATTCGTCATATATACAGAACAACACTCCAAGTAGAATGGGAATTCTATAATTCCAATTCCCACAAATTGTAAACATTTATGCAAGAATTCAGTCAGTAATAGAACTCCTTGTGCGCTACTTTAATTCAAATATGATGTAAAAGCAAAACACAAAATTACTCAGAGACATGAACAAGTCCTGCCGTGAATTTGGCCACAATTATTCAACAGTAGAGTATCTATTCCAGTTGTCCAAGTGCAGTATCAAGTACTCAAAAATTATTCAAACAACAACACTCTAAGTAATATGACAGTGCCATGATTCTAAAGTTCTCAATTTCTAAACATTTATGTAAAAGCTCAGTCGGTAATGCAGCTCTCTGTGTAGTATTTTCAGTCACTTGAAGCGTCGGCTGGAAGAGCGTTATAAGTTCATTTGGTAAAATTTACAGGAGCTGAAAAATGTGTACACGTACAACGTTGTTGTTCCATGGTAGCAAACTTTTGAGTGGACAAATTTCAAGCATTGCATTGATGGACAGTTGCAAGCCAAGGAGTAAAGCAAGGTAACATGACATACAACATTATTACACGGAAACATGCCGAATGAAGATTTTGTAGCTTACAACATTGTTCCAGCTGACGCTTCAATTATTATGTAAAATCACACCATAAAGGTCCTCTAAGCCTTGCATAACTTCTGCTATTAATTTCGCAATAATTATTCAACACTACAATCCCTACTGGAGCAGTTTTAACTCTCTATAACAAGTCGTCAACAATAATTAAAAATAACAACACCCCAAAAAGAATTCAATTGCTACAATTCTAATTTCTCCAATTTGCAAACTTTTCTCTTACAGTTCTGTGAGTAATGGAATTCCACATTTTCCTTCATTTTCATGTAAGCGACAAGAAACGCGTACTGTGAGGCTGCAATAACTCTGGCAATATATGAACAGAACACACCCTATTCCAGCTGCCCAATTTTCAGTACAAAGTACTCAAATATTATTGAAAATTACAACTCATAAATAAGCATGGCAACGTAATAACCTTTCTATGAATTTGGAAACATTTATCTAATAGTTGATACGTCATTACTGGCCTATGACCATCAGGGTAAACTAAATTAAAATGTAAATTGTTTAAAAAAATGCACTGTCACAGTTGTACAAGCCTCAGTACCAATTTAGCAATGATTATACAACACCAGCCTCCCTATTGCAGCCCTTCAGCTCTCATAATCAAGTCAACAAATAGTATTAAAATCAACAACCCAAGAACAATGAGAATCTAACAATTTTCCCTATGAATTTGGAAAATATTTATCCAATAGTAACTGCCCTCTAATTACAAAATTAAAGTCATTATATAAAACTACTATGTAAACCGCTGTAACAGTACAGGTATAATCCTGACATCAATTTAGAAAATCATTCTGCAAGCCTAGAGCCCCTATCACAGCTGCCCAAGCCTCTCTATCAAATCTTAACAATTTATTCAAAACAACAAAACCCAAAAACTCCAAAAATCATCACAGTACCGGTATTACATTTCTAATCTTTCCTATTTCTCAACATTTCTCTTACAGATTGGTTGGCAATTAAGCTCTACATATTTCAATTTCTTGCCAAATTTTATGTATAGCGCAAGACAAAGATACTCTGAGACTACCACGAAATACTAATAATACATTATATATTCTGATTACGCAACTTTTAACACTATATCACTTCGGAAAACGTATTATGTGTCTTTCACGTGTTAAATTTTATATTATGCAGAACACATCACAAATGCTAACCACACCTACACAGACATCAACACAGACATGGAAATTCTACACATCCAACCAAAAAGCCACAAACTAAACACACTAGAACAAAACGAAATATACAGACACACAGAAACACATCCAAAAGAAATTCTCAACACACAACAGAATTTCAGAACACACACACACATTCTTTTACTCCATACTACACTACACAAACATACTGCCATAGGAAACAAAACAAAAGGTGCCAAGACCAGCAACAACCAGTTCTGAAAATGGCCAATAGCAGGCCGATACATGTCAACAATATAATATAAAATTTAACACGTGAAAGACACATAATACGTGTACCAATAATTCTGCAACAGTACAGTCCCTATTCTACGTACTGTACCCAAGTATTAATATCAATTGCTCAAACGTTATTCGAAACTAGAAATCATAGTCAAGCATAGAAATGTAATACTTCTTGCTACGAATTTTGGAAACATTTATCCAACAATTCAGACGTAATTACTAGCTATATCCATCAACGTAGACTAAATTATACACAACATTCTTTGAACAAAAGTACTGTCACAGATGAACAAGTCCCATCTTGAATCTATAAAAAATTATGCAATGCCAGAACCCTACTGTAGCTGTCCAAGAATTAGGACGAACTCGACAATTACTATTCAAAACAACAACACAAGAAAGAGCGTAGAGAATGTAGTAAACCTTCCTACCAACTTTCAAAATAATCATCTAACAGTTTAGTCACATTTACTGCAATAGAAGTAACAGAGTAAAGTCATTCACTTTGTGAAAGCACTAAGAAAAAAAGACCACTCTCAGAGTTATGCAGGTCTCGACATATATTTGGAAATCATTATGCAACACTACAATCCTTATTGCACTACCCTAGTATCTGCTCAAGTTGTCACTTATTATTCAGGACAACAACACCCCAAGAAGCATCGTAGTGCTACAATTATAAATTTTCCAATGTCTAAATATTTCTGTAATACCTCAGTTGGTAATGCAGCTTTCATTATGTAAAACTACAAGCTAAAATACTATTAAACTTCCGTAGGTCTACCGTCAAATTTGGCAATCATTATTCAACAATAGATACCTATTGCAGTGCCTAGTGATCACTATGAAGTAATCAATGGTTATTCAACACTACAGCAGTTAAAAAATACATGCAAATGTAATAAATCTTGTTATAAATATCGAACATATTTATCCAACATCTCAGTCGACTTTTCTGCCCTATAATCATCACTATAAAGAGTAAAACAATAAAAAAAAAACTGTAAATTGTACAAGTCAACCAAGAATTTACTAATCATTCTGCAAGACAACAGCCTGATTGCAGCTCTCCACGTATCAGAATGAAGTTGACAATTACTTTTCAAACCAACAACAACAACAACAACAACAACAACACTACGAGCACGGAAATGTAGAAAATCTAGCTACGAAATTGAAAATATTTAACCCGCAGTTCAGCCCTCATTACTGCCCTATAATAAACAGACTAAAGTAATTTATTATGTAAAACTACTTATCAAAATCACTTTTACAAAGTGCTATGTCTACACACGAATTCAGAAAATCACTAAGCAAAACTAAAGTCCCTATTGCAACTGACCAAGTACCTGTATGATTTCACCTAATAATATTCAAAACAACAACGCCCCAAAAAGCACAAAAGTGCTACAATTCTAAATTTTTCTGTGGAAGCTCAGTCGGTAATGCAGCTCTGTCTTCTAATTTATATCAATTATTATGTAGAACTACAAGACAAACATACCACAGTCTAGTATATACAGTCGCGAAGCTCAATACGTAGTAAATATGCAAACATTAGATAGTTGCTCACCACTAGGATCGCTAATATCGCCTCATTACAGGCAATGCAAAATAGTACCATCACAGTCTATTGTTTCTAGCACCCTCAAAACTCAAGCTTCGTGACTGTATATAGTAGACTGTGAACATACTCTAAGACTTGCATAACGCCCGGCATTCATTTGGTACTGATTATTCAACAGTACAGACTCTATTGGAGCTGTCAGTATGAAGTAATCCATCATTATTCAACACTACAACACTTAAGAAATATATGGTAATGTAATATATCTCGTTATATATTTGCTAAATAATTTTCCAACAGTTCAGTCGTCATTACTTCGCTATAACCATGTCTGTAAACCCTTTTAAAATATAAAACCATTAAACACAGATCAATAAAGCCCAATAATAATTTAGCAAACATTATGCAAGGTCACAATCCCATTGCAATTGTCCAAGTATCGGAATCAAGTTGACAACTTTACTCAAAATAAGACCACAACAAGCTTGGAAATATAGTAAATATTGCTACGAATTTGGAAAATATTTATAAAACAGTTCACTCATCATTACTGCTATGTAAGTACCGGTAACAGCGTAAAGTGGTATAAGACATGACATGTGTTAAAAAAAAATAATATCCAATACTAGAATCTCTATTGCATCTATTCAAGTATCTGTATCAAGTCGTCAACCATTAATCTGAACAACACCACCCCAAAAAACTATGACAGTGCTACAATTCCAATTTTTGCAATTTGTAAACATTTATGGAACAACACAGTCGGTAATGCAGCTCTATGTATAGTTCCTTAAATCAATCATTGTGTAAAATCACAACACCAAAGTCCTCTAAGCTTTCCATAAGTCTTGCCACGAATTTGGCATTAATTATTCAACAGTACAGTCCTTACTGCAGCTGTCCAAGTGTCAGTATAATGTATGGGTCAAATATTATCTATCTATCTATCTATTGAACCCTACAACAAGCATTGCAATTTAATTCATCTTCCTATGAATTTTAAAAATATTTAACAACATGACTGCACTTCAACAGTCACATTAAAGCCAATTATTAGGAATGTAAAATAATTGCAACAATACTGTCACACTTGTACTAGTCCCTGCATCAATTTAGCAACCATTATGCAACACCACAGTCCCTACTGCAGATATACAACTCTCCACAAAAAGTCGTCAACTATAATTCAAAGTAACAAAACACCAAAAATCATGGAATTCCTACAATTCTATTTTTTCCGATTTATAAATTATTCTTTTACCGCCTATAATTTTTGTTATTTTCATGTAAAGCACAAGAAAAAGGTACTCTCAGACTTGCATAGGTCCCGCATTAAGTTTGACAATGATTATTCAACAACAGATTCCTATTGTAGCTGTCCACCTCTAACTATGATGTAATCAATCTTTATTCAACACTACAACACCTAAAGAATGCAATCAAATGTAATCAACCTTCTTAGAAATTTCCAAAAATTTGATCCAACACCTCAGCCGACATTCCTGCCCTATAAGCATCACTATAAACACAGTTAAAAACTAAAAAATTAAAATACTGCAAATTGTGCAAGTCCCACCAAGAATTTTACAATCATTATGCAAACCAGAGCCATGTAACATTTCTCCAAGTATCACAATCAAGTCGACAATTACTATTCATAACAACAACACCACAAGCACAAGAATGTAGTAAATCTAGCTATGAATTTGGAAACTATTTATCCTGCAGTTCAGCCCACATTATTACCCAATGAGTAACAGAGTAAAGTAATTTATTTTGTAAAAGGAGTTATCAAAACCAATCTTGCAATGCTATACATCTAGGCATGAATTCAGAAAATCTCTAACCAAGACTGCAGTCCGTATTGCAACTGTCAAATTTCTGTATCATTACACCAAATATTGTTCAAAACAACAACACCGCAAAAAGCATGACAATAGGCTACTATAATTCTAAATTTTGCAATTGCAAATATTTCTGCAAGAGGTCAGTCAGTATTGCAACTCTGTCTTGTAATTTAAGTCAATTATTATGTAAAAGTAGAAGACGAACATACACTGATTTTTTTATTTTATTGGGTTATTTTACGACGCTGTATCAACATCTAGGTTATTTAGCATCTGAGTGAAATGAAGGTGATAATGCCGGTGAAATGAGTCCGGGATCCAGCACCGAAAGTTACCCAGCATTTGCTTGTACACACACACTGAGACTTGCATGAATTTGGCAATGATTATTCAACAGTAGAGACTCTATTGAAGCTGTCCAGCTGTCAGTATCAAGTAGTCAATCATTATTCCACACTACAATAAGGAATCCATGGGAATGTAATACGTGTTCTTATATATTTGCAAAATAATTTTTCAACAGTTCAATCTTCATTACTCCACTATAACCATCACTGTGAAGCCTTTTAAAATTTAAAATCATTAAACAAAAGTATTGCCAGAGTTCAGTAAGTCCCAACAAGAATTTAGCAAACATTATGCAGATCAGAGCCCTATTCCACCTGTCAAAGTATCACAATCAAGCCGGCAAGTTTATTGAAAACAACACCACAACAAGCATGGCAGTACAGTAAATATTGCTAGGAATTTGGAAAATATTTAACAAAACAGTTGACTCGTCATTACTGCTATATTACTAACAGACTAAAGTCATTGATAAGACCTGCCATGTAGACTAGAATCCCAAGCTGTCCAAGTATCTGTATGAAGTCGTCAACTATTAATCAAAACAATACTACCCCAAAAGTACCGGAATGCTACAACTCCAGTTTTTCCAATGTGTTAACATTTATCCAAGAGCTCAGTCGGTAATGCAGCTCTATGTCTACTTCCTTCAGTCAACTAGAGTCGACGGCAATTCGGAAGGCGGTTGTCTGCTAGCGTTTGCGTCGAGAGAGACAGATAGAGAGAGCAAGGCAGCGTACAACATTGCCACATCGTACTTCACAGCATGTGCAATACAAATAGTGCAGGAGAGAGTTTAAATTATCAAAAGACAATAATGACCTTAGCTGTTGATTACTGTAAGCATGACACCAAACAAACCCTGTTTCCTTCACTAACAATATTCTTTGCACGGTTCTCAATCCCACACCACATGCTTCTGCAGTCGTTTCTTGCATGTTGCGCCTGCCTGTGCAATACTTGTCTTTTTACAGTCTCTTCTTCCATTTATTTACCTTACATACACATAGTAAATGTTAGTTTTATTTATTCAATGTATTGAAACACTCGCACGTGAACAAACGAACTTGGGAAGTACTTGTTATAGACTGATTCCGATTGGTTCTACTGTACAAGCTTGTGACGTCACATACCAGAAATGCTACGGCGCATATAGAAGCTAACCACCTTCCGAAATGCCGTCTAGTCTAGTATGTAAAATCACAAAACAAAAGTGCTCTAAGCCTTGCAATAACCCTATCATGAATTACCCAATCACAATTCAACACTACACTCCCTATTGTAGGTACCCTAGTGTCAGTATGATAATCTCAAACATTATTCAACAGTGCAATACATAAACAAGCATGAGAATGTAATAAACCTTGCTATAAATTTGGAATATAATTATTCTAGAATCAAATCCGCATAACTCCTCTATTATTATTATTATTATCATTATTATCATCATCATCATCATCATCATCATCATCATCATCATCATCATCATCATCATCATCATCATCATCATCATTATTATTATTATTATTATTATTATTAAAAATCACAAAAGGCAACTGCTGCCACAGTTATATAAGCCCTGACACCAATTTAGCAATTGTTAATCAACATCAGACTCCCTATTCATACTGTCCAATTTTCCGAATGAAGTCCACGAATAGGTTACTACTAAAAACAACAACACCACAAGAAGCACGTGAATGTAACAAATTTTCCTATGATTTTGGAAAACATTTTTTAAATAGTTCATACATCCTTACTGCCATATCAATCTAAGTCAAAAGTAATTTATTCTGTAAAACCAATCAACAACAATAGTACCTGAGGCTCTATTATCCGGAAAAATCTGCAGTGGCGCAACAGAGCATAGAAAAGGAGCATAAAATACTATTTGACCACACCAAGGTCATTAACAAATCAAGCCACTACTGGGAACGTACCATCAAGGAGGCCATAGAGATTAAACTGGAGAAAAACAACTTTAACAGGGACGGTGGACTACAGCTCAGTCAGGGATGGACACTGGCCTTGGACCAGCTTAGGCTCTCTTACAATCAAGGTCACGAAGATCACAGACCGAGGACAGCAACCGATTCCAACCGGCGGTACAGGACTCGCCGTCCGCCAAACTTCACACAGGAATCCCGGGAGGGGAGGAGCTTACGAGGAATGATAATTCCCGGCCCCGGATTGGCCGATCCGCCAACCGATCCCGTATCACCTGAGACAGCCTAACATTTACATAACCTACGACTTTCTGTCCAGACACTACTTCCCTGAAGATGGCTGCAGAGATAGCAGTTGAAAGCTTGGAACATTCCAAAATTTTAACTCGGCTGATATCCTGCGAAAACATATTAGCTAACAATAGTACTGTCAGAGTTCTACAAGTCCAAGCATCAATTTACAAATCGTTATACAAGACTAGAATTCCTATTCCACCTGTCCAAGTATTATCATGAATTCAACTATTATTAAAAAGAACAAAAACAACAACACTCAAAGAAGGATGGGAATTCTATAATTCTAATTTCCCAAATTCTAAACATTTATGGAACAATGTCAGTCTGTAATGCAGCTCCATGTGCACTACTTTAAGGGGATCCAGAAAGATGAAAATCTTCGAGTCTTCAATGTCTTTTTAATCATAATCTACAGAATTCCCCTTTACAATGATATATGATACACATATATTGGGAATATTGCTAGGTGTGACGTCTTCAAAAGGTTGGTGACAAATGTTGGTTTTTTATTACATTATAATCTCTACTTATTATCAACAAGGAGAGACTGAGAGCTTCAGCAAAAGCTGCAAGGGACATTCAATCAAGGGCAACACAACATACAAGAGCAGCAAAAAGTAAACTGCAAGATGAAGATCAGGAAGACGCTGACAACCCATAATTCGCTGCTGGAATGCATTGACAAACTTTCAAGCCCGTTTTCCGTAAATTGTACATTTTTCATATAAAATTTTATTTTTCTCAGAATCTATTTGTCTGAATTGGTTCAAAGTATCAAAAGATACAATTATTGACTCCGTCAACATATTTTAATATGAGGATTTTTTCTTTTTCTTTTTTTTTTTTTTACATTTGAAACAAGTTAGGGTCTTACAAGCATTGAAAAATGTAAAAATTTCCATTTTTTGAAAAGCAATTTTCAATTTTCGAAATAATCAATATTTTTTTAAAATCCCTGTGTTCAAGTAATCAGAAAGGTACATAATAATACATAGTACAGCTCATGCTTTTTCTAAGATTGTGGTCCTAACAGTCTCTCAGAAAAAGAAAATTATATGCAGGCATGTATTTTTAACATTGGTAAGATAGAACCTTTCCAGATACCCTTAAGACAATTATTATGTAAAAGCAAAAGACAAAATTACTTAGACACTTGCGTAAGTCCTGGCATGAATTTGGACATAAATATTCAACAGTAGAGTCTCTATTCCAACTGTCCAAGTACAGTATCAGGTACTCAAAAATTATTCGAAACAACAAAATCCCAAGAAGCATGAGAGTACAGTCAGTAATGCAGCTCTATGTCTACTAGTCAGTTCTTATGTAAAATCACAATACAAAGTTCCTCTAAGCCTTGCACAGGTTCTGCCACGAATTTGGTAACAGTATTACGGTATTCAACAGTACAGTCCCTACTTCAGCTGTCCAAATGTCAGTAACAAGCAGTCGAAAATTATTTAACACTACAGCACATAAACAAGAATAATACTAATAAGTTTTCCTTTTAATTTAGAAAACATTTATGCAAAACTTCACACGTCATTATTGTACTTTAACAGTCACATTAAAGCCATTATTATTATTATTATTATTATTATTATTATTATTATTATTATTATTATTATTATTATCATCATCATCATCATCATCATCATCATCATTATTATCATAATCATCATTATTATTATTATTATTATTATTATTATTATTATTATTATTATTATTATTCATAGATGATATATGTAAAAGAATAACTTCTGACTGTTTATTATTTGCAGACAATTTAAAAATTTTTCGTACAATCAAAAGTAGTACTGACTGTCAATCACTTCAATGTGACATTAATTCAGTCGCTAAATGGTCGGAAGACAATGGTATGAAAATTAACGCATCCAAAACTAATGTAATAACCTTTTCTAGAAAAACTTCTTCACTGAAATTTAATTATTATCTAAATAATGTTCTAATTAACAGAACGGATTGCGTAAAAGATTTGGGAATACTCATTGACAATAAATCGAATTTTCATAGTCACGTTGATTACATTTACAATCACGCAATCAGAATGTTAGAAATAATATGGTCAATAACTTATTCTTTTTCCATGCCCGATCCTCTTTTAATGCTCTACTATACATTGGTGCGATCGAAACTCGAATATGCATCTGTAGCTTGGAACTCGATTACAACTACGGACTCGGCTAAACTAAAAAATATACAAAGGAAATTTATATCTTTATGTTCATTTAGATTTCTGCCCATTAATTCAGGGTACAGTTATGAGAGAAAATGTGAATATTTTAATTGTCAAAATCTATATGCTAGACGCCATGAGCTAGATTATCTGTTCTTTTGTAAATTCCTCAAACATTATATATCCTGTGACTCTTTCTTAAACAATATACCTTACGTATTCCAACAAAAGATATGAGAGCCCACAAACTTTTCTATATTAAAAATTCGAAATTTCTTTCATCAGTCTCCAGATGCATTAAAAATGCCAACATGCATGGCTGCGAATTCGATCCCTTCAATGTACAGACTTAGTTTGCTCTCGGCAACGATTTATCATTTATGTATTCTTTTAGGCATTATACTCAATTATCATTGTCTCATAGTATTCTTAGTTATGTATTTTAAAGTCATCCATTATTTATCCATTCATCGTCATTATTGTAATTAATTGTAATTGTATTTATGTGTAATATTTATTTTTGTATAATGTTTTTGTTATATTCTTTGTGCTGAACTGTAATTGGCCACTAGCTGTTGTACAGCACATTAAATATAAATAAATAAATGTATTATTATTATTATTATTATTATTATTATTATTATTATTATTATTATTATTATTATTATTATTATTATTAGGTATGTAAAATCATTTCAACAATTATTGTCACACTAGCACTGGTCCCTGCACCAATTTAGCAGTCATGTAACACCAGAGTCCCTATTGCAGCAGTTCAAGTGTCTGAATGAAGTCATCAATTACTATTGAAAACAAAAGGACTTCAAGAAGCATGACAATATAATTTTTTTCATCTCTCTACGAATTTGGAAAATATTTATGTCAAAATTTCATTCCTCATTACTGCCATGTAACTATCAGGGTAAACTCATTTATTATGTAAAAGAACTAAGCAAATCACCCTCACACTTGTATAAGACCTAGCATCAATTTGGCAAATCATTATGCAAGAAATGATAGTGACGGCCTCCAAGCGGCCGAGAAGATGGCGTGGATATACATTGCGAGACTGAAGAAAAGTACAACCCCAGAAACAGTGGCTAAATACCTGGAAAGAAATGATATCCAACAAAACATCACATGTGAAGAATTGCGTAACTTAGGAGACAAGAAAGCCTTGAAAGTAGGCTTCCCTTTTAACTACATCGACGAGACAGAGCGGTCAGACTTCTGGCCACAAGGAGTGATAGTTAGACGATTCCGCTTTCCAGAAAACAACTGAGATGAAAGAGTTGAACTCATCTAGACATAAAGATATTGCTTTGGAACATCGAAGGCCTATGCAACGGAATGTCACTCGTACCACTAGAATCAATAGCAGCATATGATGCAATCATTCTTATAGAAATCTTTTTAACAGAAGAATACAACATTCAAGGACACTCCGGAATATACACTTTCGCCTAACCCACAGCAGGAAGGTTAGCCAGCAGAGTATCAATCTTCCTCAAACAAAAATTAGGAAAAATCAGAAAATTCTTTAAAAACCGAAAACACAGTCTTGGTAAAAACCGAAGATGTGACCATCATCATCATCATCATCATCATCATCATCATCATCATCATCATCATCATCATCATCATCATCATCATCATCATCACTACAGCCCGTTATGAGCCCTGGCCTTCCTCAGTAGGCATTGCCGCCTGTCTCTGTCCTGTGCAACAGTCCCCCAATTCCCGTATTCCAATCTCACAAGATCCTCCTCTACTCCATCAATCCATCACAGATGTGGTCCTCCTCGTCTCCTTTGACCTCCGGAGTTAGTGAGAATAATTCTTTTACAAGGTTCTGATGCATCCATTCTCATTACATGTCCCATACACATCAATCTATTGGTTTTCATTATAGTTATTATATTGGGCTCTTTAAACATGTTATATAATTCCCCATTATATCTTTTCCTCCATAATCCATTTTCACAAACTGGACCATATATTCTTCGAAGAATCTTCCTTTCAAAAATTGCAAGTCTTCTCTCGTCATTCTTAGAAATGGTCCATGTTTCTGAAGCATATATCAGGGTTGATCTCACAAGTGTTTTGTATAAGGTGGTTTTTGTTTTCTGTGTAAGGGCATGTGATTTGAAATATTTCTTTAGTCCGAAATAAGCTCTATTCCCACATACCAACCTGTTCGAGATTTCCTTAGACATGTTATTGTCGTTTGCAACCAAGGATCCGAGGTATTTAAACTTGTCGATTCTTTCGAATTTATAATTCTCTATCTGTATACTGTCTGCTCTACCACCTGAATTTCCACCAGTTGCCACCATGTACTTGGTCTTTCCCTCGTTGTTAACCATTCCCATTTCTTTACCTGATTTTTCAAGAGCAAGAAATGCTTCTTCCGCATATTTTAAAGATCTACTGATGATGACTATGTCGTCCACAAATGCCATTACCTAGGTTGATTTGTAAAAAATATTACTTCTGACTTGTACTTCAAATTTTCGAATCACATTTTCTAAAGCAATATTAAAAAGAAGACATGTCAATGCATCCCCTTGACGAACTCCATTATATATTAAAAATGCTTAACCTTATTCTCTGTGTTTTCCGTCATTAACTTTACCATGTTGATCAGTTTTGATGGAATGTTTAATTCTTTCTTTCGTTCCTTCCTTCCTTCCTTCGTTCCTTCCTTCCTTCTTTCGTTCCTTCCTTCCTTCCTTCCTTTCTTTCTTTCTTTCTATTGATGCTGTCGTATGCACATTTAAAATCTATAAAAAGTAAATGAGTCATAACATTAAATTCTCTCATTTTTTCTAAAATTTGCTGTAGGATAAAAATATGGTTAATAGTTGATTTTCCTGGACGAAATCTGGACTGATAATCCCCAAGCTCTTTTTCTACATGTCTATGATATAAGACGTTGGAGAGAAGTTTGTAAGCAGTGTTTAGCAGTGTTATTCCTCGATAATTGGAACATTCTAACTCATCTCCTCTCTTATGTAATGGGCAGATAATTCCCATGCGCCAATGCTTAGGGAATACTTCCTTTTCCCATAATTGGGAAAGCAGGTTCTTTAGGCATACTAAGAGTTTACCACCTCCACTCTTTAATAATTCGAGTGGGATGTTTACTGAGCCAGATGCTTTGTTGTTTTTGAGCTTTTCCACCACCATGATTACTTCCTCCAAGTTGATTAGGGAGGATTCCGAAGTATTATTCCTCATATCTGGAGTTAGCCGGCCTGTATCCGTGTAAGGTGTTCTTCCACTGTTATTCCCGTTCAACAGGTCATTAAAATGTCTTCGCCATCTCTCCAATATATCTTCCTCATTGCCAATCATAGATCCGTCCTCATGTCTACATAGCATTGTTCTTGGCTTGAACTGCTTTCTATCCGTGTTCTTTATAAAATCTTCTGAAATCGTTTTGACTCTTCAGAAGTTCTAGTTCATCTAACTCTGCATTAATCCATTCAGCCATTATCAATCGGCGATATGGAAAGAATCGAAAAAGTCAAGGCCAGATTTCTAAAGAGAGCACTTGGAGAGGGAAAATTCGCACCGAACAGATATATGTACTTACTTGCTAGGGAAACCTTCTTTATAGAGGATCTAAGGATGAAAATGGCCTTACCATCTAACCAATCCTACAGTGAAGTTATCGCATGAAGGACGACAAAGCAGAGAGGAGTTGATAGTAATTTCTTCTGCACAGATGCCATGATGTACAGGGATTGGACCAAACCGAACCAACCGCAAAGATATGCCATCGTTGGACTCGCAATACACGGATACCACCACAAAATGTGTCAACACTCAAGATTCCACCAACCTGATGAGAAATGCGTGTGTAAATTCTGTGTAAAAAAAGTGTGAACTCTATCACTTCTCAGAGTGCAGAAATAGAATAGGATTGCTAACTGATCTCATCAGAGACAAAATATAAACAGTGCAGTGTGCCAAAGTTTAATGCTCCTTTGAGCACACCTTTCTCTTATTATTATTAATCCATTCTTTCGTCTTTCTCTTGTGGACGGACTTTTCACCTCTTCTTTTCTCCTTATATTTCTCCACCAACTTCCGTTTTCCATAGTTTTATTGCATTTTCTTGTAGGCCATATTGAAGATGTAACCATAATACGCTATATATCAACCCACAATCAATGGCAGAAGACGCAGTAGAAAGGATAACAGAGGCCATCACACGAAAAACAAAAAAGAGATAATCATACTCGCAGGAGATCTAAACTTTAGGATAGATAAGCGATAGATAATCCGAAATAGTTCTGGACATGCTAACAGAAGAAGGGTTCACCCTCATAAACAAGCCAGAACTGAAAATTTAGTCTATATAGCACCAAACGGAACCAGCACCATAGACCTTTTACTCCACAAAGGAGAACAAGTTCAAACAATAAAACAAGATAGACTTTGGACAACAGAAATGGCTCTTATAAAAAAGCACATACAAATCGAAACTAAAAACAGAATTCAGCAGTCTCCACAAGTCTCCATTCTAAAAGTAGACAGAGCTTCCAGAAAACTAAAGAAAATGCAGGACAAAATCACAACAGCATCACAAGGCTAGCCAAGCAGAACGAACTAGGGGAAAGCTGCTAAACTACATACATCAATTCTCCAAGAGTGCAGGATCTCAAAAGAAAGAAGAGTCCAACCCTAGTTTGACAAAGAGTGTTTCCATAAGCAGCAGGAAACGTTGACAGCACTCTACCAAGCAAGAACCGCAAATCAAAAAGATATACTATTGCAGAGAAAACAGTACAATAAACTAATAAAAACGAAAAAGGCACAATACATAGAGGAACAAACAAGAAAACTAGCTGTGAAAGCCAACCAAAACCCCTACATCGCCCTCAGGAAATCAAGACCAAAAGCAGGGAAGGAAATCACCATGGACACATGGGAACTCCACTTCAAGGAAATCCTGAATTACCAGCATCAACTACCGAAGAGAGAAACGATGCAACCCCCATCTCCTATAACCAGGAAAGAAGCAGAAGAAACAATTACATCAGCCAAGAACAAGAAAGCAGCGGGACCTGACGGCATATACATGGAACACATAAAAGAGTCCCTACATCTGACGGGCGACTTGTCGCTGAAGCTACTCAACAAATGTCTACACCAAGGAATAATCCCAGAACCATGGAGAACATCGACAATGAAAATTCTCTTCAAAGGAAAAGGAGAAACCAACAATCTAAACTTCTTCCAAGGTACTGTGGTTATATTTACATTGTTTATAGTTATCCCTTTTGGTTTAAATGTATCTTTCCATTTTTCTATGCCTTTATTTATATATATCGCAAACAAGATAGGCGATAGTCCACATCCCTGTCTTAATCCTGTATTAATTTCTGTACTTTTATCCTTAAAAGTTATAATTGTTTTCAAATATAGAGACTTAATAGCATTAATTAAATTATATGATACTTTATACTCTTCCACCATTATTCTCCACAGCTTACCTCGTTGTACTCTATCATACGCCTTAACATAACCTAAAAACAGGAGACAGCTTTCTAAATTATATTCACTTCTTTCCTCTAAAATCTGTTTGATAGTAAAAATGGCATCAATACATGACCTGCCCTTTCTAAAACCATTATGTTCTTCCCCTAATCGGTTCTCTATTATACAGGACAGTTTTTTCTTTAAAATCGCTGAATATAGTTTATATGCTGTGTTTAAGAGAGAAATTCCTCTATAATTCGTACATTCATTTTTGTTTCCCTTTTTAAATAAATTTATAATTTTGGCATTACACCATTCATCTGGGATTCTTCCTTCGCTCCAAATTAGGTTAAAAAGCTGTAATAGTCTATTTTTTAATTTCTTTCCTCCATACTTCCATAATTCCATGTTGATATTATCGCTTCCGGGGGCTTTTCTATTTTTTGGCTGCCTTCAAAACTTCCTCTAGTTCTTCTCTTGTTATATGATTCTGTTCATTGAAACTTTGTGTAAAAACCCTCTCTTCTGTCTCTGTATATAATAGTTCTGTATAATACTGTATCCATTGTTCCTCGTTTATTACATTTATTCTAACTCTATCGTTTTCTTCTTCTCTTAAACTTTTGAATACTCTGAAACCAAACCGTTTGTCCCCTGTAACATCTCTTTTTATTCTGCTTACGAATTGATTCCAGGTTTCTCTCTTGTTCTGTCTTGACAGTTTCCTTACCACAGCTCTTTGTCTTTTATACGTTATGTGGTCTTCCATATTTTTGGTCCCCAACCATTTTTTATATAATCGCTTCTTCTATTTAATTTCCTCTTCCAACTCCTCATTCCAAACTTTCATTCTGTTCGGTTTTCTTTTACTTTGCATTCCTAACACAATTGGCTACATTTTTTACTATCGTCTTCAATTTGTCCCAATCCTTATTCACATCTCCACTTCTTCCTCTTATTTGTTCGTCCAACCTTTGTTGATACAATCTCCTAATACTTGGATCTTCTAACAGTTGTATTTTCCATCTCGTCTCATTATTTCCAACCTGGGTGGCTTTCTTCTAAATATATTTTTCAGGTATCCTTATTTTTGATTTCACCAAATAGTGGCCACTATCAATCTCCATTCCTCCATACACTCTTGTGTCGATTATCTATGGCCACATCTTTTCATTTGCCAATATATAATCAATAATTGACCTCGTACCTCTTGCCTCCCATGTAAATTTGTGAACATCTTTGTGTCTAAAAAAAGGTATTTGTTACCCTTATTTTATTAAATGAACACAAATCTCTTAATTGTCTTCCATTGTTATTTAAGGTGTCTCCTCCATTCGGTCCAATGAGGTTGTTACAATTCTAATTATTTCAATTTAACTTTTCTCTTACAGTTCTGTGGGTAATGCAGTTCCAAGTCTCATAATGTTTGTTAATTTTCATATAAAGCACAAGAAAAAGATACTCTGAGACTGCCATAACATCTGCCATTAAATCAAAATAATTATTCAACAATACAGACCCTATTCCAGCTGTCCAATTGTCAGTATCAAGTACTCGCACATTATTCAACTCTACAACTCAGGAGCAAGCATGGCAATGTAATAAATCCTATCATGAATTTAGAAAACATTTACCAAGACTTGAGACGACATTACTGCCCTATAACTATCAGTGTTAAGCAGATTTTAATGTAAATCCTGTACACAAAAGTACTGTCAGAGTTGTCTAAGTCCCAGCTAGAATCTAGCAATAATTATGCAAGAGCCAACCCCTATTGCAACTGTCCAAGAATCAGGATCTATTCAAAACAAGACAACAAAGATCAAGAGAATGCAGTAAATCTTGCTACGAGTTTGCAAAATATTTATCCAACAGTTCAGTCGTTTTTAGAGCTCTATAACTAACAATCTAAAGTTATTCACTAAGTAGAAAAAAAAAAACTAAATAAATAAATAAATAAAGACCACTCTCACAGTTGTGCACGTCATTGCATGAATATACAAACTCATTATGCAATACTGCAATCCCTATTGCAGAAGCCCAATTATCTACATCAAGTTCTTAGCTATTATTCTAAACAACACCACAAAAAGCATGGGAGTGCTACAATTATAAATTTTCCAAAATGTTAACATTTCCTCAAGTCATCGAAACCTATGGAGTCAGTGCATCTGACCACGACAGCAGGTGGCCCAGTTACAATCCCGGTCGGGGCAAGGTGGTTCAGGTTTTTCTCAGGGTTTCCCCCCCCCCCAAAATGAGCAAATGCTGGGTAACTATCAGTGCTGGACCGCGGACTCATTTCGCCGGCATTATAACCTTAATTTCATTCATATGCTAAATAAGCTGAGATGTTGGTACAGTGTCGTAAAGTAACCCACTTAAAAAAAGTCCTCAACAGCAGTTACCGTAATTAATCATTATTCACACTACAACTTAAAGAATGAATAGGAGTGTAATCGAATTTGTTACAAATTTCGAAAATTTTTATCCAATAGCTCAGTCGAAATATCTGCCCTATAACCATCACTGTAAAGACATTTCAAAAGTAAAACTATTAAACAAAAATACTGTCAGACTTGTCTAAGTCCCACCAAGAATTTAGCAATCATTATGCAAGACCAGAGCCCTATTGCAGCTGTCCAAGTAACAGAATGAAGTCGAAAACTACTGTTCAAAACAACAACACCACCACAACAAGCATGATAATGCAGTAAATCTTTCTACGAATTTCAAAAATATTTATCGAGGTGTTCAGTCCCCATTAATGCCCTACAACTAACACAGTAAATTCATTTCTTATGTAAAAGCACTTGTCAAATGCACTCTTAAAATGGTATGGTTCTAGGCATGAATTTAGAAAATCACTATGCAAGATTAGATTTCCTATTCCAACTATCCAAGTATCTGTACGATTTCGCCAAACATCACCACCCAAAAGCATGAGACGTCTGTATTTATAAATTTTCAAACTAAAAATATTTCTGCAAGATGTCAGTCAGTAAGGCAGCTCTTGTAATTTAAGTCAATTATTATGTAAGAGAACAAGACATCCTCTGAGACTTCTAATGCAGCTGTCCAAATGGCAGTATATAGAATGAACCAACCATTATCTTATGTAATCTTAAGGCTATCGCATCTTATATAATCTTACAACTATCGCATCTTATATAACATCTTATATAATCTTACAACTATCGCATCTTATATAATCTTACAACTATCGCATCTTATACTGTATAATCTTACAACTATCGCATCTTATATAATCTTACAACTATCGCATCTTATATAATCTTACAACTATCGCATCTTATATAATCTTACAACTATCGCATCTTATATAATCTTACAACTATCACATCTTATATAATCTTACAACTATCGCATCTTATACTGTATAATCTTACAACTATCGCATCTTATATAATCTTACAACTATCGCACCTTATATAATCTTACAACTATCGCATCTTATATAATCTTACAACTATCGCATCTTATATAATCTTACAACTATCGCATCTTATATAATCTTACAACTATCGCATCTTATATAGTCTTACAACTATCGCATCTTATATAATCTTACGGCTATCGCATCATGTCATTCAGCAAATATGCAGCCCATAGACACGTCAAAATACAAATAGGCATAGCACTTCAGCACCGCAGGCTTTTTGTGCACACCTGATGGCATGAGTTGCGTGCTGATTGTGTTATCCGGCTTCACCATCCGCCTCATCACGCATTCTTTTCTAACCACAAATTTCGTGTACCTTATGTCTGGTATAATAACTCAATGTAGTCTGCTGTAACTCACAGACCAGAGCTGTCATATTCTCGTAAGTGTCAGATTCTGGAGGGCTTGGTTTTTATCTTTGCAGATCTATGAGTAGTCTAGAACCACCCCTGCCATCTACAAGTAGCAACGAACACTTACTGCTATGGATGATTCTATCGCATCTTATGTAATCTTACAACTATCGCATCTTATATAATCTTACAACTATCGCATCTTATATAATCTTACGGCTATCGCATCTTATATAATCTTACAACTATCGCATCTTATATAATCTTATGGCTATCGCATCATGTCATTCAGCAAATATACAGCCATAGACAACGTCAAAATACAATTATATAATACATGGCCTACAATAATATGGATAGATATTGAAATAAAATCAAAATAAATATACAATTACCAGACAATTACAAAGCCAGATTAAAAGTGTTAAAAAGAATGGTATAAGATCAGGTTAAAATGCACAAATGTGTCATTTACACGAGGTTAAAACAATAGTATCTGAAAAATAATATTAGTAAACTCATCCACACCGTCAAGTGGATTTGCCATCAACGCCTTTCTCACTACCAGTAACCTTCTGAAAGTGAAATATGATATTTCTTATATTCATGAGTAAAAAATGTTACGAGTATCGTATCCAATCTTACGAACACCTTCTCTTATCTATTCAACACTGCAACGAGCATTGAAATTCCTATAAATGTCGAGAATATTTAACAAGAGTTCACACGTCATTAGTGCACTTTAGCAGTCACATTAAAGCCAAAGCTATGTAAAATAATTAAAGCAATAGTTACTGTCAGACTGTAATTGTCAGACTTCTATAAGACCTATCATTACTTTAGCAAATCATTATGCAAGATTGCAATCCCTATTACATCTGTTCAAAAATAGGTATTAAATCTTCAAGCATTATTCGAAACAACAACACCTCAACAAGCATGGGAGTGCTACAATTCCTGTTTTTCCAATTTCTAAACATTTCTGTTACAGCTCAGTCGGTAATTCACATGTACGTCTTTTCATGTCTGTTAGTTTTCATGCAAAGCACAACACAAAGATACTCTGACACTGTCACGTGTCTTGTCATGAAATGGCAATTATCATTCAACAATACAGTCCCTATTCCAGATGTCCAACACTCTACATCAAGTAGTCCAACCATATTCCACACTACAATCTATTGGCCTGCCAAGCAGGGAAATAGCAATAAATCTTGCTATGTATTTAGGAAGGATTTATCCAACAGGTGAGACGTTGTAACTGCCCTATAGTCATCAGTGTAAACCAAATTGTAATAAACATTATAAAAAAATAAAAAAGTACTCACACTCACCAATGTAGAGGTCCCAGCATCAATTTCCTCCTCCAAGGCTTCCGTATGTCCTGCCATGAATTTGGCAGTAGAGTTCCTACTGCAGCCGTCGAAACATTATTCAACACTACTACAACAACAGTGCACAACAATACAACAACTACAGTACCGGTACGCAAAATAATGTCCCTACGAATTTTCTAATCATTTATCTAACTTTTCAGACATCATTACTGCCATATAACCGTCGCCTTAAAGCGATTTATATTATAAAATCTTTAAAAACAAAGGACTGTCACACTTATATAAGTCGCATAATAAATTCACTAATCATTATGCAATTGTAGGCCTACAGAACCTTGAGCACAAGTCAAGTGTTCCTTAATTCTTTCTCAAAATAACAACACCACAAGAAGACGAACTCTGTCCTAATCCAGACCCTTCTCCGTTTCAAGGTACTGTCCCATTTCAACCGTAGTTCGCTCCAGAAGCAGCTAGCAGCTTACCGTTCAATGGGGGGATTCAAACCCACTCCATGTCACTAGTAAGAAGCTAACCATTCAAGAGCGAACTTCAGCCACGTCTATCTAAGCCACAAGTAATCCACTGAAGTCTATTGTAATCTGATAAACTAGGCACTGTCCCATTTCAACCGTAGTTGACTCCAGAAGCAGCTAGCAGCTTACTGTTCAATGGGGGGATTCAAACCCACTCCATATCACTAGTAAGAAGCTAGCCCTTCAAGAGCGAACTACGGCCACACTCAGGCACGCCTACCTAAGCCACAAATAATCCGCCGAGGTCTATTGTAATCTGATAAACTAGGTATGAATTTGGAAAAGAATTTAAATTACATTTCAGTTGTCATTCCTTCGCAATAAGATTGAGTGTAAAGTAATTTCTCAAGTAAAATTACTTTAAAAAATCACTGTCAGTCTTTTATAAAGCCTGGCTTAATTTTTAAATATCTATGCAACATTAGAGTCATTGTAGCAGCTGTCCAAGTATGAGCATGAAGTCATGAATTATTTGTCAAAGTAATAACACCTAAAAGAAAGTAAGTGCACTTTAAGCCTACAATTCCATATTGATCTAATTGTTAATATTTATAAACGAGCTCAGTTGGTAACATATCTTTATAACTTGAAGATTAAGTTACTTTTTATGTGAATTCAGCAAAAAGAAACCATTGCAGTATTGTACAAGTCCTGACATGAATTTACCAACATCTATGTAAAACTATAGCCCCTATTACATCTCTCCATGTGTCAGGATGAACTCGTCATAGATTATTCAACACCGCTACAGCGATATAAACATGAGAAGAGTCTAAAATTAAGTCCTCATTCCTGATCTGTAAATATGGGGGTAAATAAGTTTTCGTACAATACCACTAATCTAAATGACTATCTGTGTTGTGTATGTCCTGGCATGAATAAATAAATTATTATGCAAGATAAGGGACCCCATTGCAACTCTTCATTTATTTATAGGCGGTCATCTAGCACTATTGTACTCCAGTACAATAAAAGAAATATTGATATCTAACAGATCTTCTAAAATATTTCGATAATAATTTTATCCTACTCTACATCTCTTTTCCCTGTCTTCTATGTACGAGTACAAGAAATTTATTAGGAAAGATCATTAGGCAAAGCACTATCAGTCTTGTATACATCCTGGTATTAATTTAGAATCCATTATAGAAAAACAGGAGGCCAGTTCCAGCTGTCCAATTCTCTGTATGAAGTCGTCAGTAAGCATAAGCAACCATAGGAGTTTAATAGATCTTGCTATGAAATTCGAAAAAAAAAAAAAATATTCTACGTCTCACTTGTAATTCCTGCCCTATACCGAGGACTGGAAATTCATTTATCATGTAAATCTCTATATAAAACCATTGTCAATTTTGCAGAAAGCCAGGTTCAGTTTATTTCACATTAATGCAACGCTAGAGTTCCTATTGCAGCCATGCAAGTGTGAGAATAAAGTCGTCAATTACTTTCCAAAGCAAAAACACCTAACAAAGCACTTCTGACATACAATTCTAATTTTTTTCAATATCAAACTTTTAAGAATGGGCTCAGTCGGTAATGCAGCTTTATGAGTTATAGGTCAAGTCGTTTTTATGTAAAATCAGCAGAAAAAGGTACTGTCAGTAAGTCCTGACATGAATTTAGCAATCACTGGGGTGGAAGTACAAAAATTAATCTTAGTCCGTTAAATTTACTACAAAAACGACTAATTAAAATTTGTTTGAAGAAACGTTTCAATTATCCAACTAAATTAATTTATTCTGAATTTAATGTATTTAATATTGAACAAATTTATAAGTATGCACTGTTAAAATTTTATCATAAAAATCGTAATAAGTTTGTATTACAGACACATAATTATGACACAAGACGAAATATTAATTTAACATTAGTAGAACCTAAATGTCCCACATCTGCTGGTCTAAAGCATAGCATTAATTTTTGCCCTCGGTTGTACAATGCTTTAACTAAATTACACCCAGAACTTCTAACATGTAACCCACTAACATATAACAAGAAAATCAGAAACGTGTTAATATCTTCAATTTGATTAAATAAATTTATAGCCTATGTGCATGAATTAATCAACCTATATTATATTTGTATTCTATAATTTTGAAAAAAAAATATATATATACTCCTACTTTTCACGTGCGATATTATTCTTCTCTATAATATTATATTATATAATTCCATTCCGCTGTAATTTAAATTTTAGTTCCTATTTTATTATTATTATTATTATTATTATTATTATTATTATTATTATTATTATTATTATTTTATTTTCTACATTTCTCTTATATTAATATTGTATTATATAATTTCTGTAACTGTAATTTTAATTCTATTTCCTATTTTATTTTATTTTATATTATATTCTCTTATAGGCCTATTAATATTATATCTGAACTGCAACCGAACACGAGCACTGCTCATTCGGTCTCAAATTTTGTTAATACTACTGTATCTCCTGTTTTATATTGTTTGTATTATTTTATTTCTATTTCTCTTGTTTGTTTGTAATTATATTCTTTATTCTGTATATTTAAATTTAAATAAATGAATAAACTATACAGAACTACAATCCCTATTGCAACTGTCCATGTTCACTAACATGTCGTCAAAGATTTTTCAATACTACTTCACCTAGACAGACATGAAAATGCATAAGTCTTGCATCAAATTGAAAAATATTTATCCTATTACACTCAAGTCGTCATTCCTGCTTTGTAAGTAGGAGCATAAAGTAAGTTATTATCAAAAATCAATAAGTTAAAAACTGTCAGTGCTGTGCAAGTCCTAGCACGAATTTGTCAATCATTATACAAGACAAGATCCTGACTATTGCAGTTTACTAAGTACCGGTATCAGTTTGAATTCTTCAAACTTTATTGAACAACAGTAAATGTAAACAAGCATGGGAATCTAATAGATTTTGCTATGAAATTGGAAAAAAAATTCTGCATTTCAGTTGTCATTCCTGCCCAATAGGAATGAAGTTTACATTAATTTCTCATATACAGCTCTTTAAAAAAGTCAATGTTGTATAAAGCTCGGCTTAATTTTTTCCACTTTAATGGAACACTAGAGTACTTATTGCAGCTGTGTAAGTATGAGAATAAAGTTGTCAATTAATTTCCGAAGCAAAAGCAACTAACATAGCATTTCAGACCTACAGCTCTAATATTTGTTCCCAATTCTAAACATTTATGAAATAGTTTAGTCAGTAAAGCAGTTTTATGGGTTGCAGATTAAGTAATATTTTATGTAAATTCACCAAAAAATGCACTGTCAGTGTTGTGTAAGTCCGGGTAAGAAATTAGCAATCATTATTCAGAACTAGAATCCCTATTGCATCTGTCCATGTGTCACTATGATATCGTCAAAGATTTTTCAATACTACTACACCTATACACGGATGAGAATGTAAAAAATCTTAGTGCAATTTGGAGAATATGTATACTACACACAAGTTGTCATTCCTGCCCCGGAAATATTAGCCTAAAATAAGTTATTATGAAAGACCAATGACCTAAATAACTGTCAGTGTTGTGCAAGTCCAGGCATTAATTTAACAATCTTTATGCAAGACTAGACTCCTTTTGCAGTTTACCAAGTGTCTGTATCAAGTCCTCAAAAATTGCTCAACAACACTTAACCTAACGAGCATTGCAATATTATTAGCTCTACTTTCAATTTGGAGAAAATTATCCTACTTATCAGATTTATTTCCTACCCTATAAGGAAGAGTGCAATGTAATTTATTATGAAAAACAAATACCAAAAGCACTGTCAATCTTGTGTCAGAGCTACATGAATTTAGCAATTCATATGAAAGTCTAGAATCCCTATTATTATAGAACACCAGTACACTTAAACAAGCATGGGAATCTAATAAATCTTGTTTGAATTTGGAAAACAATTTTCACACCAGTTGAAGTGATTTTCCTGCCCTCTAAGTATGAATACAATTAATTCATTATGAAAAACCACTTAGCAAAGCACTATCAATCTTGTATGCATCTTGGTATTAATGCAGAAATCATTCTACAGAAATAGAAACCTGTTCCAGTTGGCCAAGTCGCTGCATGAAGTCCCTACACATTATTCAACACAAGTAAATGTAAACAACCACGGGAATTTAACAGATCTCTCTACGAATTTCAAAAAATTTAATCTACACTTCAGTTGTCATTCCAGCCCTATCAATATGATTGTAGAGTCATTTCTTACTATGTTAAAAAAGCACAGTCAGTGCTGTATAAATCCTGGCTTCAATTTTGAAAATTTTTCCAACACAAGAGTCATCATTGCAGCTGTTCAACTATGAGAATAAAGTCATCAATTACTTTTCAAGGCAAAAACACTTAAAAAAGGCAAGAAAAAAAACTACAATTCTAAATTCATTCTAATTGTAAACAATCATGCAAAAGCTAAGTCGGTAATGAAGCTTCATGAACTGTAGATTTTGTCATTTTGTATGTAAAATGAGCAAACAAAAGCACTGTCAGTGTTGTATAAGTCCTCGAAAGAAATTAGCAATCACTAAATAGGACTAGAATTCCAATTCCATCTGTCCATGTGCCACTATGATCCTCTAAGTGTAAATATAATAAATTTTCAACACCACTACATCGATGTAGAAATGAAAATGTAATAAATCTTGCATCAAATTTGTAGATTATTTATAAAACACTCAAGTCGTCATTCCTGGCCAGAAAACTTAATTATTATCAAAAATCAATAAACAAAAATCTGTCCGTGCTGTACAAGTTCTGGAATGAATTTTGAAATCATTATCCAAGACGAGATCCTAACTATTACGGTTTATCAAGTGTTAGTATCAAGTCGTTAAACAATCTCGAACACCTGTCAAGATAAGCAAGCATGGGAATATAGTAGATTTTGCTATGAAATTGGAAAAAAATTATTCTACATTTCAGTTGTCATTCCTGTCCTATAAGAAGGAGTGTATAGCTCATGTATAGCTCTTTAAAAAACCACGTCAATGCTGTATCAAGCCCAGCTTAGTTTTTTCCACTTTAATGCAACACTAGAGTCCTTATTGCAGCTGTCCAAATATGAGAATAAAACCGTCAATTACTTTCTAAAGTGAAAACACCTAACCAAGCATTTCAGACCTACAACTCTATGTTTTTCACAATTGTAAAGATTTATGAAATAGCTCAGTCAGTGAAGCAGTTTTATGAGTTGCAGATTAAGTCATGTTTTATGTAAAATCAACAAATAGAAGAACCATCAATGTTGTATGTCCTGGTAAGAAATTAGCAATCACTATTCAGGACTAGAATCCCTATTACATCTGTCCATGTGTCACTATGATGTCGTCAAATATTTTTCAACACCACTACACCTATACACAAATGAGACTGTAGAAAATCCTACATGCAATTTGGAGAATATTTATACTACACATAAGTTGTCATTCCTGCCCTGTAAATATAAGCCTAAAATAAGTTATTATGAAAGACCAATCAGCTAAATAACTGTCAGTATTGTGCAAGTCCTGACATGAATTTAACAGTCCTTATGAAAGACTAGACTCCTTTTGGAGTTTACCAATTGTCAGAATCAAGTCCTCAAAAATTGCTCAACAACACCTAACCTAACGAGTACCGGTATTGCAATGCTGTTAGCTCAACATTCAATTTGGAGAAAACTGTTCTGTTCCTCAGATGTAATTCCTACCCCATAAGAAAAACTGTATGCTAATTTAATTTATTATGAAAAACAATTAGCAAAAGCACCGTCAGTATTGTATCAGACCTGACATCAATTTAGCAATTCATCTGCAAGTCTAGATTCCCTATAGCAGCTTTCTAATTATCTACACTATATGAAGTCGTCAAACATTATTCAACACCAGTACACTTAAGCAAGCATGAGAATCTAATAAATCTTGTAAAAAAATTTGGATAATAATTTTATCCTACACTACCAGTACAGGTCTTTTTCCTGCCTTCCAAGTACGAGTACAAGAAATGTGTTATGAAAGACCACTAAGCAGAGCACTATCAGTCTTCTATACATCCTGGTACTAATTTAGAATCCATTATTCAAAACAAGTTACTACTGTCCAATTCTCTGTATGAAGTCGTCAAAATTTATTGAACACCAGTAAACGTAAGCAAGCAAGGATGCGAATCGAATAGATCTTGCTATGAAATTGGAAAAAAATATTCTACATATCAGTTGTCATTCCCGCCCTATAGGAAGGAGTGGAAATTCATTTCTCATTCAAGCTCTTTAAAAGAGCACTCTCAATCTTGTATAAAGCCTGGTTTAAATTATTCCACATTAATGCAACACTAGAGTCCTTATTGCAGTTGTGCAAGTGTGAGAATAAAGTCGTCAATTATTTTTCAAAGCAAAAACACCTAACAAAGTACTTCTGACGTACAATTCTAATTTTTTCAATAGCAAACTTTTAAAAATGGGCTCAGTCGGCAATGCAACTTTATGAGTTATAGATCAAGTCATTTTTATATAAAGTCAGCATAAAAAGGCACTGTCAGTGTTTTATAAGTCCTGGCAAGAATTTAGCAAACACTATACATAACTACAATCAATATTGTAGCTGTCCATGTTCACTAATATGTCGTCAAAGATTTGTTCAACACCACTTCGCCTATACAGACATGAAAATGCTTAAGTCTTGCATCAAATTTGAAAAATATTTATCCTACTACACTCAAGTCGTCATTCCTGACCTGTATGTAGGAGTGTAAAGTAAGTTATTTTCAAAAATAAACAAGTTAAAAACCGTCAGTGCTCTGCAAGTGTGAGAATAAAGTCGTCAATTCTTTCCAAGAGAAATTAAAAAACAAGCTGTTGCAAATCTGGTAAAGATGGAAGCCTCACAAAAAACAAGCTTGATACCCCCAATGTACTCTAATGAGTGGCTGAAAACTCAAATAACACCAATAACTAAAATCAGTAACATCTTGTAAACACTAAATGTTCAAAATAAAATAGAAACTATCGCTAAACCTTTAAACCTACTAGATTCCATTTCTCTCAATATCAATCCGGTAGAACAAATGAACGGAGTACTCCAGGGTGACCCCCTAAGCCCTTTGCTATTCATAATAGCCACTGCAGAAGTGCCCAGAGAACTAGCTACAGAAAACGTAAAAATATACGCATACGCAGACGATATAGTCATCGTATCCCAGAACCTATAAAACGCCCAAACAGCCTTCGACAAACTCGCCACCTGGGCCACAAAAAACGATCTAACACTGAACGAGGACAAAACCGTAAGAATGACCTTTAGAAGAGGAGGTAGACTCTCAGCAAAAGACCATCTGCTGTATAAGAACAAACCAATGCATAACGTCCACCATTTTAAGTACCTAGGAATTACACTGCAAACACGAGGAGACGTATATGATCTACACATCAAAGAGCGAATTGCAGCAGCAAAGATGACAACAAACAGCATAAAGAACCTAAGCAAACTTTCATTGAACACAGCCATCACCCTCTTTCGCCTAAAAGTGGCACCAACCATAACCTATGGACTAGAGATTATCTGGGAAAGGCTGAAGAAGAAGAACTTGGAAGACATAGAAAAAGTGAAAGCCAGTTTTCTCAAACGAGCCTTAAGCCTGTCAAAGTATACACCATCGCGCCGCACATATGCATTAGCACAGGAACAATTCTTCATAGAAGAACTACGCGATAAGCTTCTGCTACTCTCTACCGAAGGCTACAGAGAACTACTACAAGAACTAAAAAAGAAGAAACAAGAGATATGGCCGGACTTCTTCTCCACAGACGCGATGATCTACAGGGATTGGACACAAGCCAGATATGACTTACGACACGCAGTGACTAGATTCAAGGTACATGGATTCCACCATCGCATATGCCAGACAGAGAAGTACCACGACCAGGAAGACAGGTGCAAGTGCAAACTATGTGGATTGAACTGTGACCGATATCATCTATTTTGGTGCAAACAAAGAAACAGCTCACTAACAAACTTCTGCAAAAACTGAATGAAAGAAACATGCACATTGTGCGATATTCCTTCTATTATTATTAATATCAATCTAACTGTTCCAGAAAATCTTAAAAAGATTGACTTAAATTTAACAATGTTCAAATACTATAATCTTAGAATGCTGAATGAAAAATATCAGGAACATCAATGTTTACGAGCATTCACTAACTGATCTAAAATAGAAGACATGAGTGTAGGCATTGGAATATTTTGCAGACTTTTCTCACACTACACTTCAGTGGGAAGACACCATAGCAAACTTTTAAGAATGGGCTCAGTCGGCAATGCAACTTTATGAGTTATAGATCAAGTCATTTTTATATAAAGTCAGTATAAAAAGGCACTGTCAGTGTTGTATAAGTCCTGGCAAGAATTTAGCAATCACTATACCGAACTACAATCCCAATTGCAGCTGTCCATGTTCACTAATATGTCGTCAAAGATTTTTCAGCACCACTTCACCATGTCAATGCAATAAGTCTTGCATCAGATTTGGAAAATATTTATACTACACTGAAGTAGTCATTCCTACCCTATAAGTAGGAGCATAAAGTAAGTTATTACCAAAAATCAATAAGTTAAAAACTGTCAGTGCTGTGCAAGTGTGAGAATAAAGTCGTCAATTACTTTCCAAAAGAAATTAAAAAACAAGCTGCAGCAAATCTGGTCAAGATGGAAGCCTCACAAAGAACAAGCTGGATACCCCCAGTGTGCTATAATGAATGGTTGAAAACTCAAATAACACCAATAACTAAACTCAGCAACATCTTGAAAACACTAAATGATCAAAATGACATAGAAACTATCGCTAAACCTTTAAACCCACTAGATTTCATTCCAATCAATATCAATCTAACTGTTCCACACAATCTTAAAAAGACTGACTCAAATTTAACAATGTTCAAATGCTATACTCTTAGAATGCTGAATGAAAAATAACCGGAAGATCAATGGTTACAAGTATTCACTGACGGATCTAAAATAGAAGACATGAGTTTAAGCATTGGAATATTTTGCAGACTTTTCTCACACTACACTTCATTGGGTAGATGTCATTGCAATTATGATGGAGTAATATAAACCATTTATATAGCTCTACAAAACTTAATTCACAGATCACATGAATTCGAAAAAGCGGTTATATTTGTAGACTCGAAGGCTGCCATTCAAGCAATATCCTCAAACAGCAAACCCCCACTGTACTAGAATAAAGGATATTGAACATAATTTACAACGTCTAGAAAAATTAAAGAAAATTATTCCATTCCAGTGGATTCCTGCCAATGTCGGGATTGAAGGCAATGAGAAGGCAGATGAGTTAGCTAAAAGAGGCACTAAGGTCTGCATAGGAATACAACCCCCCCCCCGCCCCCCGACGATCAATTCAGTTAGAAAATTCATCGCAAGCGAAACACTCAAAACATGGGGGCAAGAATTCTCTCAATTTGCGGAAGAGAAGATGTGGGAGAAAATAACAGAATTATCGGAAAAAAATAAAAATAAACCAAGAAAGGAAGCACCTTTAGACTGGCTATGGGACACGACTGCATAGCTGCACATCTTGCTAAAATAAAAATATATGAGATAGAAGACTGCACCATCTGTAAGCAGTCTGGCATTGTACAAGTCAGGAAACCCCAGAAAATTTATCACCTATTTACTCTACTGCCAGAAGCAAAAAACGAATTAATTTTTCACTTAATTCTTATGGTTTATGTTCTAATTTGATGATCTGTATCTTATCTATGTTTCATTTTGTGTTTCTGTTTATTTTACCATATTTTAATGTTTCCTATTATGAAATGAGATGCCATTTAAAATGGATTAAATTCCATATAAAGAGCCATACCTATGTTACAACAAAAACAACAACTACTTTCCAAAGCAAAAACACCTAACAAAGCATTTCTGACCTACAATTCTAATTTTTTTCCCAATTGCAAACTTTTATGAACGAGCTCAGTCGGTAATGCAGCTTTCTGACATGTATATCAAGTCATTTTTATGTAAAACAGTACAAAAAGGCATGTCAGCGTTATATTAGTCCTGACAAGAATTTAGCAACCACTGTATTCAACTAGAATTCCTATTGCAACTGTACATGTGTCACTAACCTGTAGTCAAATATTTTAAAACCACTATTTCATCTATACAGACATGTGATTGCAATAAGTTTTATAGGGGTTTCAGATTTGGAGAATATTTATACTACACTCAAGTCGTCATTCCTGTCTTGTAAGTAGGAGCATAAGTAAGTTATTATCAAAAAACAATTAATTAAAAACTGTAAGTGCTGTATAAGTCCCGGCACGAATTTGTCAATCATTATACAAGACAAGATCCTGACTATTGCAGTTTACCAAGTACTGGTATCAGTATGAAATCTTCAAACATCATTAAACACAAATAAAGGTAAGCAAGTATGAGAATTTAACAGATTTTGCTATGAAATTGGAAAAAATTGTTCTACATTTCAGTTGTCATTCCTGCTCTATAGGAAGAAGTTTACATTAATTTCTCATATATAGCTCTTTAAAAAAGTCAATGTTGTGTAAAGCCCGGCTTAATTTTTTCACTTTCATGCACCACTAGAGTCCTTATTGCAGCTGTGCAAGTATGAGAATAAGTCGTCAATTACTTTCCGAAACAAAAGCAACTAACATAGCGTTTCAACCTACAATTCTAATTTTTGTTCCCAATTCTGAACATTTATGAAATAGTTTAGTCAGTAAAACAGTTTTATGGGTTGCAGATTAAGTAATATTTTATGTAAAATCACCAAACAAATGCACTGTGAGTGTTGTGTAAGTCCTGGTAAGAAATTAGCAATCGCTATTCAGAACTAGAATCCCTATTGGATTATTCTGTCCATGTGTCACTATAATATCGTCAAAGATTTTTCAACACCACTACACCTATACACACATGAGAATGTAAATAATCTTAGTGCAATTTGGAGAATATTTATACTACACACACAAGTTGTCATTCCTGTCCTGTAAATATGAGCCTAAAATAAGTTATAATGAAAGACAAATCACCTAAGTAACTGTCGGTGTTGTGCAAGTCCATGCAGGCATGAATTTAGAAATCCTTATCAGAGCCTTGACTTCTTTTGCAGTTTACCAATTGTCAGTATCAAGTCCTCAAACATTGCTCAACACCACTTGACCTAACAAGCATTGCAATGTGATTAGCTCTACTTTCAATTTGGAGAAAATTATCCTACTCCTCAGATGTATTTCCTACCCTATAAGAAGAACTGTGATTGTAATTTATTATGAAAATCAAATATAAAAATCACTGTCAGTCTTGTCTCAGACTTACGACTTACATAAATTTACCAATTCATATGAAAGAATAAAATCCCTATTATTTCTGAACACCAGTAAATTTAAGCAAGGATGGGAATCTAATAAATCTTGTAATGAATGTGGAAAACAGTTTTCACCACCAGTCCAAGCGATTTTCCTGTCCTCTAAGTATGAATACAATGAATTCATTACGGAAATCTACTTAGCAAAGCACTATCAGCCTTGTATGCATCATGGTATTAATGTAGAAATCATTCTACAGAAACAGAAACCCTGTTCCAGCTGGCCATGTCTCTGCATTAAGTACCTAAACATTATTCAATACCAGTAAATGTACGCAAGCATGGGAATCTATTAGATCTCTCTATGAATTTCAAAAGAAATAATCTATACTTCAATTGTCATTCCAGCACTATCAGTATGACTGTAGAGTAATTTCTTATGTAAAACTATTTTAAAAAACACAGTCAGCGTTGTATAAACCCTGACATCAATTTTGAAAATTTTTCCAACACTAGAGTCATTATTGCAGCTGTCCAACTATGAGAATAAAGTCATCAATTACGTTTCAATGGAAAAACACCTATAAAAGCATAAGAGAACTGCAATTCTAAATTCTTTCCAATTGTAAACATTCATGCAAGAGATAAGTCGGTAATGCAGCTTCATAATGCAGATTTTGTCATTCTGTATGTAAAATGAGCAAACAAAAGCACTGTCAGTGTTGTATAAGTCCTCGAAAGAAAATAGCAATCACTATATAGAACTAGAATCACTATTCCATCTGTCCAAGTGCCACTATGATCCTCTAAGTATGAATATAATTAATTTTCACCACCACTACATCTATGTAGATATGAGAATGTAATAATTCTTGCATCAAATTTGTAGAATATTTATACCACACTCAAGTCGTCATTCCTGGCCAGGAAGTTGGAGCGTGAACTTAGTTATCATCAAAAATCAATAAGCAAAAATCTTTCTTTGATCTACAAGTCCTCGCATTAATTTTGCAATCATTATGCAATACAAGATCCTAACTATTGCCGTTTATCAATTTTTTAGTATCAAATCGTCAAAAAATCCTGAACATCTGTCAAGATAAGCAAGCATGGGATTAATAGATTTTACTATTAAATTGGAAAAAAAAAAAAATTCTACATTTCAGTTGTCATTCCTGTCCCATAAGAAGGAGCGTAAATTCATTTCTCATGTATAGCTCTTTAAAAGAGCACTGTCAATGCTGTATCAAGCCCGGCTTAGTTTTTTCCACTTTAATGCAACACTAGAATCCTTATTGCAGCTGTCTATCAGAATAAAGCCATCAATTACTTTCCAAAGCAAAAACACCTAACCGAGCATTTCGGACCTATAATTCTATATTTTTCACAATTTTATTGTAAACATTTATGAAATAGCCCAGTCCGTGAAGCAGTTTTATGGGTTGCAGATTAAGTTATATTTTATGCAAAATCAGCAAACAAAAGAGCCATTAATGTTGTATGTCCTGGCAAGAAATTAGCAATCACTATTCAGGACTAGAATCCCTATTGCATCTATCCAGGTGTCACTATTATGTCATCAAATATTTTTCAACACCATTATACCTATACACAAATGAGACTGAAAAAATTCCTACATGCAATTTGGAGAATATTTATATTACACACAAGTTGTCATTCCTGCTCTGTAAACATTAACCTAAAATAAGTTATTATAAAAGACCAATGAGCTAAATAACTGTCAGTGTTGTGCAAGTCCAGGCATGAATTTAACTATCCTTATGAAAGACTAGATTCCTTTTGCAGTTCCAAGTGTCTGTATCAAGTCCTCAAAAATTGCTCAACAACACTTACTCTAACGAGCATTGCAATGTTATTAGCTCTAGTTTCAATTTGGAGAAAATTATCCTACTCTAAGGAAGAGTGTAATGTAATTTATTACGAATAACAAATAGCAAAAGCACTGTCAGTGTCTTGTACCATACATGACATGAATTTATCAATTCATATGCAAGAATAGAACCCCTATAGAAGCTTTTCAATTATCTATATGAAGTCGACAAACATTATTCAACACCAGTACACCTAACCAAGCATGTGAATCTAATAAATCTTGTAATAAATTTGGATAATAATTTTAACCTACAGTACACTAAATGTCTTTTGCCTGCCTTCCATATACGAGTACAAGAAATTTGTTATGAAAGACCACTAAGCAGAGCACTATCAGTCTTCTATACATCCTGGTACTAATTTAGAATCCATTATACAAAAACAGGAACCAAGTTCCAGCTATCCAATTCTCTGTAAGAAGTCGTCAAACTTTATTGAACACTATTAAACGTAAGCAAGCATGTGAGTCGAATAGATTTTGCTATGAAATTAGAAAACAATATTCCACATTTCAGTTGTCATTCCCGCCCTATAGGAAGGAGTGGAAATTCATTTCTCATTTAAGCTCTTTAAAAGAGGACTCTCAATCTCGTATAAAGCTAGGTTCAAATTATTCCACATTAATGCAACACTAGAGTCCTTATTGCAGTTGTGCAAGTGTGAGAATAAAGTCGTCAATTACTTTCCAAAGAAAAAACAACTAACAAAGCCCTTCTGATGTACAATTCTAATTTTTTTCAAATAGCAAACTTTTAAGGATGGGCGCAGTCGGTAATGCAGCTTTATGAGTTATAGACCAAGTCATTATTATATAAAATCAGCACAAAAAGGCACTGTCAGTGTTGTATAAGTCCTGGCAAGAATTTAGCAGTCACTATACAGAACTACAATCCCAATTGCAACTGTCCATGTTCACTAATATGTCGTCAAAGATTTTCAACACCACTTCACCTATACAGACATGCCAATGCAATAAGTCTTTCATCAGATTTAGAAAATATTTATACTACACTGAAGTAGTCATTCCTGTCCTATAAATAGGAGCGTAAAGTAAGTTATTACCAAAAATCAATACCGTAAGTTAAAAACTGTCAGTGCTGTGTAAGTGTGAGAATAAAGTCGTCAATTACTTTCCAAAAGAAATTAAAAAACAAGCTGCAGAAAATCTGGTCAAGATGGAAGCCTCACAAAGAACAAGCTAGATACCCCCAGTGTGCTATAATGAACGGTTGAAAACTCAAATAACACCAATAACTAAAATCAGTAACATCCTCAAAACACTAAATGTTCAAATGACATAGAAACTATCGCTAAACCTTTAAACCCACTACATTTCATTCCAATCAGTACCAATCTAACTGTTCCACACAATCTTAAAAAGAGTGACTCAAATTTAACAATGTAAAAATGCTATACTCTTAGAATGCTGAATGAAAAATAACCGGACGATCAATGGTTACGACTATTCACTGACGGAACTAAAATAGAAGACATGAATTTAAGTGTTGGAATATTTTGCAGACTTTTCTCACACTACACTTCAGTGGGTAGATGCCATAGTAATTATGATGGAGTAATAGAAACCATTTATATAGCTCTACAAAACTTAATTCACAGATCACATAAATTCGAAAAAGCAGTTATACTTGTAGACTCGAAGTCTGCCATTCAAGCAATATCCTCAAACAGTAAACCCCCACTCTACTAGAATAAAAGATATTGAACATAATTTACAACATCTAAAAAAATTAAAGAAAATTATTTAACTCCAGTGGATTCCTGCCAATGTCAGGATTGAAGGCAAGGCGAAGGCAGATGAGTTAGCTAAAAGAGGCACTAAGATCTGCATAGAAACTCAACCCCCCCGACGATCAATTCAGTTAGAAAATTCATCGCAAGCGAAACACTCACAACATGGGAACAAGAAACCCCTCAATATGCGAAAGAGAAGAAGTGGGAGAAAATAACAGAAATATGGGAAAAAAATAAAAATAAACCAGGAAAGGAAGCAGTGGCAACCATTAGACTAGCTATCGGACACGACTGCCTAGCTGCATATCTTGATAAAACAAAAATATATGAGATAGAAGGGTGTACCATTTGTAAGCAGTCTTGCACTGTACAGTACTTGACACAGGCCAGGAAACCCAGAAAATTTATCACTTATTTACTCGACTGCCAAGAGCAAAACGAATTAATTTTTCACTTAATTCTTATGGTTTATATTCCAATTTGATCATCTGTATCTTATCAATGTTTCATTTTATGTTTATGTTTATTTTACCATATTTTAATGTTCATTATGAAATGAGATGCCATTTATAATGGATTATGTTACAACAAAAACAACAACAACTTTCCAAAGCAAAAACACCTAACCAAGCATTTCAGATCTACAATTATAATTTTGTTTCCAATTGCAAACTTTTGAGAAAGTTACACAACACAGAACTGCACGCATTGTATTCTTCACCTAACATAAGGAACGTTAAAACCAGATGTTTGAGATGGGCAAGACATGTAGCACATAGGGGCAAATCCAGAAATGCATATAGAGTATTACTTGGGAGACCGGAGGGAAAAAGACCTTTGGGGAGGCCGAGACATATATGGGAAGATAATATTAAAATGGATTTGGGGAAGGTGGCTATGATGATAGAGACTGGATTAATCTTGCTCAGGATAGGGACCAATGGCGGGCTTATGTGAAGGCTTATGAACCTCCAGGTTTCTTAAAAGCCAGTAACTAAGTAAGTAAGTATTGCAAACTTTTATGAACGAGCTCAGTCGGTAATGCAGCTTTATAAGATGTATATCAAGTCATTTTTATGTAAATCAGTAGAAAAAGGCACTGTCAGCATTTAAAGTACTTGCAAGAATTTAGCAACCATTATACTGAACTGGAATTCCTATTGCACCTGCACATGTATCACTAGTCACTAACATGTAGTGTAGTGATGTGGAGAATATTTATACTACACTCAAGTCGTCATTCCTGCTCTGTAAGTAGGAGCGTAAAGTAAGTTATTATCAAAAATCAATAAGTTAAAAACTGTCAGTGCTGTTCAAGTCCTGGCACGAATTTGTCTATAATTATACAAGACAAAATCCTGACTATTACAGTTTACTAAATACCGGTATCAATATGAATTCTTCAAACATTATTGAACACCAATAAATGTTAGCAAGCATGGGAATTTAACAGATTTTGTTATGAAATTCGAAAACATTATTCTACATTTCAGTTGTCATTCCTGCCCTACAGGAAGAAGTTTACATTAATTTCTCAAGGGCAGTCGAGCATCTAACTAGGGCACTTTGATATAATTATAGTGATGGGCACATCAATATTATAATATAAAACTGAGACAATTACTTCTAAATTTAGGTTAATTTATGTTTCCAATATCTAGGATACTCCTCACTCTATTAATGCTGTAATTATAAACCAAATTCTTTTTTACAGCAATCTAGAATCCTACTCATTTTCACTTTTTTCCTAATAAAATTTTCTTACACCTTTCTTGCAAAAGTACACATTCTCTTCTTGTGAATTATTATCACCTGACGTTTTCTTCAACACACTCCTTGTGGAACACTTTAAGACTTATTTTTTATCAGGAAATACCATGTCACTTATTATTTAAAACACAGGCCACATTCTAACAGAGTCCTGATTAAAACAGCTTATTGGACTCTTCTGACTAGGTGAAGTGTCTTTTCTTCTCTAATATGATTGTACCAGTAACAGCACTAGTAGTTGCCTGAAAAGTTTGGTCACATAGAAGGGTCACAAGTAAACTAGTGTTTTGTGACCTTTCTCGAGAGTTTAATAATGATGGTTCAATAACTTTATCCAAACCTGTTACTTGTTTTGTCTATTAAGCACTTCTTTTACGCTTAGCTTTCTTTTCTCTCCATTATTCATCTCCCTTTTTCGTTTTCTCTCCTTTTTTCTTTGTTCTTCTGCCTTCTTTTTTTTTCTTTCTAATCTTAAAAACAGTTCTCGATTTCAATGAAGTTAGAATGGCATCTTTCAGTTTTATGATTTATTTTGCTTTTGCAGTTTCTGGTCATAACAAGCAATGTACGGACTTATGGTCATCTGAATGTATCATTTTCTTGACTGTTGAGATTTTTTCTGGTGTCTTTTTAGTAAATTATCTTATTGAATGCTGATATTAGCACTCTCCCTTTTCTCTGGTAATGTTCGTTACTTGCTTTGTATAGTGTTTCAGTTTTAGTTTGATTCCATAAGTTTCTTTCAACTATTTCTTCGATCTCTTATGGCTGATCTTTTTCATTCCTTGCCACTACATTCATGCTATAAATCATTATTTCTACTGTTTCTATGGAGGTTTCATTTCGTTCTAGATATTTTTGATTTTAGGCTTCTTCAGCAACTCCTTGCCAGTCTTTTATCTCTGAATTTTCAAGTCCATCACACTCTTTTTCTAAACATTTTGTAAGGCCAATGTTGTTGGAAATCCAGGATAAAAGGTCGGTTGCTAAGATTCCATTTTTCAGTATGTAAAATTTTATGGAACACTTTAAAATTTCATTTAGTACTGGTGAAAAATTATTTCTTTGTGAAGGTTTTCCTCCTTTATGATTGATTCAGTTTCTAGAAGCCGTTTCTTAGATTGTCTTCATTCACATTTGAATTTGTCTTCATTAACCTTGTACTATTTGCTCTAAAATATATATATATATATATATATATATATATATATATATATATATATATATATTACAAGCATTATTCTTAAAAGGAGGTAGCAAAATTATAGATTTGTCCTGCCCCTTAATATACCTTTACAATATTGATCTTGGTAGCACAAACTTCTCAGTAAAAGTTTCAATCCTGTGAACATCCTGAACTGGTGCAACAGATAACATCAACTGAGCTTTGATTTTAATTAATTTTTTCAATATTGTGCGTTTTGAGATTGAAAGAAAAATAGAACTATAGAGTTCGACTTCGGCTGTAACCTACGATTAATAATAGACTAAACATGAAGGACTAGTTATCAATGGCTATCAGTTTTACGGTATATCACTGAACTAGTAATGGGCACTTACAGATATTTAGTGTATAGAATAGTTTAAAAATATCCGTTTTAAAATAATATATTTGTCGTATCAAGATCTACAAATATGGATGACAAACAAGTTATATTATATAAAACTATAAGAAACAGTTATGGGCATACTGTGTCCATCACTCTATATCACGCGATTTTTAGTAGGCCTACATAGTGATGGGCATGGGTTATTAAGACACAATAAATCGTTGTTTCAGTATTAAAACCACTTTTCTCTACTGAGATACACTAAACTGAGTTAAAGATCAAGCTCTGAACACAATACAGAAAACAACAAAACCTCCAAACACTATTTATGACAACAATGAACACTAAAAAATAATTAATTTTAAGTGATGATAAACATCTGGAAAGTGTGGTTACAAAAACAGGTGGAGTGGAAGAAGATGTGAAAAGACGTATTCGGCTAGCAAATGGAGCATTTGTACAGCTATACCCCATATGGCGGAATAACAACATCTCATTGAAGACAAAGCTCAGACTGTTTAACACAAATGTAAAATCAGTCCTCCTCTATGGTTGTGAAACATGGAAAATTACGGCTGTAATAAATAAAAAGATACAGACGTTTGTCAACAGATGTCTGAGGCGTATTCTAAATATAAGATGGCCGGAAATAATAGCAAATGAAGAACTGTGGAGAAGAACTAACCAATCGCAAATATGTTGCCAAATAAAACAAAGAAAATGGAATTGGATAGGCCACATGCTGAGAAAGCCAGATGGAACTATTGAGAAGACTGCAATTGATTGGAATCCACAAGGAGTAAGGAAGAGAGGACGGCCTAGAAAAACATGGAAACGATCAATAGAGGAGGAAGTAGAGATGTGGGAAAAGCTGGAGAGAGGCGAAATGGATGGCTGGCGACAGAGTACGCTGGAGGAACTTCACTGCTGCCCTATGTTCCACCTACGCACAACAGGATATAAGTCAAGTCAAAGATGATAAACATGGGCGTGCACATGGGCACAATGCATTTTAAACTGAAGTTTCCCACAAGCTCTCAGGACATAGATTATGCGCGGGAATGTATGCCAACAGTGCTGCGAATCATATGGAACAAAAAGGAACTGAATTCTAAGCCGCAAATCCTTATTACAATCATAAATAATGTACTGTGCCCATCACTGTAAGGGTGCCCATCATACGTGCCGGTACTATGTAAAATCAGCGAACAAAAGCACCATCTGTGCTGTATAAGTCCTGGCAAGAATTTAGCAATCACTATACACGACTGGAGTTCCTATTGCAACTGTCCGTGTGTCACTATGATGTCGTTATAGATTTTTCAATACCACTACACCCCCAGAGACATGAGAATCAAATAAAATCTTGCATGGAATTCAGAGCTTATTTATACTAAATTCAAGTCGTCATTCCTGCCTTGTAAGGATAATTGTAAATCAAGTTACTGTGGTAAATCACTAACCTAAATAACTCTCGGTGTTGTGTAAGTCCTGGCATGAATTTAGCAATCATTATTCAAAACTAGAAACCTTATTGTAGCTGTCCAATTTTATTATCTGTACGATGTCGTGAATCACTATTAAACGCCAGTACACTTTAGCAAAAATTGGAGTCTAATAAATCTTGCTATGAATTTGGGAAACAAATTTTTCTATACTTCACTTCTCTTTCCTGCTAAATTTTTCAAATTTATGCAACACTAAGAGTCCTTATTTCAGGTGTCCAAGTATGAGTAACAAGTCCTGAATTACTTTTCAAGACAACTACACAAAAAAAAAAGTACGGGAGGCCTACAATTCTACATTTTTTTTTTACTTTTAGTATATTTACGCAAGAGCTCAGTTGGTAATGCAGCATTGAGATTTGTAGTTTAAGTCACTCTTATGTGAAATCAGCAAACGAAAGTATTGTCAATGCTGTATAAGCCCTGATATGAATTTAGCAACAACAATGTAGGTCTGGGCCCTCAATCGAAGCTGTCCATTTGTCAGTATGAAGTCGTCAAAGATTATTCAACACCACTACATCTTTACGAACATGAGAGTGTAATAAATCTTGCATGAAATTTGGAAAATATTTATACTACATTTAATTCGTCATTCCTGCCCTGCAATTATGAGCAGCAAGTTAGATATTATTAAGAATTAATAACCTTAATGACTGTCAGTGTTGTATAGTCCTGGCACGAATTTAGCAACTGTTATGCAAGACAAGAGAGACTATTCAACTCTTCAATTATCTGTAGGTAGTCTTGAAGCACTATTAAACACCAGTATACATTAGGAAACATTGGAATCTAATAAACCTTGCTATCAATTTGGAAAAAAAAATTATGCTACACTTCAGTTGTCATTCCTTACCTATATAGTTCCTAAGTCACGTACTTACTTACAAATGGCTTTTAAGGAACCCGCAGGTTCTTTGCCGCCCTCACATAAGCCTGCCATCGGTCCCTATCCTGTACAAGATTAATCCAGTCTCTATCATCATATCCCAACCTCCCTCAAATCCATTTTAATATTATCCTCCCATCTATATCTCGGCCTCCCCAAAGGTCTTTTTCCTTCCGACCTCTCAACTAACACTCTATATGCATTTCTGGATTCGCCCATACATGCTAAATGCTTTGTATGGTTTTGTGACAAGCTGTTTTTTTACAGTGATGGGTTGTTAGCCCTTCCCCCAATCCCCAAGCTAGAGGATCACCCCTTATCAGCTGTCCATGACTGCTTATTCAATATATTCGCAGCTACCCTCCATATCTGGAGGCAGTCTCCTCCTAATGGCTTATATTTTGCAAATTTATCTAACACTAGATTCCTTATTGCAGCAGTCCAAGTATGAGTATCAAGTCAACTACTTTTCAAAGCAACAACACCACAAATATCACAGGAGACCTACAATTCAAATTTTTCTACTTGTAAATATTTATGCACGACCTCAGTCGGTAATGCAGCTTTATGAATTATAGATTAAGTCACTTTTTATGTGAAATAACCAAACAAAACACTGCCAGTGTAGTGGAAGTCCTGGCATGAATTTAGCCATTATTACGCAAGAAAGACCACCCTATTGCACCTCTTCAATTATGTGTAGGGAGTCGTCCAACATTAATGAACACCAGTACACTTAACCATGTATGGGAATGTAATAAATATTGCAATGGATTTGGATAAAATTCATCTTACTTCTTAGTTGTCATATAGGAATGAATGTAGGGTCATTTCTCAATTAAAACCACATAACAAAAGCACTGCCAGTGTTGTATAAATCCTGACATAAAATTTGCAATCTTTCTGCAACGCTAGAGTCCTCACATCCACTGTGCAAACATCAGTATGAAGTCAAAGCAACAAAACGACAAAAAGCATTAGAATCCTACAATTATAATTTTTTTTCCAATTTCAAGTATTTATGCATGAGATTTGTTAGTAATTCAGCACTCTAAGATGCAGATTAAGTCACTTTTTACGTAAAATCAGTAGTCAAAGCACTATCAGTGTAGTACAAGTCCTGGTATGAATTTACAAGTCCCACAGTCCCAGACTAGGGTTCCTATAGCAGCTGTCCAGTTACATGTATAAAGTCGTCAAAAATTATTGTACATCAGTAAATGTAAGCAAGCTTGTGAACCTAATAAATCCCGCAATGAATTTGGAAAAAACTATCCTACACTTCAGTTCTCATACTCGCAATATAAGTATAAGTGTAATGCAATTTATTCTGAAAAAAATATAGCAAACGCACTGTCAGATTTGTGTAAGTCATTTCATGAATTTAACAATCATTATGTAGGTCTAAACACCTAATTGCAGTTTACAAAATGTCAGTAGAAATTCGCCAAACATTGCTCAACACCACTTAACCTAGCAGGCATTGCAGTGTAATAATTCTGACTTAAAATTTGCAAAAATATTATCCTACTCTTCAGTTGTCATCCCTCCCCTATACGTATTGATTTTAAAGTAATTTATTATGAAAAACAATCACCATAGCACTGTATGAGTCGTGCCACGAATTTAAGGATTATTATGCAAGGACAGAGTTCCTATTGCAGCTGTCCCATTTTCTGTATGAAGTGATCAAACATTATACCTCACCAGTACACTTAACATGCAAGGGAATCTAATAAATCTTGCAAAGAAATTGGAAAAAATATTCTCTTATCCTTCAGTTGCGTTTGATGGACCTATCAGTTTCAGTGTAAAGTAAGTAGTTCATTATGAAAACCATTATCCAAAGCAGTCAGTCTTGTATAACTCCTGGCATTAATTTAGCAATCAATATACAAGGAAAGAATTCTGTTGGTGCTTTCCAATTATCTGTATGAAATCGTGAAACATTATTCAACACCAGTACACCTAAGCAAGCATTGGAATCTAATGAACCTTGCTATGAGTTTGGAAAAAAATATATTCTACATTTAAGTTGTCATTCCTCAACTATAGGATTTTGTGTAAAGTCAATGCTCATGTAAAACCACTTAAAAATCACTGGCAATATTGTATAAACAGTGGCTTTAATTTTGCAAATTTATGCAACACTAGAGTCTTTTGTGCACCTGACCAAGTATGAGTATACAAAGTAGTGAAATACGTTTCAAAGCAAAAACACCAAAAAAGAGCATGGGAGACATTCAATTCTACATTTTTCCCTACTGTAGAAACTTATGCATGAGCTCAGTCAGTAATGCAGCTTTATGAGTTGTACACAAAGGAACTTTTATGTAAAATCAGCTAACAGAACATTGTCGGTGTTGTTTAAGTCTTGGCATCAATTTAGCAACCACAATGCAGTACTAGAGTCCTTATTACAGCTGCCCATGTGTCAGTATGAAGTCGTCAAAGATTACTCAACATCACTCATTACACATGTACAAGCATGAGAATGTAACAAATCTTGCATGACATTTGGAAAGTATTTATACTACACTTCATACATGATTCCTGCTCTATAAGTATGAGTATAAGACAATTTACTATAGAAATTCATTAATCATAATCTCTGTCAGTGTTGCATAAGTCCTGGCAAGAAATTAGCAACCATTATGCAAGACTAGAATCCCTATTGCAATCTCCAATTTATCTGCATGAATTGGTGAAACTTTAATCAGCAACAGTATTCTAAAGCAAACATGCAATCTAATAGATTTTGATATTAATTAGAGAAAAAATTTATTCTACACTTCAGTTGTCATGCTTGCCCTGTAGGACTGAGTATAAAATCATTTGTCAAGTAAAAGTGCTTAAAAAAACACTGTCAGTATTGAATAAACTCTGCCTTAATTTCTGCAAATTTGTTCAACACTGGAGTCCTTACTGCTTTTGTCCAGATATGAGTATGAAGTCGTGATTTACTTTCGAAAGCAACAACACAAATAGAAGCACGGGAGGATTACACATCTAAATTTTCTTCCTTAATTCTTAGGCTTTTAATGAACCCGGAGGTTCACTGCCACACTCACATAAGCCTGCCATCAGTCTCTATCCTGAGCGAGATTAATCCAGTCTACAATCATATCCCACTTCTCTCAAGTCAATCTTAATATTATCCTTCCCTCTACGTCTCAGCCTCTCCAAAGGTCCTTTTCCCTCCGGCTTTGCAACTAACACACTCTATGTATTTCTGGATTCACTCATATGTGCTATATGCCATGCCCATCTCAACTATTTCAATTTTTCTACTTGCAAATATTTATGCATGGGCTCAGTCGGTAATGCAGCTTTATCACTTTTAGATTAAGTAATTTTTATGTGAAATCAGCAAACAAAAGCTTGTCAGTGCTACATAAATCCAGCAAGAATTTAGCAACCACTATACAGAACTGCAGTCTCTATTGCAGCTGTCAATGTGTAAGTGTGAAGTCGTCAAAGATTATTCAACACCACTACACCTATACAGACATGAGAATGTAATAAAATCTTGCATGGAATTTTGGAAAATATTATTGTCCACACTTAAGTTGTTATTCATGCCCTGTAAGTATGAGCGTAAAGTAGTTATTATGAAAAATCACTAACCTAAGTAACTGTGAGTGTTGTATAAGTCCTGGCATGTTTTTATCAATTATTATGCACGACAAGAGACCCTATTCAAACACTTCAATTATCTGTAGAAAGTCGTGAAGCAATATTAAACACCAGTACACATAATCTAACATTGTACTCTATTAAATTTGTCAATGAATTTGGGAAAAAAATTATTCTACACTTCAATTGCCATTCCAACCCCATAGGATTAAGTGTAAACGTATTTCTCATGTAAAATTACTTTTAAAAAAATCAATGACAGTCTTGTATAAAACCTGGCTTAAATTTTGCAAAATCATTTAACGTTAGAGTCTTTATTCCAGCTGCCCAAGTATGAGATGAAGTCGTGAATTACTTTTAATAGCAACATCTAAAACCACATGGGAAGCCTACAATTCTATTTATTTTCCAATTATAAATATTTATGCAACAGATCAGTCGGTAATGCAGCACTACGTGTTCTACATTAAGCCATTTTTATGTAAAATCAGTAATCAAAGCACTATCAGTGTTACATAAGTCCTAGCATAAATTTAGAAAACATTATGCAAGCTGTAGCACCTGTCCAATTACCTGTACCAGCATGAAGTAGTTAAAAATATTATTGTACACCAATAAACGTAAGCAAGTTTGGGAATCTAATAATTCCTGCAAAGAATTTGGAAGAAAACTATCCTACACTTCAGTTGTCATACCTGCACTGGAAGTGTAAGTGTAAAGTAACTTACTATGAAAAATCATAAGCAAAAGTACTGTCAGACTTGTATGCCAGCCTAGGGTCCCTATTGTACATTTAAACAAGTACCGGTATGTGAATCTAATGAAACTTGTGTAACAATTTTGGAAATAAAATTTCTCCTACACTTCAGTTGCCTTTCCTGACCTATTAGTAGGAAGTAAAGAAATTTATTAAGAAAAACCACTAAGCAAAAGCACTGTCAGTCTCCTATAAGTCCTGCCATAACCTACAAATCATTATATAAGTATAGAAGCCCTGTTCCAGCTGTCCAAGTATCTGTATGAAGCCATCAAACATTATTGAACACCAGTAAACATAAGCAAGCATGGAAATAGAATAGGTCATGCTATGAATTTGAAAAAAAAAAAATTACTACAATTCAGTTGTCATACGAATTATACATTGTTATAGGAATGAGTGTAGAGTCATTTCTCAAGTAAAAACTCCTGGCTTAATTTTTGCAAATTTCTGAAACAGTAGAATATTTATTGCAGCTGACCAAGTATGAGTATCAAGTCATGAATTACTTTTCAAAGCAACAACATAAAGAATATGGCAGGCCAACAATTCTAAATATTTATGCATGAGTTCAGTCAGTAAGGGAGCTATGAGTTGCAGATTAAGTTACTTTCCATGTAAGATCAAAAAACAAAAGCATTCTAAGTGCTCAACTAGTCCTGGCATGAAATTAGCAACCATAATGCAGGACTAGAGTCCCTATTGCAGCTGCCCACATGTCAGTAAGAAGTGCTGTATAAACTCTGAATTAATTCTTGTAAAATTTGTGCAACATCACATTCCTTACTGCCTTCGTCCAAGTATGAGTATGAAGTCGTGAATTACTTTTCAAAGCAACAACATCAGAAAAAGCACGGGAGGCCTAGAATTCTAAATTTTTCTACATGTAAATATTTATGCATGATCTCTTTTGGTAATGCAGCTTTATGTCTTCTACATTAAGACCCTTTTTATGTGAAATCAGCAATCAAAACCACTGTCAGTTTGTATAAGACCTGGCATGAATTTAGCAACAATATACAGGACTAGAGTCCCTATTGCAGCTGTCCATGTGTCAGTATGAAGTCGTCAAAGATTATTCAACAACACTATACATATACAAACATGAAAATGTCTTAAATCTGGCATGGAATTTGAATAATATTTATACTACACTAAAGTCGTCATTCCTACCCAATAACTATGAGCGTAAAATAAGTTATTGTGAAAAGTCACTCAGCAATATGACTCTCAGTGGTTTATAAGTCCTGGCATATATTTAGCAGTTATTATGCCAGACAAGAGACCCTATTGCAAATCTTCAATTATCTGTAGGAAGTCATGAATCACTATTGAACACTAGTACACTTAAGCAAACATTGGATTCTAATAAATCTTGCTATGAATTTGAGAAAAAATTCATTCTACACTTCACTTGTCATTCCTGTCCAATAGAACACATCCTACTTCAATGCAATAACACCAACAATAAACTGCAGTAAATAACGCACAACCACTCGTTACATGAAATTCTCACCAATTGACAACTCTGGAAATTTGCTTATTTGATTTACAGTGGACATCACGTAATCAGGGTATAGCTGGATACACGTATTAACAAGTAAGAAGTAAGTAAGTAAGTAAGTAAGTTGTTATTCCTGCCCTACAGAATTCATTGTAAAGCCATTACTCAAAAATTACTTAAAAAATTACTGTCAGTCTTCTATAAAGCTTGGCTTAAATTTTGTAAATTTATACAACACTAGAGTCTACATTGCAGCTGTCTAACTGTGAGTATGAAGTCGTGAATTACTATTCAAAGCAACAACACAAAAAAAGAGAATCATGGGAGATATACAATTCCACATTCTTTCTTATTGTAGAAATGTATGCATGAGCTCAGTCGTAATGCAGCTTTATGAGTTGTAGACTGTCATTTTTTTTTTTGTAAAATCTACAAACAAATGCACTGTTAGTGTTGTATAAGTCCTGTCTTGAATTCAGCAATCCCTATGCAAGACTAGAGTCTCTATTGCAGCTGTCCATGTGTCAGTATGAAGTCGTCAAAGAGTATTCAACAATACTATACATATACAAACATGAGAATGTAATAAATCTTGCATGGAATTTGGAAAATGTCTATACTACATTGCATACATCATTCTAGCTCAATAAGTATGAGCATAAAAAAAATTCATTATGGAAAATCAAAATCTGTCAGTGTTGTATAAGTAGCCTACTCGTATCATTTTAGCGATCATTATGGAAGGTCCAATCCCTATTGTAGCTGTCCAATTACCTGTAGTAAGTCGTGAAACACTATTGAACACTTGTACACTTAAGCAAACATGGGAATCTAATAAATCTTGCTATGAATTTGGAAATAAATTTATTCAACCCTTCAGTTCTTACTCCTGCCCTGTAAGATTGAGTGTGAAGTCAGTTCCCAAGTAAAATTACTTAAAAAATCACTGCTAGTCTTCTATAAACTCTGGTTTAATTTTGGAAATTTATGCAATACTAGAAGCCTTATTATAAACGTCCAAGTGTTAGTACGAAGTCGTGAATTACTTTTCAAAGCAATAACAACAGAAAAAAAAGCAGGGGAGACCTACAATTCCAAATTTTCTACTTGTAAATGAAGTCGTCAAAGATTATTCATCACCACTATACCTATACAAACATGAGAAAGTAATAAATCTTGCATCGAATTTAGAAAATATTTATGCTAGCAATTGTCTAAGTATTAATATCAAGCAGGGATGCAGTCATATTTTATGAAAAATCAGCAATCAAAATAACTGTCAGTGTTGTGTAAGTCCTGACAAGAAATTAGCAATCACTATTCAGGACTAGAATCCCTATTGTATCTGTCCATGTGTCACTATGGTGTTGCCAAAGATTTTTCGATGCCACTACACCTACACATACATGAGAATGTAATAAATCTTGACGCAATTTGAAGAATATTTATACTACACTCAAGTGGTCATTCCTGGTCACTCCTGCCCTGTGAATATGAGCCTAATATGAGTTTTTTTTTATGAAAAAACCAACTACCTAAATAACTGTCAGTGTTGTGGATGTCCAGGCAGAAATTTAGCAATCCTTATGAAAGACTAAACTCCTTTTACAGTTAACCAAGTGTCAATATGAAGTCGTCAAACATTGCTGAACACCACATAACCTAACAGGCATTCCAATCTGAGTAACTCTATTTTCAAATCGGAGAAAATTTTCCTACTCGTCAGATGTAATCCCTACCCTATAAGAAGAACTCTAATTTAATTTAATATGAAAAACAATTAGCAAACGCACTGTCATTCTTTTATCAGACCTGGCAACAATTTTGCAATTCATATGAAAATATAAAATCCATATTACTATTGAATACCAGTGCACATAAGCAAGCATGGGAATATAATAAATCTTGTAATTAATTTGGAAAATAATTCTCTCCACTGTTTCGAGTGATTTTCCTGCCCTTTTAGTATGAGTGTAAGTAATTCATTATGAAACAGCTCTTTCATTATGAAACAGCTCTTAGCAAAACACTATCAGTCTTGTATGCATCATGGTATTAATCTAGAAATCATTCTACAGAAATACTATCCCTGTTCCATCTGTCCAAGTCTCTGCATGAAGTCCCTGAACGTTATTCAACACCAGTAAATGTAAGCAAGCATGGGAATCTAATAGATCTTTCTATGAATTTCAAAAAGAAATCAATCTACAATTCAGCTGTCATTCCAGAACTGTCAGTATGACTGTAATGTAAAACTATTTAAAAAAGCACTGTCAGTGTTGTCTAAACCTTGGCTTAAATTCTGAAAATTTTTCCAACACTAGAGTCTTTATTGCAGGTGTCCAAATATGAGAATAAAGTCGTCAATTACTTTCCAAAGCAAAAACACCTAACTAAGCATTTCAGACCTACTGTTATATATTTTTACAATTGTAAACATTTATGAAATAGCTCAGTTGGTAAAGCTGTTTTATGGGTTCTAGTATGTCCTATTTTGTGTAAAATCAGCAAACAGAAGCACTGTCAGTACCGGTATTGTATAAGTCCTGGGAAAAAATTAGCAATCACTATACAGAACTAAAATCTCAATTTCATCTTTCCTTGTGTCACTAAGACGTTCTCAAACATTTTTCAACACCACTACACCTATATGCACATGAGAATGTAGTAAATCTTGCATGGAATTTGGACAATACTGATACTATACACAAGTTGTCATTTCTGCCCTGTAAAAATCAGTCTAAAATAAGTTATTATGAGGAACCAATAAGCTTAATAACTGTCATTGTTGTGTATGCCCTCACATGAATTTAGCAATCATAATACAAGACTAGACATCTATTGCAGTTTACCAAGTGTCAGTAAAAAGTCGTTAAAAATTGCTCAGCACCACCTAACCTAACAAGCATTGGAATGTGATTAGCTTTACTTTCAATTTGGAGAAAATTATCCTACTCTTCAGATGTCATTCCTACCATATAAGAAGAACTGTAACGTAATTTATTATGACAAACAAGCAGTATAAGCACTGTCATTCTTTAATTAGATCTGGCATGAATTTAGCAATGCATATGGAAGTCTAGAATTCCTATAGCAGCTGTCCAATTATCTGCATGAAGTCGTCAAATATTATTCAACACCAGTACACTTAAGCAAGCATGGGAATCTAATAAATCTTTTAAAAACATTTGGATATTAATGTTATCCTGCACTACTATGTATCAGCACAAGAAATTTATTATGAAAGACCACTAAGCAGAGCACTATCAGACTTGCATACATCCTGGTATTACTTTAGAAACTATTATATAAAAACAGGAACCAAGTTCCAGGTTTCCTTATTTTCTGTATGAAGTTGTCAGACTTTATTGAACACCAATATGCATAAGCAAGCATGCGAATCTAATAGATTTTGCTATGAAATTGGAAGAAAAAAATTCTACATTTCAGTTGTAATTTTCGCCCTATAGGAAGGAATGGAAATTCATTTCTCATGTAACACTCTTTAGAATAGCACTGTTAATGTTGTATAAAGCCCGGTTCAGTTTTTTCCACTTTCATGCATCAGTAATGTTACTTCAGCTGTGCAAATATGAGAATAAAGTCGTCAATTATTTTCCAAAGCAAAAACACCTAACAAAGCACTTCTCACCTACAATTTTATTTCTTTTAATAGCAAAATTCTATGTATGAGCTCAGTCGGTAATGAAGCTTTATGAGTTGGAGATAAAGTCATTTTTATGTAAAATCAGCAGAAAAAGGCACTGTCATTGTTGTATAAGTCCTGGCAAGAATTTAGCAATCACTATACAGAACTACAATCCCTATTGTAGCTGTGCATATTCACAACATATCATCAAAGATTTTTCAACACTACTTCACCTATATAGAAATGAGAATGCAATAAGTCTTTCGTCAAATTTGGAAAATATTTATATTACACACAAGTCGTCATTCCTGCCCTTTAAGTAGGAGTATAAAGTAAGTTATTATCAGAAATCAGTAAGATAAAAAATGTCAGTGCTGTGCAACTTTTTGAGAATAATGTCGTCGATTACTTTTCAAAACAAATTAAAAAACAAGCTGCGGTGAACCTGGTCAAAATAGAAGCTTCACAAAGAACAAGCTGAATACCGCCAGTATGTTCTAATGAACGATTGAAAACTCAAATAACACCAATAACTACAATCAGTAATATCTTGAAAACACAAAATGTTCTAAATGAAATGAAAGCTTTGCTAAACCTTCAAACCCACTACATTTCATCCATCAATATAACTATTCCAGACAATCTTAAAAAGACTGACACAAATTTAACAATTTTAAAATGCTATACTCTTAGAATGCTGAATGAAAAATATCCGGAAGATCATTGGTTACGAGTATTCACTCACAGATCTAAAATAGAAGACATGAGTTTAAGCCTTGGAATATTTTGCAGACTTTTCTCACACTACACTTCAGTGGGTAGATACCATAGCAATTATGATGGAAAAATAGAAGCCATTTATATAGTTCTACAAAACTTCATTTGCAGACCACATAAATTCGGAAAAGCAGTTATACTTGCAGACTCGAAGGCTACCATGCAAGCAATATCCTCAAACAACAACTAGAAAAATTAAAGAAAATGATTGTATTCCAGTGAATTCCTGCCAATGTCGAGATTGAAAGCAATGAGAAGGCAGTTGAGTTAGCTAAATGAGGCACTGAAGTTTGCATTTTGCATAGGAAATGAACCCCGATGATCAACTCCGAAAATTCATCACAAGCGAAAACCTCAAAACATGGCAACAAGAATCCTCACAATTTGCAAAAGAGAAGAAGTGGGAGAAAATAACAGAACTACGGGAAAAAAAATACAAATAAACCAAGGAAAGAAGCAGTGGCAGCCTTTAAACTAGCTATGGGACATGACTGCCTAGCTGCACATCTTACTAAAATTAAAAATATATGAGATAGAAAAGTGCACCCAAACACCTTCATTGTACAGGACTCGACCCAGCCCAGCTAAACCCAGGAAATTTATCAGCTCTTTACTGGACTGCCAGCAACAAAACAAATTAATTTTTCACTTGAATTCTTAAGTTCTATATTCCAATTTGATTGTCTGTATCTTATTAATGTTTCATTTTGTGTTTGTGTTTATTTTACCATATTTTAATGTTCATTATGTAATGAGATGCCATTTATAATGAATTAAATTCCATATAAAGAGCCATACTTGTTACAACAATAACAACAATTTTCCAAAGCAAACACACCTAGCAAAGCATTTCTGAATTAAATTCTAATTTTTTCAATTGCAAATATTTATGAACGAGCTCAGTCGGTATTGCAGATTCATGAATTGCAGATCAAGTCATTTTTATGTAAAATCAGCAGAAAAAGGCACCATCAGTGTTGTATAAGTCCTGCCAAGAATTTAGCAATCACTATACAGAAATATAATCCCTATTGCAGCTGTACATGTGTCACTAATATGTAGTCAAAGATTTTTCAAGACAATTTCACCTACATAGACATGAGATTGCAGTAAGTCTTGCATGACATTTGGAGAATATTTATACTACACTCAAGTTTTCATTCCTGCCCTGTAAGTAGGAACATAAAGTACGAGGGGGATCCAGGAAATAACGACCGTTCGCGCATACCCACCGCGCAGCTGACTCCCCTTCCTTGTTTGAAGTTCAACTGGCTTCCTTAACATGTGTTCTCATAATGTTGTGAGTACTGGTTGCAACAAGTCGCCATTGTGCATTTTGTGTTACTTCAAAATGAACGACGTGATTGATAATCCCGCCGACTGTGAGGTGAGGAGTGCGATTCGATTTTTGAATGCCCGACATTTGAAACCTGCAGAAATTTACCGGCAATTGAAAGAAGTGTATGGTGATACTGTAATGAATGAAAGAAATGTGAGAAAATGGTGCGGAATGTTCAACAATGGGCGAACAAATGTCCACGATGAAACTCGACCCGGACGCCCATCACTCATCACAGAAGACCTGAAGACTAAAGTGAACGACAGAATCTTGCAAGACAGGCGCACATCACTCGACGAATTGCATATTGCCTTTCCTGACATTTCTCGTTCTTTGCTTGGTGAAAATGTGTCGCAACATCTTGGCTACCACAAAATCTGTGCCCGCCCGCACACTGCTGCTTCAACTCGAGAATTGCTGGATCAATTCGCTTGGGAAATCTTTGATCATCCGCCCTATAGTCCAGACCTTGCTCCTAGCGATTTTTACCTTTTCACTAAGCTGAAAGACTTTCTGGGTGGTACGCGTTTTGGAAGAGATGAAGAGTTAAAGAAGACAGTGAACACCTGGCTTAATGAACTGGTGGCAGAGGAGTATAACACGGGAATTCTAAAGCTAGTGAACAGATACGACAAATGTTTAAATGTAGGTGGTGATTATGTAGAGAAGTAAAGGAAGCTTCAGTTATGTAACAGATTTTGTTTTTTCAAATAAATTTTTTTTTTAATTATTACAACAAAACGGTCGTTATTTCCTGGATCCCCCTCGTAATTTATTACCAAAAATCAATAAATAAAAACTGTCCGTGTTGTATAAGTCCTGGCACGAATTTCTCAATCATTAAGCAAGACAACATCCTAGCTATTGCAGTTTATCAAGTATGAGTATGAAGTCTTCAAACATTATTGAACACCAGTCAAGGAAATCAAGCATGGGAATCTAATAGATTTTGCTATGAAATTGTAAAAAAATTATTTTACAATTCAGCTGTCATTCCTGCCCTATAAGAAGGAGTGTAAATTCATTTTTTCCATGTATAACTCTTTGGAAAATAAATGTGAATGTTGTATAAAGCCTGACTTAGTTTTTTCCACTTTAATGCAACACTAGAGTCCTTATTGCAGCTGTTCAACTATGAGAATAAAGTCGTCAATTACTTTCCAAAGCAAAAACACCTAACTAAGCTTTTCAGACCTACTGTTCTATATTTTTACAATTGTGTACATTTATGAAATAGCTCAGTCAGTAAAGCAGTTTTATGGGTTCTAGTATAAGTCTTATTTTGTGTAAAATTAGCAAACAGAAGCACTGTCAGTGTTCTCTAAGTCCTGGCAAAAAGTTAGCAATCACTATACAGAACTAAAATCCCTATTGCATCTGTTCATGTGTCACTATGATGTCCTCAAACATTTTTCAACACCACTACACCTATACGCACATGAGAATCTAATAAATCTTGCATGGAACTTGGAGAAAATGTATACTACACTCAAGTTGCCATTCCTGCCCTGTAAATATCAGCCTAAAATAAGTTATTATGTAGAACCAATAAGCTTATAACTGTCATTGTTGTGTATGCCCTCATTTGAATTTAGCAACCATATTGCAAGACTAGATACCTATTGCAGTTTACAAAGTGTCAGTAAAAAATCGTTAAAAATCGCTCAGCACCACTTAACCTAACAAGCATTGCAAAGTGATTAGCTTTACTTTCAATTTGGAGAAAATTATCCTACTCCTCAGATGTAATTCCAACCCCATAAGAAGAACTGTAATGTAATTTATTATGACAAACAAGCAGTAAAAGCACTGTCATTCTTTAATTAGACCTGACATGAATTTAGCAATGCATATGGAAGTCTAGATATTCTACAGCAGCTGTCCAATTATCTATATGAAGTCGTCAAACATTATTCAACACAAGTACACTTAAGCAAGCATGGGATATTAATTTTATCCTGCACTACAGGTCTTTTTCCTGCCTACTATGTGTCAGCACAATAAATTTATTATGAAAGACCACTAAGCAGAGTACTATCAGACTTTTATACATCCTGGTATTAATTTAGAAATCATTATACAAAAACAGGAACCAAGTTCCAGCTTTCCTTATTCTCTGTATGAAGTCGTCACACTTTACTGAACACCAATAAGCATAAGCAAGTATGCGAATCTAATAGATTTTGCTATGAAATTGGAAAAAAATATTCTACATTTCAGTTGTCATTCCTGCCCTATAGGAAGGAGTGAAAATTAATTTCTTTTTAGAAAAGCACTGTTAATGTTGTAATGTTATTTCAGCTGTGCAAATGTGACAATAAAGTCTACAATTATTTTCCAAAGCAAAAACACATAACAAAGCACTTCTCACCTATAATTTTAATTCTTTTAATTGCAAAATTCTATGTATGAGCTCAGTCGGTAATGAAGCTTTATGAGTTGGAGATAAAGTCATATTTTATGTAAAATCAGCAGAAAAAGGCACTGTCATTGTTGTATAAGTCCTGGCAAGAATTTAGCAATCACTATACAGAACTACAATCCCTATTGTAGCTGTGCATATTCACAACATATCATCAAAGATTTTTCAACACTACTTCACCTATATAGAAATGAGAATGCAATAAGTCTTTCGTCAAATTTGGAAAATTTGGAAAATATTTATAATACACCCTTTAAGTAGGAGTATAAAGTAAGTTATTATCAGAAATCAGTAAGATAAAAAATGTCAGTGCTGTGCAAGTTTTTGAGAATAATGTCGTCAATTACTTTTCAAAAGAAATTCAAAAAACAAGCTGCGGTGAACCTGGTCAAGATGGAAGCCTCACAAAGAACAAGCTGGATACCGTTAGTATGTTCTAATGAATGACTGAAAACTCAAATAACACCAATAACTACAATCGGTAATATCTTGAAAACACAAAATGTTCTAAATGAAATGAAAGTATTGCTAAACCTTCAAACCCACTACATTTCATCCATATCAATGTCAATATAACTATTCCAGACAATCTTAAAAAGACTGACTCAAATTTAACAATGTTAAAATGCTATACTCTTAGCATGCTGAATGAAAAATATGCGGAAGATCATTGGTTACGAGTATTCACTGACAGATCTAAAATAGCAGACATGGATGTAGGCACTGGAATATTTTGCAGACTTTTCTCACACTACACTTCAGTGGGTAGATATCATAGCAATTATGATGGAAAAATAGAAGCCATTTATGTAGCTCTACAAAACTTCATTTACAGATCACATAAATTCGGAAAAGCAACTATACTTTTAGACTCGAAGGCTGCCATTCAAGCAATATCCTCAAACAGCAAACCCCACTCTATTAGAATTAAGGATATTGAATATAATTTACAACAACTAGAAAAATTAAAGAAAATTATTGTATTCCAGTGAATTCCTGCCAATGTCAGGATTGAGGCAAAGAGAAGGCAGTTGATATAGCTAAATGAGGCACTGAAGTTTGCATAGAAAATGAAACCTGACGATCAACTCAGAAAATTCATCACAAGCGAAAACCTCAAAACATGGGAACAAGAATCCTCTCAATTTCCAAAAGAGAAGAAGTGGCAGAAAATAGCAGAAGTATGGGAAAAAAAAATAAAAATAAACCAAGGAAGGAAGCAGTGGCAGCCTTTAAACTACCTATGAGAACATGACAGTCTAGCTGCACATCTTGCTAAAATAAAAATATATGAGATAGAAAAGTGCACCATCTGTAAGCAGTCTGGATCAGTAATGGACTCGGACCACCTTCACTGTACAGGACTATAAAGAGCCATACCTTGTTACAACAATAACAACAATTTTCCAAAGCAAACATACCTAACAAAGCATTTCTGACTTAAATTGTAATTTTTTCAATTGCAAATTTTTATGAACGAGCTCAGTCGGTAATGCAGCTTCATGAATTGAAGTTCAAGTCCTTTTTATGTAAAATCAGCAGAAAAAGGCACTGTCAGTGTTATGTAAGTCCTGCCAAGAATTTAGCAATCACTATACAGAAAAACAATTCCTATTGCAGCCGTCCATGTTTCACTAATATGTAGTCAAAGATTTTTCAAGACAATTTCACCTACATAAACATGAGATTGCAGTAAGTCTTGCATGACATTTGGAGAATATTTATACTACACTCAAGTTTTCATTCCTGCCCTGTAAGTAGGAACATAAAGTAATTTATTATCAAAAATCAATAAATAAAAACTGTCCGTGTTGTATATAAGTCATGGCATGCATTTGTCAATCATTAAGCAAGACAACATCCTAACTATTGCAGTTTACCAAATATGAGTCTGAAGTCTTCAAACATTATGGAACACCAGTCAAGGAAATCAAGCATGGGAACTAATACATTTTGCTATGAAATTCGAAAAAATTTTATTATTTTACATTTCAGTTCTCATTCCTGCCCTATGAGAAGGAGTGTAAATTAATTTTTTCATGTATAGCTCTTTGGAAGCCTGACTTAGTGTTTTCCACTTTAATGCAACACTAAGAGTCCTTATTGCAGCTGTCCAACTATTAGAATAAAGTCGTCAATTACTTTCCTACACAAAAACACCTAACTAAGCTTTTCAGACATACAATTCTATGTTTTTCACAATTGTAAAAAATTTATGAAATAGCTTAGTTGGTAAAGCAGTTTAATGGGTTCTAGATTAAGTCATATTTTATGTAAAATCAGAAAACAAAAGAACTGTCAGTGTCGTATAAGTCCTGGCAAGAAATCAGCAATCACTATTCAGGACTAGAATCGCTATTCCAGCTGTCCATGTGTTACTATGATGTCGTGAAAGATGTTTCAATACCACTACACCTACACACACATGAGACTGTAATAAATCTTGCATGCAAATTGGAGAATATTTATACTACACTCAAGTTGCCATTCCTGGCCTGTAAATATGAGCCTAATGTAAGTTTTTATGAAAAACCAACTATCTAAGTAACTGTCAGTGTTGTGGATGTCCTGGCATGAATTTAGCTTTCCTTATGAAAGACTAGACTCCTCTTACAGTTAACCAAATGTCAGTATGAAGTCGTCAAATATTGCTGAACACCACTTAACCTATCAGGCATTGCAATGTGATTAGCTCTACTTTCAAATCAGAGAAAATTTTCCTGTTCGTCAGACGTAATTCCTACCCTATAAGGAGAACTGTGATGCAATTTAGTATGAAAAACAATTAGCAAAAGCACTACCAGTCTTGTATAAGATCTGGCATGAATTTAGCAATTCATTTGAAAGTCTAGAATCCATATTATTATTGAATAGCAGTGCACTTAAGCAAGCATGGGAATCTAATAAATCTTGTAAGTAATTTGGAAAATAATTTTCTCCACTGTTTCAAGTGAGTTTCCTGCCCTTTAAGTATGAGTATAAGTAATCCATTATGAAACAGCTCTTAGCAAAGCACTATCAGTCTTGTATGCATCATAGTATTAATCTAGAAATCATTCTACAGAAATATAATCCCTGTTCCAGCTCTCCAAGTCTCTGCATGAAGTCTCTAAACGTTATTCAACACCAGTAAATGTAAGCAAGGAAGAGAATCTAATAGATCTTTCTATGAATTAAAAAAAAAAAAAATCTACACTTCAGTTGTCATTCCAGCGCTGTCAGTATGACTGTAATGTAAAACTATTTAAAAAAGCACTGTCAGTGTTGGCTTAAATTCCGAAATTTTTTCCAGCACTAGAGTCCTTATTCCAGACTTTTGAGATGGGCAGGGCATGTAGCACGTATGGGCAAATCCAGAAATGCATATATAGTGTTAGTAGGGAGGCCGGAGGGAAAAAGACCTTTGGGGAGGCCGAGACGGAGATGGGAAGATAATATTAAAATGGATTTGAGGGATATGATGATAGAGACTGAATTAATCTTGCTCAGGATAGGGACCAATGGCGGGCTTATGTGAGGGCAGCAATGAACCTCCGGGTTCCTTAAAAGCAAGTAAGTAAGTAAGTAAGAGTCCTTATTGCAGGTGTCCAACTATGGGAATAAAGTCATCAAAAGAATATCCAGGCAAAAACACCTAAACTACAACAATTCTAAATTCTTTTCAATTGTAAATATTTATGCAAGAGTTAAGTCGGTAATGCCCCTTCATAAATTGTACATTTTTTTATTTTGTATGTAAAATCAGCAAACAAAAGTACTGTCCGGGTTGTATAAGTCCTGGCAAGAATTTAGCTATCACTATAAAGGACTGGAGTTCCTCTTGCAATTGTCGTAGTGAGACTAGTGGCCAACAGGCTTGGAGCTCACATATTTAGTTTCGTACAGCCCCCAACCCCTTGCAAGGACGAGTTTTGCGTACCTTTAAATTTTTCCTCCCAATTCTCCTCTTTCGATTTTTTGATTCGATTTGCAATTGTCCATGTGTCACTATGATGTCGTCATAGATTTTTCAACACCACTACACCACCAAGGACATGAGAATGAAATAAATCTTGCATGGAATTTAGAAATTATTTATACTAAATTCAAGTTGTCATTTCTGCCCTGTAAGGATGATCGTAAATCAGTTATTGTAATAAATCACTAAAGTGAATAACTCTCATTGTTGTATAAGTCCTGGCATTAATTTATCAACTATTATGGAAGACTAGACCCCTATTGCAGTTTACCAGGTGTCACTATCAACAGTGTTCAACACCACTTAACCTATCAAGCATTGCGATGTGATTAGCTCTACTTTCAATATGGAGAGAATTATCCTACTCCTCAGATCTAATTCCTACCCTATAACAAGAACTGTAATGTAATTTATTATGAAAAACACTTAGCAAAAGCACTGTCATTCTTTTATCAGACCTGGCAACAATTTACCAATTCATATGCAAGTCTACAATTCCTATTGCAGGTTTCCAATTAGGCCTATTTATGTAAAGTCCTCAAACATTATTCAACACCAGTACACTTGTGCAAGTCTGGGAATCTAATAAATCCTATAAAACAATTTGGATAATAATTTCATCCTACACTATATCTCTTTTTCCTGCCTTCTATGTACGAGTACAATAAATTTATTATGAAAGACCACTAAGCAGAGTACTATCATTCTTGTATACATCCTCGTAATGTAATCAGTTTATAGCTGGACACATATTAAGAAGTAAGAAGTTGTTATTCCTGCCCTATAAAATTTAGTGTAAAGTCATTACTCATTGCAGATGACGTGAATATGTTAGGAGAAAATCCACAAACGATTAGGGAAAACATGGGAATTTTACTGGAAGCAAGTAAACCGATCGGTTTGGAAGTAAATCCCGAAAAGACAAAGTATATGATTATGTCTCGTGACCAGAATATTGTACGAAATGGAAATATAAAAATTGGAGATTTATCCTTCGAAGGGGTGGAAAAATTCAAATATCTTGGAGCAACAGTAACAAATATAAATGACACTCGGGAGGAAATTAAATGCAGAATAAATATGGGAAATGAGTGTTATTATTCGGCTGAGAAGCTTTTATCATCTAGTTTGCTGTCAAAAAATCTGAAAGTTAGAATTTATAAATCAGTTATATTACCGGTTGTTCTGTATGGTTGTGAAATGTGGACTCTCACTCTGAGAGAGGAACATATGTTAAGGGTGTTTGAGAATAAGGTGCTTAGGAAAATATTTGGGGCTAAGCGGGATGAAGTTACAGGAGAATGGAGAAAGTTACACAATGCAGAACTTCACGCATTGTATTCTTCACCTGACATAATTAGAAACATTAAATCCAGACGTTTGAGATGGGCAGGGCATGTAGCACGCATGGGCGAATCCAGAAATGCATATAGAGTGTTAGTTGGGAGACCGGAGGGACAAAGACCTTTGGGGAGGCCGAGACGTAGATAGGAGGATAATATTAAAATGGATTTGAGGGAGGTGGGATATGAGGATAGAGACTGGATTAATCTTGCACAGGATAGGGACCGATGGCGGGCTTATGTGCGGGCGGCAATGAACCTTCGGGTTCCTTAAAAGCCATTTGTAAGTAAGTCATTACTCAAAAATTACTTAAAAAATCACTGTCAGTCTTCTATCAAGCTTGGCTTAAATTTTGTAAATTTATGCAACACTAAAGTCTACATTGCAGCTGTCTAAGTGTGAGTATGAAGTCGTGAATTACTATGCAAAACAACAACACAAAAAAAAAGAAGCATGGGAGATATACAATTCAACATTCTTTCCTATTGTAGAAATGTATGCATGAGCTCAGTCGGTAATGCAGCTTTATGAGTTGTAGATTGTAATTTTTTATGTAAAATCTATAAACAAATACACTGTTAGTGTTGTAAAGTCCAGTCTTGTATTCAGCAATCCCTATGCATGACCAGAGTCCCTATTGCAGCTGTCCATGTCTCAGTATAAAGTCGTCAAAGATTATTCAACAACACTATACATATACAAACATGTGAATGTAATAAATCTCGCATGGAATTTGGAAAATATTTATGCTACATTGCATACATCATTCCAGCTCAATAAGTATGAGCATAAAAAATTAATTATGGAAAATCAAAATCTCTCTCAGTAAATAGCCTACTCGCATGAATTTAGCAATCATTATGGAAGGCTCCAATTCCTATTGTAGCTGTCCAATTATCTGTAGTAAGTTGTGAAACACTATTGAACACTAATACACTTAAGTAAACATGGGAATTTAATAAATCTTGCTATGAATATGGAAATAAATTTATTCTACCCTTCAATTCTTATTCCTGCCCTATAAGATTGAGTGTGAAGTCAGTTCTCAAGTAAAATTACTTAAAAAATCACTGCCAGTCTTCTATAAACCCTGACTTAATTTTGGAAATTCATGCAATACTAGAGGCCTTATTGCAGCCGTCCAATTAGTGTTAGTACGAAGTCGTGAATTACTTTTCAAAGCAACAACAACAGATAGAAAAGCAAGGGAGACCTACAATTCCAAATTTTTCTACTTGTAAATATGTATGCTTGAGCTTCGTATTTAATCAGTGATATATTAAGTGTTAAAAGTAGGATAAAAGAATGAAAATTATAAATTCCTTCCTATTGCAGATATTTATGCAAGAGCTCAGTCGGTAATGCAGCTTTATAAATTGTAGATTGAGTCTCTTGTATGTAAAATCATCAAACTAAACACTGTCATTGTTGTTTAAATACTGGTATGAATTTAGCAACCACTATCCAGGATTTGTATCCATACTACACCTGTCCATGTGTCAGCATGAAGTCGTCAAAGAATATTCAATACCGTACCACTACACCTATACAAACATGAGAATGTAAGAAATCTAGAATGGTATTTCGAAAATATTTATACTACATTCCATACATCATTCCTGATCTACAGATATGAGCATGAAGTAATTCATTATGGAAAATCAGTAATTAAAATGTCTGTTAGTGCTGTGTAAGTCCTGGCATGAATTTGGCAATCATTACGCAAAACTAGAAACCCTATTGAAGCTGTCCAATTAGCTGTATGAATTCTCGAAGCACTGCTGAACACCAGTACACTTAAGCAAACATTAGAATCTAATAAATCTTACTATGAACTTGAGAAAAAAATTTATTCTACACTTCAGTTGCCATTTCTGCCCTATAGGATTGAATGTAATATTATTTCTCATGTACAGTTGCTTATAAAATCACTGTCATTCTTGTATAAATCCTGGCTAAAATTTTGCACATTTATGCAACACTAGAGTCGTGATTACAGCTGTCAAAGTATGAGTATGATGCCGTGAAAAAATTCTTTGCAAAGCAACAACACTACAAAAAAATAAACAAGCACAGATGATACAATTCCACATCCTTTCCTAGTGTAGAAATTTATGCATGAAAACAGTCGATAATGCAGCTGTATGAGTTGTACATAAAGGATTTTTTTTTTTTTTTGTGTAAAATCAGCTAACAAAACATTGTCAGAGTTTTATAAGTCTTAGCATCAATTTAGCAACCACAATGCAGTACTAGAGTCATTATTACAGCTGCCCATGTGTCAGTATGAAGTCGTCAAAGATTACTCAACATCACTCACTACACATGTACAAGCATGAGTATGTAACAAATCTTGCATGACATTTGGAAAGTATATATATTACACTTAATATATGATTCTTGCTCTATAAGTATGAGCACAAGACAATTTACTAAAGAAATTCATTAATCATTATCTCTGTCAGTGTTGTATAAGACCTGGCATGAAATTAGCAAACATTATGCAAGACTAGAATCCCTATTGCAACCTCCAAATTATTTGCATGAAGTGGTGAAACTTTATTCAGCAACAGTATATTAAAGCAAATATTGCAATCTAATAGATTTTGATATGAATTAGAGAAAAATTTTATTCTACAATCCAGTTGTCATTCTTGCCCTATAGGATTGAGTATAAAATCATTTGTCAAGTAAAATTACTTAAAAAAAACACTGTCAGTATTGAATAAACTCTGCCTTAATTTCTGCAAATTTGTTGAACACTGGAGACCTTAATGCTTTTGTCCAGATATGAGTATGAATTCGTGATTTACTTTTGAAAGTAAGAACACAAATAGAAGCACGGGAGGATTACACATCTAAATTTTTCTTACTTACTTCTTATGGCTTTTAATGAACCCGGAGGTTCACTGCCACACTCACAGAAGCCTGCCATCTGTCTCTATCCTGAGCGAGATTAATCCAGTCTCTACAATCATATCCCATTTTAATATTATCCTTCTATCTATGTCTCAGAGTCTCCAACGGTCTTTTCCCTTCGACCTTCCAACTAACAATCTACATGTATTTTTCAATTCGTCCATATGTGCTACATGCCCTGCCCATCTCAACTGTTTCAATTTTTCTACTTGTAAATATTTATGCACGAGTTCAGTCGGTAATGCAGCTTTATGACTTTTAGATTAGGGGATTTTTTTTGTGAAATCAGCAAACAAAAGCTTGTCAGTGCTGTGTAAGTCCTGGCATGAATTTAGCAACCACTATGCAGGACTGCAGTCTCTATTGCAGCTGTCAATGTGTCAGTATGAAGTCGTCAAAGATTATTCAACACCACTACACCTATACAAACATGAGAATATAATAAATCTTGCATGGAATTTTGGAAAATATTTTTTTCTACGCTTAAGTGGTTATTCATGCCCTGTAAGTACGAGTGTGAAGTATGTCTTTATGAAAAATCATTAACCTAAGCAACTGTCAGTGTTGCATAAGTCTTGGCATGTTTTTAGCAATTATTATGGAAGACAAGAGACCCTATTGCAAATCTTCCATTATGTGTAGGAAGTTGTGAAGCACTATTGATCACCAGCACACACAAGCAAACATTGCATTATAATAAATCTTGCTATGAATTTGGGAAAAAATTTATTCTACACTTCACTTGTCATTCCTGCCCAATAGAACACAACCTACTTCAATGTAGTAACACAAACAATAAACTGCAGGAAATAATGAAAAACCACTCGTTACATAAAATTCTCCCAATCGACAGTTCTGGAAAATTGCATATTTGATTTACAGTGGACATCATGTAATCAGCTTATAGCTGGACACACGTCTTAAGAAGTAAGTTGTCATGTCTGCCCTACAGAATTTAGTGTAATGTCATTACTCAAAGATTACTTAAAAAATTAATTGTCAGTCTTCTATGAAGCTTGGCTAAAATTTTGCAAATTTATGCAATACTAGAGTCTACATTGCAGCTGTCTAAGTGTGAGTATGAAGTTATGAACTACTATTCAAAGCAATAACACAAAAAAAAAAAAAAAAAGAAGAAGCCATGGGAGACAACAATTCCACATTCCTTCCCATTGTAGAAATGTAAGATGAGCTCAGTCGGTAATGCAGCTTTATGAGTTGTAGATTGTCATTTTTTTTGTACAATCTAGAAACAAATGCACTGTTGTGTTGTATAAGTCCTGTCTTAAATTCAACAATCCCTATGCAAGACTAGAGTCCCTATTGCAGCTGTCCATGTGTCAGTATGAAGTCGTCAAAGATTATTCAACAACACTATGCATATACCAACATGAGAATGTAATAAATCTGGTATGGAACTTGGAAAATGTTTATGCTACATTGCTTACATCAATCCAGCTCAATAAGTATGAGCATAAAAAAATTCATTACCACGGAAAATCAAAATCTCTGTCAGTGTTTTATAAGTAGCCTACTCACATGAATTTAGCAATCATTATGGAAGGCTCCAATCCCTATTGTAGCTGTCCAATTATCTGTAGTAAGTTGTGAAACACTACTGAACACTAATACACTTAAGTAAACATGGGAATTTAATAAATCTTGCTATGAATATGGAAATAAATTTATTCTACCCTTCAATTCTTATTCCTGCCTTATAAGATTGAGTGTGAAGTCAGTAATCAAGTAAAATTACTTAAAAAATCACTGCTAGTATTCTATAAACCCTGGCTTAATTTTGGACATTTATAGAATACTATAGGCCTTATTGCAATCATCCTTGTGTTAGTACGAAGTCGTGAATTACTCTTCAAAGCAATAACAACAGAAAAAAAAGCAGGAAAGACCTAGAATTCCAAATTTTTCTACTTGTAAATATGTATGCATGAGATTAGTATTTAATCAGTGATATAATAAGTGTTAAAAGTAGGATAAAAAAATGAAAATTATAAATTCTTTCCTATTTTAGATATTTAGGCCAGTCGGTCATGCAGCTTTGTAAGTTGTAGATTGGGTCTTTTCTTTATGTAAAATCAGCAGACTAAACACTGTCATTGTTGTTTAAATACTGGCATCAATTTAAAACCACTATCCAGGATTTGAGTCCACAGTGCACCTGTCCATGTGTCAGTATGAAGTCGTCAAAAAATATTCAATACTGTACCACTACACCTATTCAAGCATGAGAATGTAAGAAATCTTGAATGGTATTTCGAAAATATTTATACTATATTCCATACATCATTCCTGATCTATAGATATGAGCATGAAGTAATTCATTATGGAAAATTACTAATCAAAATCTCTGTCAGTGTTTTGTAAGTCCTGGCGTGAATTTAGCAATCATTATGCAAAACTTGAGACCTTATTGACTCTGTCTAATTATCTGAATGAATTCGTGAAGCACTGCTGAACACCAGTACACTTAAGGAAACATTAGAGTCTAATAAATTTTACTATGAATTTGAGAAAAAAAATTATTCTACACTTCAGTTGCCATTTCTGCAATCATTGAGTGTAATACCATTTCTCATGAAAGTTACTTGAAAAAAATCACTGTCAGTCTTGTATAAACCCTGGCTAAAATTTTGCAAATTTATGCAACACTAGAATCCTCATTACAGCTGTCGAAGTATGAGTATGAAATAGTGAATAATTACTTTTCAAAGCAACAACACCAAAAAAAGAAAAATAGAAGCACGGAAGACATACAATTCCACATTCTTTCCCCCTTGTAGAAACTTGTGCATGACCTCAGTCGGTAATGCAGCTTTATGAGTTGTAGATTGTAATTTTTATGTAAAATCTGCAAACAAATGCACCGTCAGTGTTATACAAGTTTTGGCATGAATTTAGCAATGAAGTCGTGAAAGATTATTCATCACCATTACACCTATACATACATGAGAAAGTAATAAATCTTGCATAGAATTTGAAAAAAATATATATACTACCTAAGCAGCTATCTAAGTATCAGTATCAAGCAGGGCTACAGTCGTGCCAGGGCAAGCCAAGGTTCCTCCCCGGTACTTTTTTCTTTAACCTGGTAGCACCCTGCTTTTTTTAAAATAATTATCTTACTAGCACCTTATTAAACTTTGTATTTGAAAGTGTGGATTAGTAATAATAATAATACACTTTTTACGAAATGCCTTATCAAAATTTTGCTTATGACTGCACTGGTAACAAGCCATCAACTTTTATTCAACAAACAAGAGCATACGAAGCATGGAATGTAATAAATCTTAGTACGAATTTTTAGAAATATTAACAATGTGCAATGGTTCAGTTGGTAATACATCTGTTTAAGCATTAATTAACATCAAGTCATTTATCATGTGAAATTTAAAACGAAAGTAGGGCCTACTGACATGAAGTTGGCAATTTATATCATTATTGTAGTTCTTGTCGTCATTCGTATCATTGTCATTGTGATTTTCATGCTCTTTGTCCTCATTCTTATTGTAGTTCTTGTAGTCATTCTTATCATTGTCCTTATTGTGATTATCATGCTGTATGTCGTGATTATTGTGATGCTTGTTGACCTTGTCATTGTGCTTATGTTTTCTTTATCATAGTTTTTGTTGTCTTTTTCATTGTCTTTATTTTGGAATAGTCACGACAAAAGTGGGAGTTCATTGAAAATATGCATGCACCGTCAAATTTAGTCCTGCATGGTTATGTCTATAATATATCTCATACAATACAATTCCCGGATAAACTGACTCATAGATACCAATTGCAACCGAAATCCGTATCAGATTAGGAAAAACTGCTGCACACAAACAGGTGGCATTAGGGGAGCTTAATTGTGCCTTTCTGTGAAAATCTAGAAATAGTAGTTTGGCAGCACAACACCTTCTCTTTCTCTGTTCTTTCTATAATGGAAAACTGAAAGCAATTTACTTTTAAATAACAGTCACGTGTATCACTTGTAACTAATTCAACTGTTCATAGTATAAATACTCGTCAAAGAATTACTTCATGGCAAGTCTATCATACTATCAAAAAGGAGTGAGTTATATGGCAGTAACAACGTTTAATAAACTCCCTATTAAAAATCGAACTTAAAACTTCTGTAGCCTATACCAGGTAATTCGTGTCTAATGACCCGCGCTTTAGGAATCGGTTCTACAGGCCATTTTGGCATAAATGTCATATGAACATGGTTCCTATATTATCGGCAGTTAAGAAGTTACAGCTGATTGAATCCTACGAATGGATGCTGCACCCTGAACTCATTTCACCGGCATTATCACCTTCACTTCATTCTGACGCTAAATAACCCAAGATGTTGATGCAGCATCGTAAAATAACCCACTAACCCTACGAATGAAACAGTAACCTTGAGTAGAACTAAGAGTTGTGCACTTAAAATACACAGAAATATTAATTCAAACTACTGTACTACAGTAATCACAAAATAAACATATCTCAGTTTGGAGCACAAAATAAACATACCACAGTTTGGAACACAAAATAAATATACCTCAGTTTGGAAGCAGATGTTTCTCCTTCCATTTCGATGCACTTGGCTGCACGCATGTGAATGGCGTGCATGTAGTATTCCGTACCTTGGTACGGCTGTAGGTACCTGAAAAGCTGAAAATCACCTGACGTATCTTCCCCTTTTCCTCCGTACTTCACGTCAATGCGCAACCCTCCATTTAGTTTACTTTCCAATGTTTCTATTATGATGCAACTCCAAAGCCTGATTCACATTATTACGTTCGAATTTTTACAAATAATTTAAAAAATAATCGAATCCATGTCCATATGACATTTTATACTGAATATCACCTATAGAACTGATTCCTAACGCGACCTACAAAACCGATTTCTAACGAGTGAGTATATTTCAACTAGACTGCGACTATGAATTACGACTTTGTAGTACGGTACTATTACGATTTGTTAACCTGTCGTTGAAAGTAAATAAATACAAAACAATACAATACAATACAATGATACTAATATTTCAAAGAGTAACACTTTACCAAATCCAGACCAGGTGACGACAGCTTCTCCCTGCAAAAAAATAAACATTTCCCATTACACCACAGTCAGAACAATGTACTATTACAACACCACACTCAACTGTAGAAAGTCACAGACATGTTAGAAGATACAAACAATAAGGGACTGATACTACAAAAGAGAAGTTGGAGGATATATGAGACATTGCAAATATTAGGGATCTACATGCAAAATACACTCTTTGTCAAGTTGACGCCTAATATCCACAGCACTTCATATCCTGTCAAGGTGTGAATGTGGAATATGGACCAAACCACCTCCACTTTGACCGCTGATATGGATGCAGCCATTGTGCAAATTTAAAGTTTTGACATAGGCTATAAATGGCCAGTTCGTCACCCATAGACTAAATTTGAATCTTTTGACAGAAAACATTGCTATTTCAGATTGGAGTTAAAATACAGAATAATACTTAATATAGATGTCAGTCTAAAAGACACCTCAAAACGAGGTCTGCGAACTTGTTATCATGCCGATGAGAGTTGTGACGGTATTGAATACAACCCGCTAAACACAGGGAGCATAAAAAAGAAAAGGGGGGCATTTATCTATCAATGATGGTGTACAAAAATTTAGGGTTCTTCAGGTTTCACTAAACTGTTTATAATTTACTGGTTGAGTGTTAGAGAAGGCCATATGGCCTTAACTCTGCCAGGTTAAATAATTTATTATTATTATTATTATTATTATTATTATTATTATTATTATTATTATTATTATTATTATTATTGACCTATATACTCTGAGTATTTACGTTTAAAATTTATATTCTTCCATTTTATCTTAATTTTTACTGTGTCGAAAACATATAGTGAGATTATAATAATTGGCTAATATTCCTCTCTTACCAAGTAACTTTTCGTCTTTTAAGGGATTATTATTATTAGTATTATTATTATTATTAACTATTATTATTAGTATTATTATTATTATTATTATTATTATTATTATTATTATTATTATTATTATTATTAATATTTTTATTATTATTTATTATTATTATTATTTATTATTTATTATTTATTATTTATTATTTATTATTTATTATTATTATTATTATTATTATTATTTTACAATTTTAATTTTAAAAATGTTCCCAAATGCAAACATAGCTACTATCTTGGCAGCAAATAAAGAAAAGGGATAGATATTTTGCTTTCACAAGTATTATTTTAAATAAATATAAGTCTAACGATTGCATTGTGTTTTCAAATGTGTCAGTCTGTAAATTCGCTTCTTCATTTATTCCTTAACAAGTGAACAGGTTCAAAACTTTCCTGGTGAAATGCGGGAATTATTGTGTTTACTGTTATTACTCGCTGCATTCTATGCTGTCCTTCGGTTTTAACTTACAACATTTGCCAAAGTAAAAAAAAAATTAATAAGAGTGAAAAAAATTCTCAGCTTGAGAATATTCCCAAAAACATCCAGAATATTCTCAAATCTCTTTCCCCTAGGAATATACCCATGTCCCAACACTATGTAGCTCGCAGATGTTTCATAGAGGTTTAGTCAGTTACAACAAATATTCCAATAGTACACAGAAGTAACATTCTCGTAATACTCACAGCACTGTGCAGTGGCCAGGCATCTGTGCGGATCATCTGGGACACGGCAGCCCGACACCGAAAGGCTGCAGCACGCGGCACTGAACGTCCAAGTCTAATTTGTCTAAGTCCTGAGTTCTGAAATTTGTGACAGTCTAGGAGAGGTTAGTTTAGGCTTTTCATATGTCTTGCATATACGAATCTCTGATATATTGCGTTAGGTTAGGTTAGGTTAGGTTAGGTTAGTTCAGGTTTCCTTTCATATACTAATCTGCGACTGATTAGGTTAGTTGAGTTTAGTCTTTTGGTGTCGGTATAGATCAGTTTCTGTAAGATGCGTTTCCAATTCACTGTGGGCTAAAGCAAGGAGATGCACTATCACCTTTACTTTTTAACTTTGCTCTAGAGTATACCATTAGGAAAATCCAGGATAATAGAGAGGGTTTGGAATTGAACGGGTTACATCAGCTGCTTGTCTATGCAGATGACGTGAATATGTTACAAATCCTCAAAGGATTAGGGAAAACACGAGAATTTTACTGGAAGCAAGTAAAGAGATAGGTTTGGAAGTAAATCCCGAAAAGACAAGATATATGATTATGTCTCGTGACGAGAATATTGTACGAAATGGAAATATAAAAATTGGAAATTTATCTTTTGAAGAGGTGGAGAAGTTCAAATATCTTGGAGCAACAGTAACAAATATAAATGATACTCGAGAGGAAATTAAACACAGAATAAATATGGGAAATGCCTGTTATTATTCGGTTGAGAAGCTTTTATCATCCAGTCAGCTGTCAAAAAATCTGAAAGTTAGAATTTATAAAACAGTTATATTACCGGTTGTTCTTTATGGTTGTGAAACTTGGACTCTTACTTTGAGAGAGGAACATAGGTTAAGGGTGTTTGAGAATAAGGTGCTTAGGAAAATATTTGGGACTAAGAGGGATGAAGTTACAGGAGAATGGAGAAAGTTACACAACACAGAACTGCACGCATTATATTCTTCACCTGACATAATTAGGAACATTAAATCCAGACGTTTGAGAAGGGGCAGGGCATGTAGCACGTATGGGCGAATCCAGAAATGCATGTAGTGTGTTAGTTGGGAGGCCGGAGAGAAAAAGACCTTTGGGGATGCCAAGACGTAGATGGGAAGATAATATTAAAATGGATTTGAGGGAGGTGGGATATGATGATAGAGAATGGATTAATCTTGCTCAGGATAGGGACCAATGGCGGGCTTATGTGAGGGCGGCAATGAACCTCCGGGTTCCTTAAAAGCCAGTAAGTAAGTAAGTAAGTAAGTAAGTAAGTAAGTAAGTAAGTAAGTAAGTAAGTAAGTAAGTAAGTAAGTAAGTAAGTAAGTAAGTAAGTAAGTAAGTAAGTCTTTTGGTATGTCTTGCATATGCTAAGTGAAGTGAAATGTCCGTTTGGCAATCATTCTGAAGTGTTGTTGTTTAGTCAACTGTCCGAAGAAAGGTTTCATCCTCATAAGTGAGACCAATAAGATATCACTTACGGGGAAATTAAATAAAGGGTAGAATGGCCAATTCTACCTCTTTATTCTTTCGAAATTTCACCCAACTTCTGATATGGTTTTAAGTCAATTGACGTCCTGTATGAATTCTTCACATTTCAAAGTACGTTCTCTCTTAAAAGTAGTCAATTCTTCCACCGTTTTCGTCAAAAAAGTCCTTCAGTGCCGCGTACTATAGAAACCCCGTCCAGTTTCTATTCCAATTGATTCTGTGGTTCTGTCTGGAAAGAAAACAAAAAATAGGTGCAGTGTACTTGGACTGTAACAACACATACCATAGTACACAGGCGTAATACTCTAGAAAGGCACTGCAATACTCACGGGTCTTCTACGGAGGTATTCCTCTGCGGCACATCTGGGGCACGGCAGCCTGATATCCAGGTGGTTGGTTCTGCAGTTCTTCCTTAGAGGCAACAAAACAAAATGGGTGCAATGTAGTTGACCAGTTAAATCAAGAATTTCAGTAGTACACAGAAGTAAATTCTGGTAAGACACTGCAATACTCACAGCTTTGTTATTCTTCTGTGGATATTCTTCTTTCTTCTGTGGAGGTATTCTTCTTTCTTCTGCGGTGGTATTCTTCTTTCTTCTTTCTTCTGCAGATCATCTGGGGCATGGCAGCCTGACGTTCAAGTGATTCTGCAGTTCTTCCTTAGAAACAACAAAACAAAATGGGTGCAATGTAATTGACCAGTTACATCAAGAATTTCAGTAGTACACAGAAGTAAATTCTGGTAAGACACTGCAATACTCACAGCGTTGTTAGTTATGATGCAGAACTCCATCAATTATAGCTACAGCACTGGGTCGACGTGACGCATTTGCATAGCGTTGAGCAGGTATTCTTCCTGCGGTGGTATTCTTCTTTCTCCTTTCTTCTGCGGTGGTATTCTTCTTTCTTCTGCGGTGGTAGTCTTCTTTCTTCTACGGAGAATCTGGGGCATGACGTTCAAGTGATTCTGCAGTTCTTCCTTAGAAACAACAAAACAAAAAGGGTGAAATGTAGTTGAATAGTTACAACAAGGATTTAAATAGTAGACAGAAGTAAATTCTGGTAAGACACTGCAATACTCACAGCTTTGTTAGTTATTATGCAGAACTCCATCAATTATAGCTACAGCATTGGGTCGACGTGACGCATCTGCATAGCGTTGGGCAGGTATTCTTCCTGCGGTGGTATTCTTCTTTCTTCTGCGGTGGTATTCTTCTTTCTTCTGCGGTGATATTCTTCTTTCTTTTGCGATGGCATTCCTCTTTCTTCTACGGAGCATCTGGGGCATGACGTTCAAGTGATTCTGCAGTTCTTCCTTAGAAACAACAAAACAAAATGGTTGAAATGTAGTTGAACAGTTACAACAAGGATTTCAATAGTACACAGAAGTAAATTCTGATAAGACACTGCAATACTCACAGCTTCGTTAGTTATGATGCAGGACTCCATCAATTATAGCTACAGCACTGGGTCGACGTGACGCATTTGCATAGCGTTGAGCAGGTATTCTTCCTGCGGTGGTATTCTTCTTTCTCCTTTCTTCTGCGGTGGTATTCTTCTTTCTTCTGCGGTGGTAGTCTTCTTTCTTCTACGGAGAATCTGGGGCATGACGTTCAAGTGATTCTGCAGTTCTTCCTTAGAAACAACAAAACAAAACGGGTGAAATGTAGTTGAACAGTTACAACAAGGATTTCAATAATACACAGAAGTAAATTCTGGTAAGACACTGCAATACTCACAGCTTCGTTAGTTATGATGCAGAACTCCATCAATTATAGCTACAGCATTGGGTCGACATGACGTATCTGCATAGCGTTGGGCAAGTATTCTTCCTGCGGTGATATTCTTCTTTCTTCTGCGGTGGTATTCTTCTTTCTTCTGCGATGGTATTCTTCTTTCTTCTACGGAGCATCTGGGGCATGACGTTCAAGTGATTCTGCAGTTCTTCCTTAGAAAAAAAACAAAACAAAAAGGGTGAAATGTAGTTTAACAGTTACAACAAGGATTTCAATAGCAGACAGAAGTAAATTCTGGTAAGACACTGCAATACTCACAGCTTTGTTATGATGCAGAACTCCATCAATTACAGCCACAGCATTGGGTCGACGTGACGCATCTGCACAGCGTCGGACAGATATTCTTCTGCGGAGATATTCTTCTGCAGAGGTATTCTTCTGCGGAGATATTCTTCTGCAGAGATATTCTTCTGCAGAGCATCTGGGGTCACAGCTCTGGGTTAATGTGACGCATCTGCACAGCGTTGGGCAAGGCAGTCAAATTCTTGTATGAAGCATCTGGGGCAGGCTGACGTCCACGGACTTTTCTATAGCACTCGACACTGAAACTTCCAAATTGCATTTATGAGAGGTTGCTTTAAGCTTTAAGTCTGTATGTATTTATTTACACTGCAAATGACCAAATACCCGCTGGCAGTAGTAATTTCATTATAATTAGTAATGACAGTTAAATAACCTAATTTTCCATTACAACCTGCAAATATGACACGCACATTGTTAATAAAGGGCGTGTGGTAGTGTCGCAGTTAGGACGTAATGCTACAAAGCCGGAAGGTCGCTGATTCGATAGGACACGACTGCCTGGCGGAATATTTATATAAGCTGGGTGGGTGATTGCTGTCTTCATGCCTGTGATACTGGGTGATGTTGCAGCAGTGACTGGTCGGCCGGAACGTGCTTCGTCGGCGGTCCGAAGTGGTGAAAGTCAGAAGGTGCGAAGTCTGAGCTGTAGGTTGGATGATTGCTGTCTTCATGCCTGTGATACTGGGTGACGCTGCAGCGGTGACTGGTCGGCCGGAACGTGCTTTGTCGGTGGTCCGAAGTGGTGAAAGTCAGACGGTGCGAAGTCTGAGCTGTAGGGTGGGTGATTGCTGTCTTCATGCCTGTGATACTGGGTGATGTTGCAGCGGTGACTGGTCGGCTGGAACGTGCTTCGTCGGCGGTCCGAAGTGGTGAAAGTCAGACGGTGCGAAGTCTGAGCTGTAGGGTGGGTGATTGCTGTCTTCATGCCTGTGATACTGGGTGATGTTGCAGCGGTGACTGGTCGGCCGGAACGTGCTTCGTCGGCGGTACGAAGTGGTGAAAGTCAGACGGTGCGAAGTCTGAGCTGTAGGGTGGGTGATTGCTGTCTTCATGCCTGTGATACTGGGTGATGTTGCAGCGGTGACTGGTCGGCCGGAACGTGCTTCGTCGGCGGTCTTCTTCAAAGAACCTGGAGATCTTGCTACGGTTCAGACGATCAAGCGCCATACACCTCTAATATCTTCATGCAGTAGTTTCAGCCAGGATGACATCCGATCGAACTACTGTTGTCCGTAGCGCAAGATTCAAACTAACTATCTGCCAACTTTGAACTCCTAACCAAAATAGTATACCGTAAAGAAATTATAGTGCGTTACTTTCCGATCTACCTAGTATGTTTTATTGCTTACCTATCTCTGTTTTAAAGTAATATTAACTGGAATCTTCTACAATCACTACTATTGGACTACGACATTAAGAAAGAGTATGAAAAGAAAAACCGGTGATCGAACCCTCACATGCAGTCGAAGTACTCATAGAACCCATTACTATAACTGAGAGCCATTAATTACCTTCAGAGACCCGCATATTAGAAATTAATGCTTCTTTCTCAAACGCGGCCTATAAACCAATATATTAATTATTCAACCCATTTATATCTCATTATTATTACAGCTGCGTTCAATCATTATTAAAACTATTCTTGTACAGAGAATCTGGGTAAATAGACGTCCAAGGGGTTTTCTATAGCACGTGACACTGAAATTCCAACTTCAATTTTTCTAATTTTCATGGCACACAGTAACACAAAGAATATGCTAAGGTTCGAGAAACTAATGAGCGATCACCAAGCTTTGGAAGCACTCGTATAAAGGTGCATTCATACTAATATATGAAAAAACAACAAAAACATTATTCTAATAGAGAGTATATGACCTGTCAGGCCGAATTACTTGCCTGACTCTTCGAGGCATGGATGAAATCAAATGTCGATACTGTATCCCAGGCTTCTGGAATTTGAGTCACAAGGCGTCCTTTGTCCTGCATTGATTTGCAGGCCACTTCGACATCATTTCTTTTCTTCAGCACTGGCCGTACATTTTCAATGGGATTGGAATCGGGTCAGCAGAGAGAGTTTCCACATTTCCTTCAAAAAAGGCTTCACTATTGCGTGCTATGGAAAGCACCATACAAGACGGTACACCAGTTGATTCTGCTGTTCTACCTAAGGGGTAACAAAACAAATCTGGTGCATTGGCGGTCATGACAAATGTTCCAACACTACAAAGAAGTAATATTCCAGTCAGACAATGCAATACTCACAGAATGGTTAGCTATGATGCAAAACTCCACCAGTTACAGCCACAGGCCTGGGTCCATGGATAGGCGGAGAGAGAACCGTTTCCGCCAAGTTTAAGGGGAAATGCCCCTCCATGCCCGTGCCCATAACTCCGCGTATGGGTCCACGTGATGGACTGGAACAGTGTTGGGCATCTGATGCACGGCATGCTGACGTACACGGACTTTTCTACAGGACACGACACTGAAACTTCCAACTTGCATTTTTCTTAGTTCTGATATATGGAAATTTGTGAGAAGTTAGGTGAGGTTACTTTAGGCTTTTGGTGTTCTATTTTTTGTTTAACAAACACCTTTAGTAAGCCGGTAATTGTATTTTTTTAACATTTAAATCATTGAATGTTGTGGCATTGATGTGCACACACAAAAACGAAAGGTAAGCTTTTTCTTTTTTTCCATCTAATACAAATGAAAATAAATAATAAAGGAACAAATCCCAACAAAAATAAAAAGTATTATATGAAATAAAAGAAAAAAAAACAAAAAACATTCTTCTGATACATAGTATGTGGCCTGCCAAGCCGAATTACTTCCCTGAATCTTTGAGGCATGGATGAAATGAAATGCCGTTACTGTATCCCAGGCTTCTGGAATTGAGTCACAAGACATCCTTTGTCCTGAGTTGATTTGCAGGCCACTTCGACATCATTTCTTTCTTCACTTCTGACCGTACATTTTCAATGGGATTGGAATCGGTTGAGCAGGGAGACAGTTTCCATATTTCCTTCAAAAAAGGCTTTGTTGTTGCGTCCTATAGAAAGCACCGTCCAGGCGGTACACCAGTTGATTCTGCTATTCGACCTAAATGGTAACAAAACAAATCTGATGCATTGGGGGGTTATGACAAATATTCCAACACTACAAAGAAGTAATATTCCGGTCAGACAATGCAATACTCACAGAATTGTTAGCTATGATGCAGGACTCCACCAGTTACAGCCACAGGCCTGGGTCCACGCATAGGCGGAGAGAGAACTGTTTCGGCCAAGTTTTGGAGGATTGTGTCCCCCATGCCTTCACCCAAAACTCCGTCTACGGGTCTATGTGATGCACTAGTACAGTGTTGGGCTTCTGTGACACGGCATGCTGACGTACTCGGACTTTTCTACAGGACACGACACTGAAACTTCCAACTTGCATTTTTCTTAGTTCTGATGTATGGAAATTTTTGAGAAGTTAGGTGAGGTTACTTTAGCCTTTTGGTGTGTCCATCTTACTTTTATTTTTTGCTTAACAAAACACCTTTAGCATGCCAGTTATTGTATTTTTTTTAACATTTAAATCACTGAAGTTGTGGCATTGAAGTGCACACACAAAAACAAAAGATAAGCTTTTTCATTTTTTTCCATCCAATGCTAATGAAAATAAATAATGAAGGAACAAATCCAAACAAAAATAAATGGTCTTATTTGAAAAAAAAAACAAGAAAACATTCTTATAATAGAGAGTATGTGACCTGTCAGGCCGAATTACTTCCCTGAATTTTCGAGGCATGGATGAAATCAAATGTCGATACTGTATCGCAGGCTTCTTGAATTTGAGCCACAAGGCGCCCTTTGTCCTGCGTTGATTTGTAGGCCGCTTCGACATTATTCCTTTCTTCAATTCTGGCTGTACATTTTCAATGGGATTGGAATCGGGTGAGCAGGGAGACAGTTTCCACATTATCGTCAAAAAAGACTTCGCTGTTGCGTGCTATGGAAAGCACCGTCCAGGCAGTACACCAGTTGATTCTGCTGTTCTACCTAAATGGTAACAAAACAAATCTGATGCATTGGAGGGCTATGACAAATATTCCAATAGTTCAAAGAAGCAATATTCCGGTGAGACAATGCAATACTCACAGAATTGTTAGCTATGATGCAGAACTCCACCAGTTACAGCCACAGGCCTGGGTCCACGCATAGGCGGAGAGAGAACCGTTTCAGCGAAGTTTTAGAGGATTGTGTCTCCCATGCCTTCGCCCAAAACTCCGTCTATGGGTCTACATGATGCACTGGTACAGTGTTGGGCTTCTATGGCACGGCATGCTGACGTACACGGACTTTTCTACAGGACATGACACTGAAACTTCCAACTTACATTTTTCTTAGTTCTGATATATGGAAATTTGTGAAAAGTTAGGTGAGGTTAGTTTAAACTTTTGGTGTGTCCATCTTACTTCTATTTTTGTTTAACATGAGGGTTATAGTATTTTTGTAACATTTAAATCATTGAAGTTGTGGCATTGATGTGCACACACAAAAAAGAAAGATAAGCTTTTTCCTTTTTTTTTTTTTTCCATCTAATAATAATGAAAATAAATAATGGAGGAACAAATCACAACAAAAATAAATAGTCTTATATAAAAAAACAACAAAAAAACATTCTTCTAATAGAGATTATGTGACCTGCCAGGCGAAATATTTGCCTAAACCTTCGAGGCATGAATGAAATCAAATGTCGATACTGTATCCCAGGCTTCTGGAATTTGAGCCACAAGGCGTCCTTTGTCCTGCATTGATTTGCAGGCCACTTCGGCATCATTTCTTTCTTCACCTCTGGCTGTACATTTTCAATGGGATTGGAATCGGGTGAGCGAGAAGACAGTTTCCACATTTTCGTCAAAAAAGGCTTCACTGTAGTGTGCTATAGAAAGCACCGTCCTGGCGGTACACCAGTTGATTCTGGTGTTCTACCTAAGGGGTAACAAAACAAATCTGGTGCATTGGCCGGTTGTGACAAATGTTCCAACACTACAAAGAAGTAATATTCCAGTCAGACAATGCAATACTCACAGCATTGTTAGCTATGATGCAGAACATAGGTCCACAGATAGGCGGAGAGAGAACAGTTTCCGCCAAGTTTGAGAGGACAGTGCCCCCATGCTTCCCCATAACTCCGCATATGGGTCCACGTGATGTACTGGTACAGTGTTGGGCATCTGTTGTACAGCATGCTGATGTACACGGACTTTTCTACAGGACACGACACTGAAACTTCTAAGTTGCATTTTTCTTAGTTCTGATATATGGAAATTTGTGAGAAGTTAGGTGAGGTTAGTTTAGGCTTTTGGTGTGTCCATCTTACTTCTATTTTTTTGTTTAACAAAACAACTTTAGCAAACGGTTGTTGTATTATTTTAACATTTAAATCATTGAAATTGCGGCATTGATGTGCACACACAAAAACGAAAGATAAGCTTTTTCTTTTTTTTCCATCTAATACTAATGGAAATAGATAATGAAGGAAAAATCCCAACAAAAATAAATGGTCTTATATGAAAAAAACAACAAAAAACATTCTTCTAATAGAGAGTATGTGACCTGCCAGGCCGAATTACTTTCCTGAATCTTCGAGGCATGGATGAAATCAAATGTCGATACTGTATCCCAGGCTTCTTGAATTTGAGCCACAGGGCGTCCTTTGTCCTGCGTTGATTTGCAGGCCACTTCGACATCATTTTTTCTTCACCTCTGGCCGTACATTTTCAATGGGATTGGAATCGGGTGAGCAGGAAGACAGTTTCCACATTTTCGTCACAAAAGGCTCGCTGTTGCGTGCTATAGAAAACACAATCCAGGCGGTACACCAGTTGATTCTGCTGTTCTACCTAAGGGGTAACAAAACAAATCTGGTGCATTGGCCGGTTGTGACAAATGTTCCAACACTACAAAGAAGTAATATTCCGGTCACACAATGCAATACTCACAGCATTGTTAGCTATGATGCAGAACTCCACTAGTTACAACCAAAGGCCTGGGTACACGGATAGGCAGAGAGAGAACCGTTTCCGCCAAGTATGGAAGGACAGTGCCCCCCATGCTCCCCCATAACTCCACGTATGGGTCCACGTGATGGACTGGTGCAGCGTTGAGCATCTGTGGCACAGCATGCTGATGTACACGGACTTTCCTACAGGGCACGACACTGAAACTTCCAACTTGCATTTTTCTTAGTTCTGATATATGGAAATTTGTGAGAAGTTAGGTGAGGTTACTTTAGGCTTTTGGTGTTCTATTTTTTGTTTAACAAACACCTTTAGTAAGCCGGTAATTGTATTTTTTTAACATTTAAATCATTGAAGTTGTGGCATTGATATGCACACACAAAAACGAAAGATAAGCTTTTTCTTTTTTTCCATCTAATATTAATGAAAATAAATAATGAAGGAACAAATCTCAACAAAAATTAATAGTCTTATATGAAATAAAAAAAAAACAAAACCAAAAACATTCTTCTAATAGATAGTAGCCTATGTGGCCTGCCAAGCCGTAATACTTGCTTGAACCTTCGAGGCATGGATGAAATCAAATGTCGATACTGTATCCCAGGCTTCTTGAATTTGAGCCACAAGGTGTCCTTTGTCCTGCGTTGATTTGCAGGCCACTTCAACATCATTTCTTTCTTCACCTCTGGCCGTATATTTTCAATGAGATTGGAATCGGGTGAGCAGAGAGACATTTTCCACATTTTCGTCAAAAAAGGCTTCGCTGTTCTGTGCTATAGAAAGCATGGTCCAGGCGGTACACCAGTTGATTCTGCTGTTCTACCTAAAGGGTAGATATTCCAACACTACAAAGAAGTAACATTCCCGTCAGACACTGCAATACTCATAGCAATGTTAGCTATGATGCAGAACTCCATCAGTTAGAGCCACAGTCCTGGGCAAAGCAAAATCATAGAATCCCAACATAACGAGATTATGGGGGACATTATTTATCTCCTCCCCCGTTATAGCTTGACCTTGGTACAGTATATCAGAATATGATCATTTAATAAATGTATTGTAAAATAAATTAAAATTGTTACAAAATATACAGATAATTTTACTTCTTTTTTCCTCTTTACGGAAGAGGGACCCGAAGGCTTATACTGCAGCTTGAGGCTTATTGTGCTTACCTCTCCAATTCTGTGAATGACTGGGTAGCCGAACGGTCGCACTCTTGTACAAGTACAGCACGCCGCACCGTGAACTTAACCCGGGCTATTGTATGGAGGATCACCTAGAACGAATGGATGAGAACAGAATACCTCAAAAAGTGTTTAAAGCAAGATGCTATTCAACAAGAAAGAGAGGAAGACCTGAAATACGATGGATGGATAATATGATGGAAGATCTGAAAATTATGAACGTGAGAAGATGGAGCAAAAAGATTGGAAATAGAAGAGAATGGGGACTGATTGTGAAGGAGACAAAGGCTCGCATAGGGCTGTAGTGCCGAGCAGTAAGTATTGTATGGATGATGATGATATGTGAATTAATGACGGCGAAATGAGTCCGAGGTCCAACACCGACAATTACCCAAGCAATTCTGCTTCAATCGGTTGAGGAAAAACCCCAACCAAGTAACTTGTCCCAACCAGGATTAGAACCCGAGCCCGCTCATTTCATGACCAGACGTGTTAACCATTACTTCAAAACGGTGGACCAATTTTACATTTACTTTATCTAATAAAGCAAGATATCATATGAAATGTAAATTGTAATATTTCATTTAATCTCGTCTTTAAGTTTACACATTATACCGGGATCACTTCTTTTTTTTTTTTGCGTTGTTGTGCAGTGTGTTATTCATATTTCTCCATGTGGCTGCTTGAGCACTTGCAGAGTTCTAACACATCAGTACAGACTGAAACAAAAAGAAAACATTACAGTGCTTCCATGATATTCTATACATTCAGAAATTTAAAATATTATGTTATAATCCAGGCACATGATCTGAAGATATCAATTCGTCAATTTAAGAACAGAAACTTAATCATAAACAAAAGCAAGAAAAATCTTTTGAATTCAATATTTTCTAACGTTAATAGAAAAAAATGAGTTCGACCAAGTTTAAGAGGGCAATGCCCCCCGTGCCCCCCCCCATAACGCCGTCTATGGGCCCAGGTGATGCACTGGTACAGTGTTGGGCATCTAGGGCATGACATACTGACGTACAGGGACTTTTCTACAGGACACGACACTGAAACTTCCAACTTGCGTTTTTCTTAGTTTTGATGTACGGAAATTTGTTAGAAGTTTGGTGATATTAGTTTAGGTTTTTGGTGTGTCTTGCCAAATACATTATATAGTATTACCCTAGATCATATATGTAACAGATATGTCGGGCTTATAGGCTTTGAGGTTAACAACTTTTGTCAGGTTTACTACGCTGCCATCTAATTTTACATAAGGAGTCACGTCATAATTCCCATTTGAATTACATTAGCGACTGTGCTGCCATCTCGTGTTCGTTTACGGCGGACGAGTGGCGATCCTGGCGGTTGTTCTCTTCAAAGTGCTGCCGATTTTAACGTAGCGAGGAGTTATCTGTTACATATATGATCTAGGGTATTACCTATACCAGGAATGGCAATAGGCGCGCTTATGAGCAAGTTGCACATAGAGTCAGTAATAGTCCGTAACTCGCTCGTACGAGCTCCACTCATACCCAGCGCACTTGATGAGGAAGAGACTACTTACTAAGCAAAGGTGTAGGTCAGGCATGTCAATTGATGCCCACAGGAGCAAGCGAGCGCTTTAGAGCCCAGGAGAGCCTGAGTGCTTTACAGCGGAAAGGAAAGAGACAGACGAAAGAGGTGGTATATGCTGTTTGGTCGAGCTATATTCAGAGATGGCCAGCACTGATTCAATAGGTAAAGGAAAGAGAACTTATTAAAACTGTATCCATGTTAATTTCTAGATTTGCCTGAGAAGTATAAGTGCATTATAAGAATGTAAGTTTTAATTTTAATGCTCATTTTTCACAAGTTTGATTTTTTTTATTAAAAAGAAATATTTTCTCGGCTTTTCGTACAGAAAAGTGAAATTTTCAGGTATAGGCCTATTTATTTAGTAGCCTTACAGAATGTTTTCGTAAATCTAATATACCGTATATACGTATTGCTGAAGATAGTGTATTGACAATTTTAAAAATATTCGCATGGAAATTGTTTGTAAGGAAATGAATTAACAAGGCAACTACTGTTACATCATAAGCAAAAGATACGTGCCCATGTGTTGTAAAAATGTCAGCTTTATAGCTTCAGTAGATTTCGAGAAAATAATTTAATATTCTGATGATAGGAAGTTGCTCACAAATATCACCTTAAAAGCATAATGCGATAAGAGTTTTGTTATGTAATATTAGTTACACTTAAAACAGATACAGTATCTAGGTAACTTTGCTTTGTACTGTAATATTGTTTCGATTAGTTTATTGATTACTTTTGTAAGGCTAAAGATACCATCAATAAAAATTCCAACTTATCATGTCATACTCAATCTCTTTCTTTGGAATATCACTTTCTTTATGAATGATGTGTTTCATCCACTTACTACAGTATAATATTATACTACTATGGAATTTAAGTGAATATTCCTTCTTAACTCTCTATTATGTTATTAAGATTTAAAACACAAGTGCAATATTAAGAAATCAGTGTTAGTACTTTTGTTTTACAGACAATATAGATAATATTAAACAGAAAGAAGCGATATAAAAATAACGACATAAAATTTCACGTTCCGTTTGAAGTTTGTGCACCACTGTTTTCTTAATCCAACAGGTTGCTTATTCATATATACAACCCTTCCTCTTTCCATACTTAGCGCTTGCTGCCCGCGCACGACGTCAAGGCCAGAAAAATGCGCTTGCTTTGACATCACTGGTGTAGATGGAAAGAGAGAAGCATAAATCTTCAAACCGTTTTAACCCCTACTGGATGGTGACATTCCTTTTAGGAGTACAAAATGGGGAAATGCCTAATGTGTAATATGCAATGTACACGTGATGTGCAGAAAACATAATTTAAAACAATACTACGTAAATCTGGAGTCTATGTACTGTCCATATTTTGTAGTAGGCCTACATATACTTGCAAGACTAAAAACAAACGTAAAGGATACAAAATTAAAAGCTGTTTTGCGGTTTGCAGCATTAAAATATCTTAATCTGGATATTGCGAAAATAAATTAAGAAACAAAGAAAGCCCATTCTTTCAGAAATAGTTCTGAAGATACACAGGCCTTGCTGTTACACTGTTTTCGAAGAGACAAAAGAAACTGTTTCGTAATGGAGTACTTATGTTTTAAGTGTCCATTAAGTTAGAAGTCGGTATGACTCCTGCCAAAATCGAAAAGAAAGAAAAATGTTCACTAATTGTTTTAATGAAAGAAATTTGTTATTTTTAATTCTATTGTTTTCGTACATTTAGACTTAAGCAGTGTGCAAGCCATATTAAATATCTATTTACTGTGATCGAGTAACAAATATTGGTCTTGTTATATTCTCAATGGTTGAGCTGTTTGGAGTTCTTCCATTGCTAATTGTCAAAATTATAACACAACGTTTCGAAGAGTGGACCTCTCTTCTTCGTCTTTATGTGAACACCTACTGTGGGGTCTGTGGGGATCGCTATAAACAGCTAGCCCGTCTGGTTGATCTTGTTACATTCTATTGGTAAAAAACTATAAGTTCTTGTAGTTTCTTAATCTCATCTGTTAGAAAGATTCAATTAATTTTCCTTAAGTATGCATATAGAGTGTTAGTTGGGAGACCGGAGGGAAAAAGACCTTTGGGGAGGCCGAGACGTAGATGGGAGGATAATATTAAAATAGATTTGTGGGAGGTGGGATATGATGATAGAGACTGGATTAACCTTGCATAGGATAGGGACCGATGGCGGGCTTATGTGAGGGCGGCAATGAACCTTCGGGTTCCTTAAAAGCCATTTGTAAGTAAGTAAGTAAGTAACATGCTTTACTGTAGATCTGTATATTTTTCTACGAATAAATTCCTCGAACACGTACAGACACTGCAAATAAGACACAATTTTACTTGTTTATTTATTGCGATTTTTTTTTTCAATAATAATTGTTCAACCCTTGCCCAGGACATTCATCCCTCCATGCCCTCGCTACGATATACATAAACACCCCTTACGAGCAGCACGCTTCGTGAGGTCGCTCGTATGTGTGAGGGTGTTTGCCTAACTCGTTGGTGTTTGCCGCTCCTCAACTAGACTCACACAGGGCGCTGGTGTTGTCCAAAATTGAAACCGTTCTGCGCCATGTTTTCGCAGTCATGGTCTAGTAGCGGTAAATACGATAGAAAATACACAAACGATTAGGAAAAACACGGAAATTTTACTTGATGCAAGTAAAGCGATAGGTTTTGGAAGTAAATCCCGAAAAGATAAAGTATATGATTATGTCTCGTAATCAGAATATTGTACGAAATGGAAACATAAAAATTGGAGATTTATCCTTCGAAGAGGTGGAAAAATGCAAATATCTTGGAGCAACAGTAACAAATGTAAATGACACTCGGGAGGAAATTAAACTCAGAATAAATATGGGAAATGCTTCTTATTATTCGGTTGAGAAGCTTTTGTCATCCAGTCTGCTGTCAAAAAATCTGAAAGTTAGAATTTATAAAACAGTTTATTACCGGTTGTTCTGTATGGTTGTGAAACTTGGACTTTCACTTTGAGAGAGGAACACAGATTAAGAGTGTCTGAGAATAAGGTTCTTAGGAAAATATTTGGGACTAAGAGGGATGAAGTTACAGGAGAATGGAGAAAGTTACACAACACAGAACTGCACGCATTGTATTCTTCACCTGACATAATTAGGAACATTAAATCCAGACGCTTGAGATGGGCAGGGCAAGTAGCACGTATGAGCGAATGCAGAAATGCATATAGAGTGTTAGTTGAGAGATCGGAGGGAAAAAGCCCTTTGGGGAGGCCGGAATTTGAATGGGAGGATAATATTAAAATGGATTTGAGGGAGATGGGATATGATGATAGAGAGTGGATTAATCTTGCCCAGGATAGTGACCAATGTGAGGGCGGCAATGAACCTTCGGGTTCCTTGAAAGGCATTTGTAAGTATTTATTATTATTATTATTATTATTATTATTATTATTATTATTATTATTATTCGTTGTATAATTAGGCCCAATTTATGTGTATATATTTAATTAGACCTATATACTTACAAATTTATACATGCATAAACTGTGTCACGATAAACAAATTATTTATGTTAAATGAATCTGGACTGCTACGATGCTATTTTAAACAATAAGTACAGCCTCACCTTAAACGTGTTTCTCGTTTCGTTGTATTCCTCTTTCTTTGATCTTGTAATTCATAAGATACTTGTCCACATAACTAATACCGGTAACATGTTCACAGTATTTACATTAAATTACACTAACAACTTATTTTTAAAAGAAATTCATTCATCTAGTTTTCAGTTACGCAAATCAATCAATAGTTTTCTTGTAGGAATCTGGCAAAGATTATTTTTATACTGTCAACAATGAATTATTTACTGAATTATTTAGATGGTCGCTCAACAATGTATCTAGTTCCGAAATGAAATTCACTAAGCCTAGAAAAATACCGCGCTTTTGTGATTCTTGTGCTTCGTCATGTCCACGCATTGCGAGTTCAAACATACAACAAAATTTAATGCATTCAATCATTTTCGAAAGAATATGCCTGTTTTTATCTACTTCTTGATTGTGAAGTCTTACAGATTGCTAATACGTAGTGTGAAGTTGAGTACCTATGTTGACGTTACCTTTAAGTGCCACGTCAGTAGCATTATTTATATGCGATTTTGAAGATTCGAGCTTAGAAATCCTTTCAGATAAATGTTTCTGTCGGTTACCCTACTTTTATCCAACTACTGTACTTTCGCCTCCGTACAAAATGCATGGAAAATAAAACTATTATTTTTTTACTGGACATCCATACAACCAGGAACATTTTTTGGTATACCATTCCTTATTGAAATGCTGATTAGCGAGTTTACCCAATCGTTTATTTACTAACCGAGTTATATTTAAGGCGGCCTATCGAGTCCCAATCTTTTTATTTATAATTTTTCTTCTTATCGCCTTGGAAAAATTGGTACACTGATTTACACTGTTCATTGTTCACAATTATAGCCTATTGTAATTACGTATATGAACACACAAATCTTTCGTTTGCACTACAAGCACTAAAACACGTGTGATTCAGTCGTTACTTTACAGCTAAACGCACAATGGAACTGGAAAGTTGACACGACTGCCTGACAACAAATCTGGATGTCGTTGAAGTACCGCTACATAGGGTGGGTAAGTGGACAGTCAGAAACTCGTCCCTTCTTCACAATAGAGTTGGGTCGATTCGTGAACGAATCGTTCATTCGAACGACTAATAATAAAGAATCGTCGTTCAAAAGAATCGTAACGAATCGTCGTTCAAACGAATCGTAACGAATCGTCATTCAAAAGAATATGAAGGAATCGGCATGGTATCGTAACCCACGATTCTATTCGTTGTTTGATGTAACCTGTCAACGGACATTTCCGAACCGTGTCGAATGCTCCCGAGCGAGAGTGAAATCAAAATATGTACTGCATTTGTTAAGTATGGAAAATAATGAACACAAACCTGAAATTTGCATAGTTAAATAGAGATGTAATGCAAAAAATGTACTTCATAATAAGGTTCAGTTGATAAATTATAATTTAGAGACATTATCTTGGGTAATTTTGTAGACTAATGGAGTCCATACTGAATGGTTCCAGCCAATGAGAAAGAGACAATCCAATGTCTCGCCTCTTATGCCATCTATGAGAGAGATGTAGAACGTTTTTGTTCTACGCGTGGTTTGCAAAGGAAAGTGTCTTGCGACGATTCAAAAGAATAGTTGGAATCGCAGACTGGGAAGAATCGTGAACTCGTTGACGATTCAAAAGAATAGTTGGAATCGCAGACTGAGAAGAATCGTGAACGAATCGTTAGAATCGATTCGTAATGTGTGATTGAATCGTTGGAATCGACTTCTGAAAAAGAATCGTGTTGCCCAACTCTACTTCACAATGACAGAGATGGAGGGTAGGTTTCTTTCTCTTTCTAGACAGACTGGCATAGTGGGGTCCTGCAGAGAGTGCCCTAAACACGTGTTACTTTCGCATATGTCTCCTTTCACCCCGCCATCCACCTCTCCTATAACTCAGATCCCAATACAAAGCGCTTTCATCAAGACGGGTCAGCCTACATTCCAGGACAAAGGCAGGGTCCACCGCTCTAGGAGTGCTGCTTAACTTCCAGGAACGAAGCAAAATATCCAAATACTGTATGCATATCATAATAGAAATGGGGGATAAATAAAAAGAATATATCTTATTAATGTTCTTCGATATTCAAATAATGAAAAAAATATTAACATTAAATGTTAAGTGGGGCACTGCCCCAAGTGCCCTTATGGGCGGACCGCCCCTGCATCCCATTGTAAAATGCAGACGTAAACTTCGAAGACTCCTACAAGTTGGCTACTGAATATAATCTAAGCTAACATAGCTTGTTGTAGAGGTTGCATATGTTTTTAATACATTGCCCTCTTCTAAAATGAAATTGTAGCCAGCAATTCCTTACTTAAATTTGTTATTTTTGTTTAATAGCTAGGACTTTTGAGGCGGAATCTAATTAGTTATATTTTTTTTAGGTTGAAAGCATATATTCGGGACCTGATTGAAGACAAAAAGCTTTCCTTGGTTTTTACATAATCTATAGGATCAGAAAAAAAAATTGTCCTTTTCAGTTGTTTTTAAGAGTGTTTAATATAACTAATAGGTTACGTAAATCCTCAATGATTATAAAACAAATATTTTTTTAGGTTGAAAGCATATATTCGGGACCTGATTGAAGACAAAAAGCTTTCCTTGGTTTTTACATAGTCTATAGGAACAGAAAAAAAATATCGTTTTCAGTTGTTTTTAAGAGTGTTTAATATAACTAATAGATAACGTAAATCCTCAATGATTATAAAACAAATATTTTTTTAGGTTGAAAGCATATATTCGGGACCTGATTGAAGACAAAAAGCTTTACTTGGTTTTTACATAGTCTATAGGAACAGAAAAAAATGTAGCTTTCAGTTGTTTTTAAGAGTGTTTAATATAACTAACAGATTACGTAAATCCTCAATGATTATAAAACAAATCCACACGTAAAGCGCATCCCTCATAGTACACGCGCGCTATCTGTTGGTGCTACTGTAATTCAGGATATCCCTATTCCACAGTGACAACTATCATGACTTCCAACCTTCAAAATATCAAGGTGATACGAAACCAAAGACTACTAAAATCTTACTTTCGTCCACTGGGCAGTGCCTCAGCGCGATTGTCCAGTTCTGGAAACAGGATTAAAGCTAGATGGCTGGCGGTTGTCGCCTAGAGTTCCTAGCAGTTGAAATGAACGCTCACGGTTTGTTTACAGCAATGATTACGAACGTAGATCGTTTGACGAGACGCAGATTGCTGGAAGTAAATTCAGGACGCACATGTGTTCAATAATGGATATTTAGAGGTGGCCATGTATGAAATATTCAATCATCTATGAATTATGGCAGCAAAACAAATGAAGAAGTTTTTAGTCTGTAGCAGTTGCACTTGCCATAATTGTCTCACGAAAATATGAGACACTTTTATGCTTTATTTTTTTGTAAAGAAATTTAAGTCCGAAGTTACTTAAAAATGTATGCCTATCAAGAAATTAGCAAAGACAGAACAATGTTCGTTCATGACAAATTATATTTACGTCTATTGGTAGTACTTTCCACTTTCTAAACATTTATACAAATCAAAACAATAATTCCAACACTAATTCATAAATGATTGACTTTTATATTACATATGAAATAAAGTTTGATTAAATTTTAGGATTTTTGTGAGTCCGGACAAAAATTACGGGGACGATGGATACCTAGGCCTAAAAAGGGAATTGTCACGTTTTTACGGGACGTAAGGTAAGCTTACAGCTTCTTCCCTTAATAATAAGAATGCTTAATACAGATATCTTCTAGTAGAAATGGTACCTCCAATATCTTGAATTTATTCCTATTCATTTTTCTGTAAAGTCGTTGACCTATGTTAACTATTTTAGATGACCATCTGTAGTAGATGTAGAGGACGAAACAACACAAATGAGAATTGACAGAGATTACGCTGATAAAGAAACCTCTTGCTGGCAATCATCATAATCACCGGCGATGTGTGTCTGGCGATGGTCGCCGTAAACAAACAGTATAATCAACAGCTCCAATTGTTACAATAATTCGTATCTGACCGTGAACTACTGAAGGCACGTGATACATTATTTCAAGTAAAAGAACTATAGGTCTGTGATCGGGACGTGGACACAATAGAACTGTGATTGCAATTAGGTTGGTAATCGCGATTAGGCCTAGTGACTGTAGTATATCAGAGTATAAGAACTCAATACGGGCTATTCCATATGAAAGCGATCAGTAAAAAATTTCGCATTTTTTTATACTCTAATTTTTCCCTAATTATAGAAGGTGCTGAGGAGAGTACATTTGCAAAAATATACTATCGAAAGTCAAACGGTTTTCGTATTGTTGAGCGACAAATTTAGCGTATTTTAGAAAAACAAGCCTCTTTCAGCGCTCAAAAATCTGGAACCATTTACTGCAGAACATTGAGCGAGAGCTCATTTTGAAGCTGACATTTCGTAGGTTATGATAAGAAGTAATCCTTATTTTTATTGTATACAGAGAGACAGATAATCTGATTTTACTTACTTTTAGGCTTTTTGCCCTTTTTTAAAATGTAAAAAATATTGAGAAAAAACCTTGCATTATTAAGAGGGATTCGGCATTGTTTGCTTAGTGTCACGGCAATAAGTTTCGGGGGTATTAAATAAATTATATTCACACGCCTAGACTTGAAAGGCGCAACACAGCACGCACTGGCAAAGAGATGAAGATAAGCGAGCGTTGGGCGTCATTTTACTCCCCTGTTTATGAAAACTTGTGATAAAGCTAGCCCAGCTATGCGCTACTAGACGAAACATCACGTGTTTATGTCTCCTGGCCTTGCTTGCCTAGGCTAGCTCCCGCCTCACAGTCAGCTGGTTAGCTGAGCGCGTACTATTCATTTTCTTTATTTGATTTTTCAGTACTTTCTTATTAACGTTGCACCAGTAAAAATACGTGTTTATTTGTACTTTCAATGCGGAATCTAACCATATATTTCAAAAATATTTTTTCGTGGGCAAAGGTGTCTTAATTAAGAAAAATCTAAATTTCTCCATTTCCATAAAAAGTAAGAAAAACTGTTTACATGTCAATATAAACTTAACTTTTCAGCATCAAAATAAACCATGATTTTGATGATTGGGTGAAAGGGTTTCGGAGCCACAACAGTTTAAAGTTGCTAATTTTATGAAAATACGATAAATTAAAATATTTTTAATTTAAACACTATGAAGTTCTGATGCCTCAAACTTTGCACAAAGCATTGTATCACAGTTGTCTACGGACAGAAAAAGTTTCATTGTATTTAAAAATTGCAAGGTCTATTTTCTCTATATTTCGGTCGATTTGAGATAGATAAACATGCCGACGTTTGACAGTTGGCGCGACAATAGCAGCTAGCAAGTTATGGGATTGCAGCGAACATAAACACATCAGGGAAATGGTTTTCAGTAATTCATTTGATACTTTTTATGCTACACAGCAGCATTGGCGCAGCCAGAATTTCGCTCTCGGGAAAGCGGAGGAGGTTTTTTTTTTTTTTTTTTTTTTTTTTTTTTCAAAAACTGACTATAATACATACGGCAACAAAACTTTAACGTCTCATTAATTACATTTGGAATGAAACAGAACTTCTCATTGGACTAAATAGATCCAAAATTAAAGCAAACTGTGATACATTTGCTGCTGTGTCCACATGCACCAGGGGCGCATCCAGAAAATATGGTCTGGGGGTGCTATTTAAAATCATGTCAAAGAGCAACATTATAGCTGTACACAGTCCATATGATAATTGAAGCGTCGGCTGGAACAACGTTGTAAGTTACAAAATTTTCATTTGGCGTGTTTCCGTGTAATAATGTTGTATGTCATGTTACCTTGCTATACTCTTTGGCTTGCGACTGTCTATCAATGCAGTACGTGAAATTTGTCCACTCAAAAGTTTGCTACCCTATAAGAACAACGTTGTACGCGTACACATTTTTGCAGCTCCTGTAAATTTTACCAACTGTAACTTATAACGTTGTTCCAGCCGACGCTTCAATTATTGTTTGTACGATAATTTCATCCAACGACGGTAGACCATAATGGTATTAAAAATCTTTTCTAAAATATGATAATTTTGAGTCAAGTTTTTTAGATTATAATAAAATAGTTTTTTTTGTGTGTGTGTTGTAGCTGATCACAAAGGTCTATGTCTGTGACTACAGCTCCGCAAGCTTCATTAAAATTTAAATTAGGAAACGAATTGACAAGGACATTGACTGCCTGCGTTTACACATTAAAAATGACGAGTGATTGTTATAGGGCAGTGATTCGAAATTGATCATGTGGCTTCTTTGCGACACGAGACTATACGGACAGCACCGGCTCTCGGCTGGCGCATGCGCACTAAAGTTTGCTTTATTACCGGGCATTTAAATCTTGCAATTTGTTGGTGGAAGAGAGTGAAGAAAGATGTATCAGAAGTGTAATGCTGTGGGAAGTAGGTGTTTGGTATTAGGTTTGCATATAGCGAAATAAATTTAGTGATATTTAAAGTTAAATCTATTTTGCAATGGCAAATAAAATAATTCTTGCTACTAACAGTATCTAAGTGTGCTGGTGTGAATTGATCTCCGCAAAGCAGTAATTGTTGTAGCCTTTAACTCAGTTCGAATTTAGTTTTTCTTGTAAGCGGCAACAAGAAATAATTAAACCACTGTATATGCTTATCTAGATAGCGGTGATGGTAGCTGATAATATTTAAAAGTATACTTTTATAGCGTTTAGATTCGTTTAAAAAAACATAGCCCGAAAAAAATAGTCCAGCAATATTTCCAGTAGCACAAAATGTCGCGAATAGCCCACTGTAAAATTCAACAGCCAAATAAAATTGCAAGTACCGTACCATAATTCGATACTTTCCCCCTAATCTGTTTATCATGAACAACACGATTCAACTGTCTGGATGACGACAACAGCTCCAGCATCCAGACGTATGGTACGCGTTTTCCGCTTTCCCTCTACCCGTAAACGCGGTTTCTCTTCATAGCAACATCGAGGATGATATCGTTAATAATGTATATTAATGCAAATTAATTTTAAAATAGGAAGATAATTAAACAACGAAAATATATAAATAACAGGAACAGAAACGCTTCACCAACATCCCAGTCTAGGATAGGTACTGGTAATGCAACATTTCTCGTAACTTCGAAAACGTCGAGTTACATGACAAACAAAAATCTACATCCCTCGTCATCTGTCGTAGAGTCAAGTATGACTATTATAATACAAGGAATCAATCTTTTCGTGTAATTTTTCTGTCAAGGCATATAAAATATGAAAAAAATTAAGTTACGTACTACTTTAGACATGCATGAAGGCAATGATTCCGTAGCGCATATATGAAGGATCTGAAGTTAAATATTTTAATAATGGGTAAAATTAAAACAAAACCATGGCCTACTGTGATACGCCTAGAGGGCTATTCTGATACAGTGGTTTAATGAAGTAAGGCTATTGTCATACACACAGATGTTTAATATAATATATGAGCTGTAAAAGTTTGGCTGAAATCACATTGAAATTAACTAATTTGATGTCAAGTTTCGGGTCGGGAAAATTTTGGGTGAAAGTATGGCCAAATCCATAAGACACGTGTCTCGATCTTTTTCCAGATAGGCCTGGGTTCAAGAGAAAAAAAAAATAGGAAATTTACGAGTCAAACGACTGGAACGTAGCTATCCATTGCTGCGACACGACAAAACGTGGCAGCGTGGCTCAGGTGGTAGCGCGACGGACGAGAGCGTAGGCAGTGTCTAGAGTTCGGGTTCGAATCCGTTTTCCATCATTCCTTTTTTTTTTTTTTTTTTAATACATATATTGGAAGTATCCTACTGTTATATCATTTTGCAATGCTTGCGAAAATTAACAGTTAAAAGTCAATATTTAAGCTAGAAAATAAATAATTATCGCAAAAATGATCAAATGAAAAATTATGTTTCTGCAAATTGGAAAATGATTGTGCAATGTTATAAACAATTAAGTAGAAAGATAAAATTAATTATGTAGAAACAAAATAGAATTTTATCAATTTCAATCCATCTTATCACGCTCTAGATATATTTATGTAAGTAAATCATTACATGTAAAGTATGTATGTTTAGAATGAATTACTGCTGAATTTACATCACATTAAAACACATTATTTTATGGTTACTGGGCACTCTAACATTGAAATTGTTTACTATTAAGCTTTTCAAGATTTATTGTTAGCAGAGTGCTGACTCTTTCTACTGAAAGGCGGTTTCTAATTCCAGTTTTTACAAGATTCATGTAACTAAATCCTCGCTCACAGTTTACAGTTTGCGATGGAATTATATAAATCAATAAGAAGAAACTGTTCACTTCACTCACATAAATTGCACCAAATCTTTGAAATCAATTCCTGAACATCTATTGCTCAATATATTTTTGAACATTGCCCATGCCATTAGCATTTCATTTAAATTCCGATTAGGCTAGTTCAAACACATCTCTGATTTCATTTTCTCCATTACCATCTTCGTTTCTGAAGTCCAATGTGGTTATTGTATTTTCGCACATTTACTTTCAAAGTCTGTTGCATTTTTAGAAATCGAGAAGTAAAATGCGACAAATGCGACTGTGGCTTAAACCCTGGTTTAAAGAATAAATTTCCATGTTATATTGCGCGTATTATATTGCATTGACACAAAGAATTCCTTCAAATGATTCACATTACTACATAAGTGATTAATTTTAAACACGCGATTTGTATCCGGTTCGGTATGTTTACAGTCGTTTGACTTGTAATTTTTATTTATTTTTCTCTTGAACCCAGGCCTATAGGCTACGGAAAGAAAGCAGAGACACGTGTCTTATGGATTTGGTTATACTTTCACCCTAATTTTCCCGACCTGACTCTTGACATCAAAGTGGGGCGGTCTCCTTGTAAGATTTAGCACAACTTTTGAAATGAACTCATTTTCCCATAAAAATTTATAGAGTTTACTGAAATTTTAACACTTGTTGCAAATGTTACGAAATTGCTGTATGTCCAAATAATGTTTTGTGTGTACGGAAGTAGATTGAGAAAATTGTGATACAGTTTGTATTGCTAAAATAAGTTAAAATACGTTTTGAAATAATTATGAATGTATTTTCTAAAATTGCATTAAATTTTAGCAGTGAGAAGAATGACTAATAAAAGCTAAAATTTTGAGGCAAATAAGTAAAAATAAGTATATATGTGTAATCTTTTTAACTTACTTTCTTACTTACTTACTTACTTACTTATTGGCTTTTAAGGAACCCGGAAGTTCATTGCCGCCCTCACATAAGCCCGCCGTTGGTCCCTATCCTGAGCAAGATTACTCCAGTCTCTACCATCATATCCCACCTCCCCCAAATCCATTTTAATATTATCTTCCCATCTACGTCTCGGCCTCCCCAAAGGTCTTTTTCCCGCTGGCCTCCCAGCTAACACTCTATATGAATTTCTGGATTCGCCCATACGTGCTACATGCCCTGCCCACCTCAAGCGTCTGGATTTAATGTTCCTAATTATGTCAGGTGAAGAATACAATGCGTGCAGGTCTGCATTGTGTAACTTTCTCCATTCTCCTGTAATTTCATCCCTCTTAGCCCCAAATATTTTCCTAAGAACCTTATTCTCAAACACCCTTAATCTCTGTTCCTCTCAAAGTGAGAGTCCAAGTTTCACAACCATATAGAACAACCGGTAAGAAAGCTGTTTTATAAATTCTAACTTTCAGATTTTTTGACAGCAGACTGGATGATAAAAGCTTCTCAACCGAATAATAACAGGCATTTCCCATATTTATTCTGCGTTTAATTTCCTCCCGAGTGTCATTTATATTTGTTACTGTTGCTCCAAGATATTTGAATTTTTCCACCTCTTCGAAGGATAAATTTCCAATTTTTATGTTTCCATTTCGTACAATATTCTGATCACGAGACATAATCATATACTTAGTCTTTTCGGGATTTACTTCCAACCCTATCTCTTTACTTGCTTCAAGTAGAATTTCCGTGTTTTCCTTAATCGTTTGTGGATTTTCTCCCAACATATTCACGTCATCCGCACAGACAAGAAGCTGATGTAACCCGTTCAATTCCAAACCCTCTGTGTTATCCTGAACTTTCCTAATACCATATTCTAGAGCAAAGCTAAAAAAGTAGAGGTGACAATGCATCTCCCTGCTTTAGCCCGCAGTGAATTGGAAAAGCATCAGATAGAAACTGGCCTATACGGACTCTGCTGTAAGTTTCACTAAGACACATTTTAATTAATCGAACTAGTTTCATGGGAATACCAAATTCAATAAGAATATCATATAAAACTTCTCTCTTAACCGAGTCATACGCCTTTTTGAAATCTATGAATAACTGTTTTACTAACATTTTAATTCTAGGTGTCATGCCAAATGTCAATTGAAACATCCCTCAAAACTTGAAAAATTATTAAATATCCCTCAAGAGGTAGTACATTACTTTAATTTAGAAAATTGTTCAACCCGGTTAATTCCTTTCATTGTAAACATAACATTATAATAGTCCTTCTGGCGTATCATAAGGGCTCTTCTCATTAACACTAATTATTGCTAGCCTGTTCAACATTAACAGCTTTTCTTTATAGAAAAATAAAGCTGACGCTATTCTGAATAAAAGGAAAATACAAAAACTATTCTATCTCTATTCATTCAAGAGCAATAACAAAATTAACCGAGTATCACATCAAAGTTTTTTTCTAGAAACAAAACTGCCATTTCTTTTCGTACATTTATGAGGCAGATAATGATTTTTTTTTAACTTTGTTCAATATTGATCCTTGAAGAGCATAATATTTACTCCTATAATCGCAGTTTTAAAAGTTTTCAAACTAAGTCTTTGATACATTTTAAAGTCTGTATCAAATTAGCCCCACTGTTCTTTTATTGTATCAGATTAGCCCTACATGAATAGCCAAGAACTGCAGACCCGTCGTTTTTTAAAACCAAACGAAGCAGTCCCTGCTTTTTTAAATTTTGGTATCTGTATAGTAGTTACTCAAGACAAGAAATTTATCGAGGAAAATGTGAATTAGCAAATTAGAGATAAATTTAATTTCACAAACTTATATTACAAATGAATACAATGTAAAAGATCCTGCATATACTCAACTTAAATATGATGGGAGAAATTATGCCCCTATTTGCATAAATAATCTTCTCTACCCCCGGTTCAATATTTTTTACTTTCAATCTCAAATATGGATCAACATCCTACACTAGTTCTTCTTGTAAAGGGATTTCAAAATGCTTTCCCACAAAGATAGACTTTGTGGAAAAAGGAAACTATCCTCGTTATCTAGTTTTGAAGTTTTTTTGTGCGTAATTTCTTATAATCAGGAAAAACAATCACCCAGAATTGATGTAATGTACACTTTAAAAATGTTTTTAAAGAATCGTAACAAATCACAATGTGTGACAATTAAGTGCTTTAAACATTTCGCTACATTATCACATTGCATTAGATCTATTGGCATGATTTTTTTTTTTTTTTTTTTTTCATTTTGTAAAGCTTTTTGTCGCAAAGGGCTTTTACTTTTAATGCTTTTTTGAAGTGGGGACCACTTTTTTAAGTCAGAACAGTTCCGCGGACCACCTTACTCTTGTTCCCTTCGAAAGCAAATTTATCATTTTTGTAGCATATTTTAATACCAGTATACTTATATTTAAAATAGAATTAATTAATTACAATACTTTTCTAATTATATTTTTTGTAGCCAATCACAAGTAACTTATAACAAATTCTGTGCATTGTTGATTCATCGCTTGCCTGTTAGCAGTTAGTTGTTGTCCATGTCTCAGTTAAATAGTGACCATTATAAATATTGGATCTTTGAAAAGAAAGGAATATGATGGTACGCTTCATTTAGGCAGTGCTAATAATTCAGAAGCTGTGTGTGAAGAAATACATTAATTATAGTGAAATTAAAGAAATATCTAATCCTAGTGGTAGCTATTCAAAGAAAACATCCTTTCGTAAATATGACAAGAGTTATTTGGAACTTGGATTCTTGATGTGGCAATACGAGTGAACAAAAACCTCGGTGCGTTGTTTGTTACGAAGTGCTTTAAACGAATGTATGAAACCCGCGAAATTGAAACAGCACTTAGAGACGAAACACGCAAGTGTAAAAAGTAAACCTGTCGGATTTTAAAATAGGCGGAGTCTAAAATTTCCTATATCGTCATCTGGAAAAGCAAATAAAAAAATTAATGCTGAAACATGCACGATTTTCAATAAGTAAAGATGTAATTTGGCACGTTCTAAAATGTTATGTTTTATTTAACGACGCTCGCAACTGCAGAGGTCATATCAGCGTCGCCGAATGTGCCGGAATTTTGTCCCGCAGGAGTTCTTTTACACACTTAAATGCCATCGACCTGGCCCGGGATCGAACCCGCAACCTTGGGAATAGAAGACCAGCGCTATACCAACTCGCCAACCAGGTCGACGGCACGTTCTATTATTGGTGTACGAAGTACTGTACGTTTTCCATTTCAATGCATGCAGACTGGGTGTCAGCAAAACTATTAATAAAGTCATCAATACTTTGGTCCTCCATTATGAATTCGGATAGTCCCTAGCTGAGTTACAGGCGTGGCGCCAGAAATTTCATAAAATATTAGTACTGGGAGAAAAAGTGAAAGGCGATTGCCATGTGTCATTTCCAAACTCTGAGATTTTCAGCTATAGTGTGATACGCAATTCGTTTGAATTTTATTTTTTCTTCCATCTTTTTTGAAGGACCACAAGGGCAGAACTCGAGGACACAGGTGGTCTGCGGACCATAGTTTGAGAAACGCTGCTCTAGCCGAGAACCAAACTACTTCAAAGATATGCGTATTAGAAATTAATGTTTCTTTACTCAAAAGCATCGTATGAATCAATATATTAATCGGTCAACCCGTTTATATCTATTTATTATTTTAGCCGTTTTCAATTGTTATCAAAACTAAAATACAAGCTCTGCGAGTTAGAGAATTTCAACGAATAAAAAGTGTCTATATCTAATCGCGTTGCGCGTGATGGCTAAAACATTTTATAATTGGCTTGAGTCAGACACCCTGTACACCAGTTGATTTTGCGGTCCTATTTTGGAGGTAACAAAACAAATTCGGTGCACTATACTTGGTCAGTTACAACGAAGATTTCAACAGAACAAAGAAGTAACTTTGTGGTAAGACATTGCGATACTCACAGCATTGTGCGCTACGATGCAGTCTCAGCCACAAATCTGGGTCCACGTGATGCAATGAACAGCGTTGGCCAGACAGTCAAATTCTTGTACAGAGCATCTGGGCCACGGCAGGCTGATATCAATGTTGTACACCAGTTGATTCTGCTTGTTGCACCTAAAAAAGATGAGAAATTCAAAAGTTAAGAGTGACGAAAGCTGTCTTGTTGTCTTAACTATATACAGTAAAAACAACCAGGTCTTAATTACATTTTTTTTACCAGCCGCAGGAGGTCTAAAGTTCAGCGTATAAAGCAAAATTTTTATTTTTTTATATTCATAATTAAGCTGCGGATTTATGCCTATATGCCTATTTTAATCCTTCACCCGAAGACGCACGCTTTTAGGTTACATATCCATTTTAAGGTATTGTGAGTATTATAAACGAATTCTATAGTGCCTATAATTGCCTATTTCATTGGTAAATGTCTATTTGCTTATAAATGCCTAAAAGTTGCCTAAATATCCGTATTATATATTATATTTTAATTTATTTACTATTCTATCAATATTTTTTTTTAATCTGTAATTTGTTTCTTTTTTATCCAGCAGCAAATATTATCCTGGAAAACCCAAAGCTAACATCTGATCTTGCTTTCATCAAAGCAAACTTTGGAAAGCTGCCTGCTTACATAACGAAACTGGAAACGAGGAGTATTCCACTCCACAGTACTGTGTAACTTATGTATTGTATTGTATTGTATTTATTAACATTCCATGGTATTCATATATTGCTTTACACCTAGAATATGGAACAAGTCAAAAAACTTAATACCATTATAAAGTCTTAATTTATAGTCACAGTCTAGATGAAATATATATATAGACGAGAGTTACAATATAGTATACTAGTACAACACATAGTTTTAGTATCAATTTCATGAAGTGTTATTGAATGTCATGAATTCACTTACAGAATAGAAGGCGTGAGAAATTAGGTACTTCTTTAATTTGGCCCTAAATAATCTTATGTTTTGAGTTTCATTCTTTATATCGATAGGGAGGCTATTAAAAATTTTTACTGCCATATAACGCACTCCTTTTTGATAGCACGATAGACTTGCCGATGGAGTATGAAAGCCATTTTTTGACGTGTATTTATGCTATGAACTGTTGAATTAGTTACAAAGTTTTCACGATTACATACGAGGAAGACTATTAATGAAAAGATATACTGAAAATTGTGAAAAGAAATCCTGGTTGGGAGCAAGTGTTATTGCTGATTGGAAATGACATTGACATACTGCGTTCCCACTGGTTTGGTCCCCAGCTGGGATTGGATCCCTGAAGTATTGCCCCATCACTTCATGTGAAGTGGAAGGGAGTTCCTCCCAATTTAAGAACATTCTTACAGCCAATAGACATCAGTTCTCATTACAACATTTGGAGGAATATTCAGTTATTCACTGCCATAATGACATTCCTATAGAAACTAGTGTATAATACGACTCTATGGTCGTGTTAGCTATTGAGAATTAGAAATTGTTAGTGCCTTTTTAAATGCCTATTTTAGAATTTTTGCCTGCCTATTTCAACTGTTTTTAGTGCCTAAAAATCCGCAGCTTCTTCATAATTATTATTTGGTGCATGGTCAATGGGCTTAAATCGTTGTTTTTTTTTTTTTTTTTTCTGATAAGGTGTCAGAAAGAAAAACTTCAGTTTTCATTTGGCTTTATAGACTTGTGACTGGGCGGAAAAAAAGGAAAATAAAGTGAAATTAACAATTTGCCTAAAGTCTTACTTTCTAAGATTTTGTCGGTAATAACGGTTTATGTCGACAGACACTCTTAGTAACATCACTATACTATCTATTAGTGAATTGTTATTTCGATCACTTAAGATGTTTATGCCCCTATATTTAAACTAACAGGCAGGTCGCGAATTAAGATTTCTGATGAGGGGGATAATAATAATAATAATAATAATAATAATAATAATAATAATAATAATAATAATAATAATAATAGACTAATAATAATTCTGTATTTATACTGGCATAGTTAACGCCATAGGGCCTTCTCTTACACTCTATCAAGTCACAAAGTATACAAGCAGTTAAAATTTAACAAAAAGTTAAAGAACAGAATACTAACATATTACAAAAAAAAATTATAATAATAGCATAATAAAATCGACACTAAACAACATGAAAATAATACCATAATAGAAAAAAGAAAGTAAAATACATTGGAATATAGCAAAAGCAACTCATTTAGTACAAATGATTAATATGGAAAACGTAAGGAAGAATATAACAAAATGGAATGTAATAAAATAATAATAAAAAAGAAAAAAAAAAAAGAAAGTTAAATAAAATTCACAATAAAAGGCTATGATAATAAATTCATCGGCTGATAAAGAGAACAAAAAGGGGAAAGGAAGGAAAAGAAATATATAGCCTATATTTTTACAAAACTATCGCAGAGAAAAGGGCTCATAACTGAAAGGAATCTGAATTGAAAAAGTGCAATTTTAACTTATTTTTGAAACTAGACAATGTCCGACAGGATCCTAGATAGAAAATATCATACATAAAATTATTGTTATTCTCATTTGATACGGCTCAACGCTTGGTCGCACTGAGTTGCTTGTCTTGTATCTTGATCATAATAATAGTTATATCCGTGAGCAGGCTTAAGATGAGACGTGTAATTCCTATAGTTCGACAACTTCAAGTGAAACCCCGTAAAACACGCCAACTTCTGGAATCTCTCTCTTTCTTTCTTCTCTCTCCCTCGCTCCTCGTCATTCAGTCACCAATCACCACGTAAATATCTGAGAGGGTGTGTGTGGGCATCGCGACCAATAGAAGAACCACTCTCCAGTATTACCACAATAACGGTTTCTTCATTTTTGCCTCGACTGTCTGCTAGGAAGGTTCCATTATGCTAGCATTGCAGGCAACTAGTCAACCTTTTAATGCCTTTGTTAGCAGGTTTGACAAACTGTGAGTGGACCTGCAAGTACATAGTGCATAGCGCTCTCTCCCTTCCCGCCGTGCTTTCTCACTTGCTCCTCCCCAAGACAGCCAGCGCTCACGTAGTAACTCGGTCAGGGTTTCAGTTCGATTTGTCAATCTATAACTTATTGTTGTCAGCTTGCCGGTGATGATAATACATCAATATTATTTTCTTTGCTTACTTTATACTGTACTTTATAAAGTATACTCGTATTAAAACAGTTATATTTCATGAGGGAAGGATAGAAGTTATCCCTGGCAGGGATGTTAATATGAATTTATGAGAGGGGGATAAGTTTACAACAGGAGGGGAAATCCCCCCCATCCCCCCCGTTAATTCGCACCCTGTTAGCAGTACCAATACTGCTTGTAGGACTTATATCTCCACTTACTTAAAATATGAAAGAATAGCATTAACGAATTATTGAAAGTGATGCGAGTTTTTCCTCTTAGAAAGAAAATGGTTCTTCTAATACAAAAGCAAGCCGACATTGACAAAAGTAGTTTTAACAGAACTATTTTCTTCAGGTGTTTATATTTTTAATATCAAATAGGCATATTGACTCGCCTTATACATTAGAATAAAAATAAAAATAATGGTTTTAGTGACATTTATTTACTATATACAAAATGGTTCTGTATGGGTTATTTTTTGTGTATCACAATAAAATTTTACTCTTATAAGGATGCGAATACACTACAAAACCTAAAAAGTATTTTTGAGTGGATATTGTTTCGTCCGTATATCTAAAGCTCAAACTTGGCTTATTTTAAGATAATTCCGTAAAACCTCGTGGAAGAATATAATAATTATTGTGATGTGACGTTATTCTTCAATGTTACTGAATTTATAATTATCTTTGTGTAATTATTATCACATAAACATGAAAAATGTGATTTTACTCCTTAACTAAAGTATATATTAATTATGGTCCTCTTAAAGTTGTATTCCCTTGGATATCAACAATGTGAGTAATCATTAATGAGCGGATTCCTATGTAATTAAATATTCTTTTTGCGTGTGATAAAACACAATTAACAAAGTTGAAAATTTCGAACATGAATTTTCAAGTTTAAAACCCGAATTTTATTTCACATAAAAACACATATTTTCACAAAAAATTATGTAAATACATATTTTCAGGAAATCTATTGTAAACACACAAATCTTGGAGTTTTTTTATTTAAATTATTTTTACAATAACTTTTAAATATTTTAAAGCTAAATCAATTATATCATTCAGAAGTACGTTATATTTTTTAAGAATTCTTGGTTGCTTTGTGTTCCTAAGCGCTGTGTGGTGTATCCGTGATCCATTTTTGTAATAGTATCGCCACAAGTTCTGAGAACTGCTAGGCAGCATATCAGTGTTATTATTAGAGAATAAATTAACATGGACAAGGAGGAGAGATCTTGCAACTCATAATTAGGAATGTTTATTGTTGCTGAAGATGATGTCATTCCACGCTTTGTTTGTGAAACACAAGAGATAAGAGCTCGGGTATGAACATTATTTAATTTAAACAAATCTCTCGACTCTCGCTCATGTCTATCAAGAAAGGCAATATATATTATCTTGTTGTGATTCCCCGTTATCGGGCTTCGTCAATCGATATCCTTCAAGATATACTGAAAGATGGTTATTTAAAAAACGATTTGGCTTTCCTATTAGCAAATATAAGGTTTTTGTGTGACATCATAAAAATCACGAAACATCCAAAAACCTGTTGTCTGAAACAGTTAGGGAGGTGCGTGCCTTGGAAATTAAACTAGACTCGCTACCAGGTTCAGAAGTACAAGTATTAAGGGACAAATTCCAGAATGTGTTTGGGAAAAACAGTGGATATAAAAAAATGTGTAAAGTTGCTCAAGTATTGGAGGGTGTGCCTGTAGGTGAAATTGACGGTGTTTGTGTTTGTGGCATTCCTCTCTTTAAATATGCACGTCTGACGTCCTGTGATGTGGAAAGATCGTTTTTATAGTATAAGTCGTTGTTCAGAGATAATCGGCGTGTATTTGTGATGGAGAATTTGGAGATGACCTTTGTTGTTCACTGCAATTCTCGGCCAACTACTAGCACTCAAGTGTGGTTGGTGAGTACCTAGTAACATTTTTTTTCAAGCTAAGTAAGGTATTTTTGTCATATTTAAAAAAAATATATATATATTTTTTTATTTTAGCAAATATTTTCGTACTTTTTAGCACATAAAAATAAATATATTAAAATTTTTTAGCACATAAAAATCCGCTCCCTAGTAATCATACGCTGTTAAATTTCAGTCTTTATGACTTATTTATACAAAAATGTTAGCCAAATAACACGTTATATTGTATTATTTGTTTATATATATTATTACATTAGTGAACATTTTCATCTTACGGCATCTTCAGACTAGAAGTGCAATATCTAAGGGTGCTATTCATAGACATTTCGCAGCACGCGCTACGAGCGTACTAAGCTAGCCCCGGCTATCCACTGGTTACTAGTACAGAATTCAAATCATATTCTACTGCTAACACTGGTTTATGAATACGAAAAACGCCGATCATCCACCGGAAGCCCGCGCTAAAAATGTCTATGAATACAGCCCCTAAATCATCATAGTTGTATATTAAAATATCACAATATCCCACATGCTTGTTGTGATAAAATCTAAATAAAATAATATCTGAATCTTAAATCTATGTAATCTAATCGTTTGTTTACGGATAGTATGACTATTGCAAACAATCTAGTGACTTAAATAACTAATTTTGACGTACATCATATACTAAAATCATCGTTAAGCTGTGCGATATTAAACGGTTTTATCTAATATAAACATCTATGTTATGTAAACAAGATTATGAATCTAATTGCTGACATGAAATATACAAATGTAAACAAGATGAAAAACTAATGTAATTACGTAAAATTATCACTGGTGAACAGTGATTTTGTTAAATGTAAAATTTCTTCGGAATCTATATATAATTTGAACTGGTAATGGAAATTACGGGAAAACGGCTGAACGAATTTTAATAAATGACCCCTCATTTTGAAGCTTGGAACACAAAATTTTTCAGAAAATAGTAGTTTTCAGTGAAATGTTAATTTTCCTACATAATTTTCCTATTTTCCAAAATCCATCTTTCGTCAGTTTTGAGAAATGATGGCTTTCCAGAATAAAACAAAACACAAACACACTACAATAAACAATAAGTTATCACACGAAGGCCATGACCTGCAGGATTGCTGACGGCTCAAATTCAATTCGTTATTAAAAAGTTCAAGACTTACTAAAAATAATTTACAGGTGAGTAATTTTCTGAGTACAGCTGTGTATTGGATATTAAAATCTACAAAACGTGAGGTGGTTTGATGACATTATTGCCATTAGAAATGAAATATTATTATAGTTAATGCCATGATGTGACTATTTTTCATTAATTATACATATTAATGCTATATTGATGATATGAAAGTGAAACGTTTCGGGGTTATGTAAGTAGATGTAGAGAATAATCTTAAATTAGATCTTCATTTCTATAATTTACTGAGTGGCGGCTATTTTATATACAGTATATTATATAGGCTTATATTACTACAAAACTTACGTAAGATAATATTGTTATTAAAAGTCAAACATTTTTATATTTATTAATCAAGTGCGGTTGGGTCTTTTCATATACTTAATGGCGGTGGTGGTGTAGATATTTATATGCGTCATTCTCTTCAGTACTGGCTCAAAAGTTTCACCTACAATCCATAATGACCTGAAATAGCTACCGGTATTGCTTTACTCCTACATGAAAAGCCTACTGATCGTCCAGACATTGTTACGAGTACTTGTGTTTTTCGCGTTGAAACTAAAAAACTGAAGGTGGATAAGTTAAGTTCAAGAAAAAGTATTTGGCATAAAAACATTCAGAGGAAGTATGTTTAATTATTATGGAAGCAAGTAACTTTCAAAATGTCTGGTATTCTTCATTGAAAATAAATCTGAAAAATTTTTATTTGAACGTTTAATAAACTTAAGTTTGCAGCATTTGCTGCACAAACCACTAGTATGTATTATAATTATGACTTTCTTGTGTTAAATTCTATTGTACCTGGTTTACATGTTTCGACCTTTTATGGGTCAACCTCAGAACTCATACGACCCATAAAAGGTCGAAACATGTAAACCAGATACGATAGAATTTAACACAAGAAAGTCATATAAGTTGGGTGCTCCTGTTATGGCCATGTTCCTGATATGGCCACCCCCCCTATTGTGAGTTAGTTAACCAAAAAGTCCGCTAAATTGCAGCAGCATCCAGTGAAAGGGCATCCTGGTATGTCACTTGATCGTTTTCCATCCAGTCAGGTTGAGCAATATGGCGTCAGTTGCCTGTTTTGCGGTTTTCATGTGACCTCTTTTTATTTTTCTCTGGTAAGTCTCCTTTGATTTATGCATGTTTTTCAAATACTTGTTTCATCAAAACCATTGTACTCCATTCAGTTTTTAATGTTCTGTTGATTGGTGTTGTAGTTGATGGCGTATCTTTTACGAGTTGTTCATAATCAAACGATTTTCGTGAAAGTTTACCTGCTCCTGATATGGCCATATCAAATGCATCATGGCCATATCAAGTTCATTTCACTTTTATTTTTTCACCTGACAAATTTACAAGCCTTATAGCTGGGATTACGCAAAAATTTTGTATTTTAAGAAAAACAACTTAATTTTTTTATGGAAAAACCTGTTTTAACTACACTTTTGAATTATAAAAAAGATTATTAAGTGTCATGTTTATTCATTTTACACCAAAATTATTTAATTTTAGCACAACTACGTTATCAAATTGAAAACAATCACGATTTGTAGAACATGGAACAAGGGTGGCCATATCATGTGCACACGTTCCTGATATGGCCACTAGGTAGACTTTTGGAATTTGGGACTTTTTGGACAATTAAAGCTATTTTTATGGGGAAAGGAAATTGTTTTAAGAAAGTCTATTAGACTGAGAACGAGTAAGAAAAAAGTGGTTTACATTTTTTTTCAAAATGGCGGCTAGAAAAATTCTCAAACCTTAGCATGGCCATATCAGGGACACCTACCTTAATACATATTCCGAAGTGATACAGTGTTAAAAGTTGTGTAATCAAGATGTATGTAAAATTTCTGCTGTTTCTTATGTAATTTCATTTGCCGATTCTAAAAATGGAGTCAGAATTTTTCAACCATCCATAACTTTAGAAAAAATGATTTATTTTTATTGTTATATGTAGTCCTTAACATGCTAATGGAAAGAAAATATTTCAAATATTTCATTTTATTGCTTAACAATTAACCCATAACTTTAGATCATTGTTGCCTGTGAAGTTAGAATTCATAAAAATAAATTTTATTCCTCATAAGACTGTGAGAGTTAATATTAATTTCTCAGTCGAGTTGGAAGTTACATTCATGAAACAAGTTTCATAACCTGTGTTTTCTTTGTCCTAATTTTTAGCGTGGTAAAAGTATGTTATAAAGTGAAACATACTTCGAAATATTGTGTAAATTACATCAAAATATATATAAACAATTTTTGTTACGTTTGTGGTTAGTTAACTCTGAAAGCACACAGGTGAATTTTTACTACACCAGTTGAAAGAGCTTACGATTGTTATTTTGATTGAAAAATAGATGAGGACAGGAACTGGGGCCCTGAAATCTCCCATTTTTCATGTAATTCTATTAACTGGTTGGCTGAGAGGATCCCTTCATATGCCTTTTACAGTTTCAGTGACATCCCGGGAACCCAAGGATCATTAAAAGACTGTTACTTTCTAGGAACCACAGATCTGATGATTACAGAGAACTTGTCAGCGAGCTGATTCAGAACTATAACGTGATGGGGTGTAGTACTTACTTACTGGCTATTAAGGAACCCGGAGGTTCATTGCCGCCCTCACATAAGCCCGCCATTGGTCCTTATCCTGAGCAAGATTAATCCAGTCTCTACCATCACATCCCACCTCCCTCAAATCCATTTTAATATTATCTTCCCATCTACGTCTCGGCCTCCCCAAAGGTCTTTTTCCCTCCGGCCTCCCAACTAACACTTTATATGCATTTCTGGATTCGCCCATACGTGCTACATGCCCTGCCCATCTCAATCGTCTGGATTTAATGTTCCTAATTATGTCAGGTGAAGAATACAAAGCGTGCAGTTCTGAGTTGTGTAATTTTCTCCATTCTCCTCTAACTTCATCCCGCTTAGCCCCAAATATTTTCCTAAGAACCTTATTCTCAGACACCTTAATCTCTGTTCCTCTCTCAAAGTGAGAGTCCAAGTTTCACAACCATACAGAACAACCGATAACTGTTTTATGAATTCTAACTTTCAGATTTCTTGACAGCAGACTACATGACAAAAGCTTCTCAACCGAATAATAACAGGCATTTTCCATATTTATTCTGCGTTTAATTTCCTCCCGAGTGTCATTTATATTTGTTACTCTTGCTCCAAGATATTTGAATTTTTCCACCTCTTCGAAGGATAAATCTCCAATTTTTATAGTTCCATTTCGTAGAATATTCTGGTCACGAGACATAATCATATACTTAGTCTTTTCCGGATTTACTTCCAACCCTATCGCTTTACTTTCTTAAAGTAGAATTTCCACGTTTTCCCTAATCGTTTGTGGATTTTCTCCTAACATATTCACGTCATCGGCATAGACAAGAAGCTGATGTAACCCGTTCAATTCCAAACCCTGCCTGTTATCCTGAACTTTCCTAATGGCATATTCTATAGCGAAGTTAAAAAGTAGAGGTGGCAGTGCATCTCCCTGCTTTAGCCCGCAGTGAATTGGAAAATCATCAGATAGAAACTGGCCTATACGGACTCTGCTGTAAGTTTCACTGAGACACATTTTAATTAATCGAAGTAGTTTCTTGGAAATACCAAATTCAATAAGAATATTATATAAAACTTCTCTCTTAACGGAGTCACGCGCCTTTTTGAAATCTATGAATAACTGATGTAGGGGAGAGTCGGGTAGTATCGGACATCGGGTAGTATAGGACAGTACGTTTCTTTCATCTACCACCATATGGTAGTACCTGAATGACATGGTTACGTTTCTCTATGCGACATCACAGAAATGTAACCATGTCAATCAGGTACTATCATCGTGTGGTAGATGAAAGAAACTCACTGTCCGATATTACCCGATGTCCGATACTACCCGACTCTCCCCTACTGTACTCTTATATTTCCATAATTTCCCCAATACCTGTCGAATACAAAAAATCTGATCAATAGTCGATCTATTACGCCTAAAACCATACTGTATGTCTATGTATGTGTAGTATGTCTCTCAAAATAACTTCTTGAGTTCTAATCTGTTTTTGTTTCCTCAAAACCCTCGGGAGGTGAGCGACGAACGTGGGGAGAGTTTTCATCCGGATTTATCTGAAATGGAAAGACGCTACCAGGGAAAATGGAGCCCAGATATTCTAACAGATTACTGCTGGACACTCAAAGGAGATATTTTGCAATTCAAGTATAGCCTAAAATGTATTTCACTAACTTTTTAGGTAAATAAATATTATTTTAAGTAAAATGTTACAAGGTATCAATACAAGAAAAATCTGAATTACATTTCATACAATTACTCAAAAACCCTGCTTGATAGAAACATTTTGAAAACATATTTGAAATTAGCACGAAAATTGCTACAGGAATCGCCCATCATTTACTTTTTAACAAAAAATATGTTTAATTTTGTTGACTAGGGAATTATTGAGAATATGTCTAAGTCATATAAATGGTCGTATTTAGCTTATGTACTTATATAATTTAGACTTATAGTAGTTAATATGTTATTATCGTATGATGTATATAATGTTATCACATTTTAAATTCAGAATTGTTAAAGTGAGGAGTATCTGCGAAAATTACATAAGAACTTTCAAGAAGCTAACATTGTTTAGCAAAGTGGTGTGATTTTAAACGGATATTTTATAACCAACATATCACAACCGAAAAGTATGGTTTATAACCATCCTATCACAACCGAAAAGTATGGTTTATAACCATCATATCATAATCGAAAAGTATAGTTTATAACCATCCTATCATAATCGAAAAGTATGGTTTATAACCATCCTATCATAATCGAAAAGTATGGTTTATAATCATCCTATCACAATCGAAGAGTATGGTTTATAACCATCCTATCACAACCGAAAAGTATCGTTTATAACCATCCTATCACAACCGAAGAGTATGGTTTATAACCATCCTATCACAACCGAAAAGTATGGTTTATAACCATCCTATCACAACCGAAAAGTATCGTTTATAACCATCCTATCACAACCGAAAACTATGGTTTATAACCATCCTATCACAACCGAAAAGTATGGTTTATAACCATCCTATCACAACCGAAAAGTATGGTTTATAACCATCCTATTACAACCGAAAAGTATGGTTTATAACCATCCTATTACAACCGAAGAGTATGGTTTATAACCATCCTATTACAACCGAAGAGTATGGTTTATAACCATCCTATCACAACCGAAAAGTATGGTTTATGACCATCCTATCACAACCGAAAAGTATGGTTTATAACCATCCTATCACAACCGAAAAGTATGGTTTATAACCATCCTATCACAACCGAAAAGTATCGTTTATAACCATCCTATCACAAGCGAAAAGTATGGTTTATAACCATCCTATCACAACCGAAGAGTATGGGTTATAACCATCCTATCACAACCGAAAATTATCGTTTATAACCATCCTATCACAACCGAAAAGTATGGTTTATAACCATCCTATCACAACCGAAAAGTATGGCTTATAACCATCCTATCACAACCGAAAAGTATGGTTTATAACCATCCTATCACAACCAAAAAGTATGGTTTATAACCATCCTATCACAACCGAAAAGTATGGTTTATAACCATCCTATTACAACCGAAGAGTATGGTTTATAACCATCCTATCACAACCGAAAAGTATGGTTTATGACCATCCTATCACAACCGAAAAGTATGGTTTATAACCATCCTATCACAACCGAAAAGTATGGTTTATAACCATAATATTATAACCGAAAAGTATGGTTCAACAACTTCAAAGTGTTCCATCAAATTTTCCTGCGGGACAAAATTCCGGCACATCCGGCGACGCTGATATAACCTTTGCAGTTGCGAGCGTCGTTAAATAAACCATAATATTTCCATCAAATTTTAAGTGATTTTGACTCAATCTTCCTATTGACGTACGATATAGGTCTATCCATATGTATCTTGTATGTAATTAGTTAAGCGTAGTTAAGAATCTAAAGAACATGGTTTTAATGTTATTCATTAATCTATAGGCCTATATGATATGTTGTGTTTTATATATTATGTAATTGCATATACTATTTCCAGTCTTTTGTATTAGTGTTTAGTATTTATTCCTACATAAGATACACTATAAATAAATATTATTTACACAGTGCACACCCGTATGAGCAAGCTTATGTTCGGGGGCGGATTCTATAAATAACTATTTTGTACTAAATGGAACATAACAAAGATTCAATAACATTACAAAACCAAAACAATTATAACAAAACAGGGATAATTACGAAGATAAAAGCAGAGAATCAAGTTAGGACAGAATATGAGCTGGAATGAATAAATAAATAATATATTGAAATTAAGAAAAATAAAATAGAAACATTTCTTTCTTAAATTCGTTAAACTCAGAATAACCTAGGTTAGGATTTATTATCAAAATAGAGTTCTATAACTTTGGCCCGTAACTCTGGCTATGATTTATCCCAGCGGTTAGGCCTATGTAACATTTAGGTTCAGCTAAATGACATGTCAAATATCGTCCAGTAATATAAACATGTTGTTCCTCTTTGTATTTCAGACGAGTCGTATAATATTTCAATAATGTATGTTTATATTTGTTCAATTTGGAAAACATTGAAATCAGAATAAATCAAGTATATTGAGTCATCAGTTGACTTGTTTAAGCATATCTTAATTATTCGCTTTTGCATCGTAAAATAGTATAAAGCTTTTGACCATTCATATCATTTAACAAGCAGAAAGATCAAGACGTATTAATTAATTTTTAATTGGTTATTTGTATTAATTTATTTTTATATAGAAAGAGACTCTTTCAGCTTTCCAAATAATGAAACTGCCTCACTAGACAAAGCAACTAACACACAGAATTAGACAAGAGAAAAGGAAATATTACAAAATAAAAACATAGGAAAGGAAGAAAAAATTAAAATTAAAATTAGGAAATATAATAGAATATAATAAGGATAGTATGAAACTGATTAAACATTAAGTAACACAGAACGAAAACAAAATTGAATTATAGAAAAAAAAGGTAAGACTACAAAATAAAACCGTCGGAAAGGAACAACAAACTAAAATTAAGAACAGGAAAGACTACAAAATAAAAATATAGGAAAGCAAAACAAACTAAAATTAAGAACACGAAAGACTACAAAATAAAAATATAGGAAAGCAAAACAAACTAAAATTAAGAACACGAAAGACTACAAAATAAAAATATAGGAAAGCAAAACAAACTAAAATTAAGAACACGAAAGACTACAAAATAAAAATATAGGAAAGCAAAACAAACTAAAATTAAGAACACGAAAGACTACAAAATAAAAATGTAGGAAAGCAAAACAAACTAAAATTAAGAACACGAAAGACTACAAAATAAAAATGTAGGAAAGCAAAACAAACTAAAATTAAGAACACGAAAGACTACAAAATAAAAATGTAGGAAAGCAAAACAAACTAAAATTAAGAACACGAAAGACTACAAAATAAAAATATAGGAAAGCAAAACAAACTAAAATTAAGAACACGAAAGACTACAAAATAAAAATATAGGAAAGCAAAACAAACTAAAATTAAGAACACGAAAGACTACAAAATAAAAATATAGGAAAGCAAAACAAACTAAAATTAAGAACACGAAAGACTACAAAATAAAAATATAGGAAAGCAAAACAAACTAAAATTAAGAACACGAAAGACTACAAAATAAAAATATAGGAAAGCAAAACAAACTAAAATTAAGAACACGAAAGACTACAAAATAAAAATATAGGAAAGCAAAACAAACTAAAATTAAGAACACGAAAGACTACAAAATAAAAATATAGGAAAGCAAAACAAACTAAAATTAAGAACACGAAAGACTACAAAATAAAAATATAGGAAAGCAAAACAAACTAAAATTAAGAACACGAAAGACTACAAAATAAAAATATAGGAAAGCAAAACAAACTAAAATTAAGAACACGAAAGACTACAAAATAAAAATATAGGAAAGCAAAACAAACTAAAATTAAGAACACGAAAGACTACAAAATAAAAATATAGGAAAGCAAAACAAACTAAAATTAAGAACACGAAAGACTACAAAATAAAAATATAGGAAAGCAAAACAAACTAAAATTAAGAACACGAAAGACTACAAAATAAAAATATAGGAAAGCAAAACAAACTAAAATTAAGAACACGAAAGACTACAAAATAAAAATATAGGAAAGGAAAACAAACTAAAATTAAGAACACGAAAGACTACAAAATAAAAATATAGGAAAGCAAAACAAACTAAAATTAAGAACACGAAAGACTACAAAATAAAAATATAGGAAAGCAAAACAAACTAAAATTAAGAACACGAAAGACTACAAAATAAAAATATAGGAAAGGAAAACAAACTAAAATTAAGAACACGAAAGACTACAAAATAAAAATATAGGAAAGCAAAACAAACTAAAATTAAGAACACGAAAGACTACAAAATAAAAATATAGGAAAGCAAAACAAACTAAAATTAAGAACACGAAAGACTACAAAATAAAAATATAGGAAAGCAAAACAAACTAAAATTAAGAACACGAAAGACTACAAAATAAAAATATAGGAAAGCAAAACAAACTAAAATTAAGAACACGAAAGACTACAAAATAAAAATATAGGAAAGCAAAACAAACTAAAATTAAGAACACGAAAGACTACAAAATAAAATTATAGGAAAGGAACAACAAACTAAAATTAAGAAGAGGAATGATAATAGAATAGAATAAAGATGGTAAACAAACAAAGTAAACATTAACAGACGGAGTGAGACTAAAATTGAAATTATAAAAAAAAAAAAAACCGGGAAAGACTACAAAATAGAAACATAAGGAAGGAACAACAAACTAAAATTAAGAACGGGAATGATAATGGAATAGAATAAGGATGGTAAACAAACAAAGTAAACATTAACACACACACACATGGTGAAAACAAAATTGAAATTACAGAAAAAAAGACATGAAAGTTTACAAAAAAAAAAATAGAAAACGAACAAAAATGTATTAATTTCTAGTTTATTAAGAAAATATAATTATGTATTTAATTTTATGTGTTGTACTTACTTATCACATGTTGTATGTTATTGTTGGTTAGTCCAGTGCCCACTTTGATTCGATGCACAACCACACGTTGCTCAAAATGTCCTAAATTAAATAAACTTGTCACATATCTCGGCCTCAATTGCAATTAATAATTAATAAACACTTTCCTAGCATGCACACTATTAGTCTTGATCACATGTTGACACCCGAAGATCGACGTCCACCTCCAGTTCTTGCTACTGGTATCATCACCAAAACAGAAGTGAGTGATAAATCTTGAACACCGGGTTAATTTATAGTCTGGCGGCCTGCATTAAAAATGCGCAGAAACCAATTTTGTTTCCATCGGACAGATGGAGTGGGGACTCGGTCAGGGAATCAGAGCATAAATGGTGTATCTCCACTTTTCATGAGACTGAAGTTACTAAGATGTTTTGCAGCAATAATATCCATAGTTTTCAATGATACAAGAAAATACATATACAAGTCTTTATAATACTCAGATTTCAGCACTTTAGTTATTTACTGAATGGTTCCTAGACGTATTCACTTCTAGAACTGCTCATGTTACTCAAAACTGTCCCATGTGGAGTTATACCATTTATGCTCTGAGCCCCTCTGTCTCGGCAAGAGTTACTTTTCCGATCGTAACATGCGGACCACAACAAACTCAGAATTGAGATGGTGCGGTTGAAGAGCGGAAAGTACGCTTTGCCTTAGCAGTGTCGTACTGTAAACTTAGAAGTATAATGTGGAAAACCGTGGTTATTATTTGATATATCGTTTTCATTAATTTCCTTCTTAACTTTTCACGAATTTCGTAATAGTATATTGCGATACAAGTGTGGTATGTGCATTATAATAGAATCGAGAAAACAGAATCGAGGCGAAGCCGAGTTTTTCCAGTTTCCGAGATTCTGTTACATACTTAACGCTTGTGTATTGCATACTATTTTTTTGGGCGATGAACATTATCAATATTAATTGAAATATTAAACGAGTATTGCGATCAAAACATGAATTGCCTGTCGCTGCTATTGGAATAAGCAGGTAGCGAAATGTAACTAAATCTTCAGTAATGTAATGGAATAAAATATAATTTACTTCAGCGTAGTTAAACTTCAATGTTGTTTAGCCTAATTTAATTTAATGTAACGCACTTTAATATAATTTACCACAATTTCATTTAATTTTCATTAGCGTAATTTAATTTAATTTAACGCACTTTAATATAATTTAACACAATTTCATTTAATTTGCATTAGCGTAATTTAATTTAATTTAACGCACTTTAATATAATTGAACACGATTTCATTTAATTTGCATTAGCGTAATTTAATTTAATTTAATTTAACGCACTTTAATATAATTAAACACAAATTCATTTAATTTGCTTTAGCGTAATTTAATTAAATTTAATTTAACGAACTTAATATAACTTAACACGATTTCATTTAATTTGCATTAGCGTAATTTAATTTAATTTAACGCACTTCAATATAATTTAACACAATTTCATTTAATTTGCATTAGCGTAATTTAATTTAATTTAACGCACTTTAATATAATATAACACAATTTCATTTAATTTTCATTGGCGTAATTTAATTTAATTTAACGCACTTTTAATTTAACGCACTTTAATATAATTTAGCACAATTTCATTTAATTTGCATTAGCATAATTTAATTTAATTTAACGCACTTTAATATAATTTAACACAATTTCATTTAATTTGCATTAGCGTAATTTAATTTAGTGGGATACATTTCAATTTCATTTATTTAAATTTAATGTAATTCAATTTAGTTTGATTTAATTTAATTTAGTGGGATTTATTTTAATTTCATTTAACGTAATTTCATTTATTTCATTTTAACTTAATTTAATTTAGTGGGATTTACTTTAAATTCATTTAACGTAATTTAATTTAATTTAATTTAGTGCGATTTATTTTAATTTCATGTAGCGTAATTCCATTTAAATGAATTTAATGTAATTTAATTTAGTGGGATTTATTTTAATTTCATTTAGCCTAATTTCATTTATTTAAAATTATTGTTATTTAATTTAATGGGATTTATTTTAATTTAATTTAGCGTAATTTAGTTTAATTAAATTTATTGTAATACAATATGGAGTAATAGGATGTGGCGGAATAACACAATCTACTTTTCCCATTACTATTTTTACAAAAAAGAATAATTAGGATATGTTTGAAAAGGAAGCTTGATTACCCAACACATGTCGCATATAAAGAATTCGATGTATTGGACTTCAAACAAATTTATACATATACTTTGCTAAATTATTTTTCATAAACATCATAATCACTTTATATCGGACGATTATGGATATAATACAAGACGGCTCAGGATTTCATACCCTCTAATTGAGCCAAAATGCAAGGCCGAAGCAGGTTAGGCACAGCTCAAATTTTGACCCAAGACTTAATAATTTTATTAAACCGGATTTGAAATTATTGAATAACAAAACATTTAAAAAGAAAATACTCGAACTGATTAAAACTTATAATTATTAATGTATATTATAATTTCTTTAAACATATACGAGTATAAGTAACATATATTTGCTATTTTTGTTCAAATATTATTTATTTTTCTCTTTGTTGTGATTGATTATAATCCACGTATTCACATTGTATGTTGCTCATTTTTTATATTGTATTTTGTATATTTATTAAATAGGTGCATAAGTTCTTATACTATATCCGTTTAGAGAATGACTCTGACAGTTCTCGTGTGGGAGGGAGAGAGGAAGCGAGAGAGATGAAACACCTTGAGCTGGCCAATCCCGTTACGGGAATTTGTAAACGTCTCCATGGTAACGGCTTGACGTTGCCATGTCTCTCGGAACAGAACAACGTGATCAGTTGCCAGGCGTCCAGGCGGTGGGTGGTAGGGATATCTTATGCGAAGTTTTACCGCTAGATGGCAGGAGCGTTCTATGCGGCACAACATGTTGTAGGGCTATGTTATGTCATATGGCTACAGTTGATTACGTTTTCCCGCTTGTTGGTTTTCTGTGAGTGTCAAAATTATATTTCTAATAAATTATTTTGTATAACCTAGTATACTTTAATATAATTCAATATTTTCTTACCTCATAATTTAATTTAATTTATAATAAGTAATAACGTAAACCTGTATAATATTGAGCGATTCCCCGAGACGGGTGGGGAAATCTGCAGTATGCAGAATATAGATACGAGTAAATTGAATGTTCATGAACCTAAAAGAGAACTTTGAGAACGAGGTGCAAGAATAAAAAAAAAAAAACAGGAACTACCGGTATGTCGAAGGTGAATATTGCGCTCTTTAATCATTAGTATTTAAGAACCGTACGCTAAAAACAGGATATGCAGCCACCAATGTGTTTCTTTTTATAGGGAAGGGACTGTCGAGATTGAATTCCTTGTATTTTTTTTCTGTAGTTGCAGAAAGATCAAATGCAATTTTTAATAGGATGATATAATATGATCGCAATAGTATCACGATTAGTAGTGTGTTTTGTAGGTTAAGGACATGCAATTTTGAATACTGTGTGGGATGATTTTGAAAATTTGAACTTAAAACATGGCTTTAATAATTAGGGTACAGTACATTAAAAACATTATTCACGAAATGGATTTCACTACGGATCGTCCTGGATAATAAACATCCCAGTTTATCGAGAGTTTACTGCAGGCGTAAAATTCGGAGACTCCTACAACTACTGCATATAATCTAAGCTAACATAGCTCGCTGTCGAGGTTGCATATGTTTTTATTAATTTTTCTTTTTCCTCTTCCAAAATGAAACTGTAGTCAACAAATTCTTACTTGAAGTAGTTACTTTTATTTAATAGCTAGCACTTTCGAGGTCCAATTTTATTACTTATATGTTTTAAGGTTTAAAACATATATTCAGAATATTTCGGGACCTGATTGAAGACAAAAAGCCTTTCCTGGTTTTTACAAATAGGAACATAACAAAAATTTGCCATTTTTAGTTGTTTCTAAGAGTATTTAATATATTAATACATTACGTATATCCTCAATGTTTATATAGGCCTACCGAAAAACAAATGCACACGCAAAGCGCATCCCTCATAGTACACGTGCGCTATCTGTTGGTGCTAGTTCAGGATATCCCTTATAGTAAACGAAATACTTTCGATTGTCCCGCCGCGTAAGTCGAGCAGCTCCGTAGCTTCGACCGGTGTATATTGACAACGCCGCACGCAACTGTCAGAGTCGTTCTCTAAGCGGATAGAGTATAGCGCAGTGTTTCTCAAACTTTTTAGAAGTGGGGACCACTTTTTTAAGTCAGAACAGTTCCGCGGACCACCTCAAACTTGTTTCCCTTCGAAAGAAAATTTTTATCATTTTTGTAGCATATTTTAATACCAGTATACTTGTATTTTAAAACAGAATTAAGTAATTAAAATTAATTTAATTCGATTAATTTTATATTATTAACTAATTAAGTTAATGTTATTAGAAGAAAATTCATTTTTGTTTTTTTTTAATAATTCAAGGCTATTACAGTTTGGATAATCTTTAACTTATTAACTAAACAAAATAAATAAATGTTGGTACTACTCACATTAATGAGATGGATGAGTCTGCTGATTCTTTTAAAATTGTTATATATTTGGATGTATGCTGGTAGCTTAAGTCGGAGATCGTCATATACATTGAGTCGATCTCGGTACTTTGTTTTTATTAGAGTTAGTGATGAAAACCCTTTCCTCACGTAAAAGCAAACTGAATTATAATCTCTAAAGCACCATTGTACAGTTCACTATATTCTATTTTCACTTATGACGAGGTCTAAAAATTAACCATACCTTCCGCTTGGAATTTCATTTTAAGTCCGGTGTCACTCGAGACTTCAATTAACTGTTCTCTTTCACTAAATGGAAGTTTGTTATTTTAATATCGCAATGAAAGGGATCACGAACCCATGAAAATTCGTCATATTTACTTGGAAAATAAATTTCATATTGTGACCTGAGTTGTATTATTGGTGTACGACGTACAGTCCGTGCCCATTTCAATGTGCAGACTGGGTGTCGGCAAAACTATTAATTAAGTTATAAATACAGGAAAAGGTTCGGTCCTCTGTTATGAATTCGGGTGGTCCCTGGCTGGATTACAGGCGCGGCGCTAGATGTGCCGGGAAAGATGGCGAGAAACACCACGTTCATAGTGCTTTAAATCTCTCTTTTGTTGCTGAGAGTAGAGTGGAGTAATAACATTCATAAAATGTCAGTACTGGGAGAAAAAAGCGAAACGCGTTTGCCATGTGTCATTTCTAAACTCTGAGATTTTCAGCTATTACGTGATACGCAATTCGTTTGAATTTTATTTTTTCTTCCGTCTTTTTTGAAGGACAACAAGGGCATACCTCTAGGACCACAGGTGGTCCGCGGACGATAGTTTGAGAAACGCTGTCTTATAGTATAGTGTTCAATGCCCCCAACTCACTAAATGGACACGTCTCCTCTACCAGGTCACAAAACACACAAGCAGTGTACTTTTAAAGTGATTTGACAATAAAACTTCAAAGTATTGGAAATTGTTGAAAAGCCGTGTGAAGCGTTGAATTTGACGAAAATTCGATCGTTTACAAGCCGTTTAAGAGATAAATTATTACCGAACTACACAAAAACTGTGAGAAAAACCGCTGACTGTCCACTAATTTTACTACTACTACTACTACTACTACTACTACTACCACTAATAATAATAATAATAATAACAATAATAATAATAATAATAATAATAATAATAATAATAATAATAATCTGTGGCGCCGCAGCCCTTGAAGGGCCCACACCAACCAGCCGGCTGCTGGCCTCACGTTCACATGTCTAAGCTGAGGTGAACGATCATCCAACCAGAATGGAGGTATCGTGCGGTTAGCACAATGATCCCCCCCCCAGCCGTTATAGCTAGTTTCGAAATCGGATTCCGCTACCTATCGCAACTCCCCAAGTGCATCACGATGCTGGGTGGGCACCAGTCCCATACACTGGCCGAAATTTCATGGGAAATTTTCTTCCCCCATGAGGACTCGAACCAGCGCGAATCCTATGCAGGATGTCTTAGATCACGACGCCACGGCGCGGAACGTTAAAAAACAAGTATCGTGCGAAAATCAACGTGGAACAGGAAATAAGGGTAGTTGTGTTCAATTTTATTGCAAGATTTGAGAAGATGTGCAGCGAGCAACAGGCTGATCCGTCCCAGAATTAATATTTATTTATTTACTTACATTTAGTTACTCATTTACTGCCTTACTCGATTACTTACTCACTTATTTACTCAGTCACTCACTGAATTATTAATTACTTAATCAATCGATTTATTTATTAACTTCTTTATTAATTTATTAAGCAACCTATCTGTCTACATATCTCTCTATTGATTTATATTGTTTGTCCTGTTCAGGATCATCTAGAAGAGCGGACATCGTTGCCATAGATCGTGAGAGAAAAAAGGCCTTAATTCTAGATCCTATCATCAGTATTGAGCAAAGTATTAGTCAGGCTTGTGAGAGGTAGACTTTGAGAAAAAAACTATACTAGCCAATAGAATTTCATTTCGAATTACTCAAATATTTCCTTTGAAAATTTGAATTAAATATAACAAACGTTAACTAAGATTAGATAGGAACATGTTATAGCATGATATCGTACCCATGGATTGCGATTGGAGGACGAATAAGTCCAACCCCACCATAGGTCAGAGACGTGGTTCCATTGTGCGAGAAATGGCCAAAAAATTTTGCCTAGGGCTCTCTTTCAGGGACAGAGTTCTTTCACGTTAATATACGATAGGATTTCCCGGCTTCATTCTCCTCTCAAGGAAGTCATGTTAAAGAAACGATATATAATAGTTCATATTATCCAGCGTCAAATTAATCAGTTTCCACTGTGTCATCATCATCATCATCATCATCATCATAATCATCATCATCATCATCATTATTATCGCAGACGGACATAGCCAAAATTTAACAGCATTTTTCTCTAAGATTGAATCTTCCATTATAATGGATGACCATCCTGTTGAGTTGGTCGTGCTTGCAGGGCGGCCAGATGTTCTGTTGTAGATCTCTATTACTGCTGTTGCTGAACTGATGATGATTCTGCCTGTTTGCTGAATAGTGTTGAGCTCTTATGCTTCCTGTTATTTCCTGATTTTGTTACTTAATGCTTAATGGAACTGCAATGTGCATTACCTGAACAATTTTTCCCTTGAAATTATACAACTCTGCTTTACAGGGAGCTTTACCTGAAATACTAGATTTGCATAATATATACGTCACTGTGTACGTTAACAGAAAACCACAATTCCAAGTCACACAGAGATTGTGTGCACTCGATGTGGGTCTCTGGCGTTTCGTCAGCCCACGCGAGTTGTGTGGATATAAAGGGAAAAGTTGAGACGGTGTCGGGTGGAGTTCCCGGTTAGCTCAGTTGGCAGAGCGCTGGTACGTTCAACCAGAAGTCCCGGGATCGATACCCGGCCCCGGAACAATTTTTCCCTTGAAATTATTCAGAAGGAGTCATGTTCACAGCCTCCAGAATCTCCTCCTGTACTTCTGGAGTTGTAGATCTTGGTCGTCCCCTTCCCAAACCAGGAGAGTTAAATTTTCCATACTCGCACAGACGGTAATGGAGACGTACAAATGTCTTCCGATCTGGACATTGTCGCTGTGGGTACGTCTCCTGGTACAAACGACGAGCCAGTTCAGCATTGCCGTCCGCCTTACCGTACATGAAGTGTATCTCTGCCAGCTCTTGATTTGAATACATGTCGCACAGTCTAACGCCTACACAACACTGAATGTAACTTTCGCCTCGGAATGAAATGTCAGAGTGCCATCTTAATGTCTCCTTTGACGGCAACGAACTGCGGAAAGAAGAACACTCCGGTGAATTTCAATGTTGTGAAGGCCATAACTCGGAAATAAAGCATTTCCGGACACATGTTATAATGAACTATTTTGATTGTCTACATGTGGGAAATAAATACCTGAAATTATGCCCCGTATTTTTTAAACACCCTGTATATAATCATAATTTTCCTTACTGTGTGTACTTAAAAATATTGTATTCATTATTTGCTATGTACTGCACTATTTTATTACTACTATGAGTATTATTATTACTATTAGGCCTATTATTATTATTATTATTATTATTATTATTACTATTCTTATTTTTATCATTATTATTATTATTATTATTATTATTATTATTATTATTATTATCAATAATTGTCTTGTTTTTTTATACTTTGTATGCCTCATTTATTTTCATCTGCTGTTCACATTTTATTATGCTTTTTTCTTTCTTTCTCTATGTTATATATTTTATTTGATTTCTTCTTACTTGTTGTTTACATTTATTATTATTATCTTATTCAATTTTATGTGTAAAATTGTAGTGTACTTTGTAAATTTGTAGTGTTTTTGTAATGCGGTTTTTACTCCTGGTTAAGTGTTAGAGAAGGCCGTATGGCCTTAACTCTGCCAGGTTAAATAAATCATTATTATTATTACTATTATTATTATTATTATTATTATTATTATTATTATATAACTAGACGTCCAATTCCTAACAGAAATTAATATTCACAGAAAAGAAGTAAGACAGCCCAGCCACTAGCCTTTATAGAGAGGCGAATAGAAGCAGGTGGGGGAAACTGGGATGCGACATAGGCAAATGGACAACAGTACCTGTGCGAAAATTATTCAATATTGAAAGCTCTTTCGTTACTGGAAAACGCGAACATATTATTGGAACGTACTGTTTACTCTGACCGTAAGGCTACTATGACTGTATATGCGGTCTTGGATCTGTGTGGAGGACGGTTGAACTTCATTAGTAGAAGGGGTGGTACAATCAAAATTGAAGTAAAAATAAAATGACGTCCCTGTACTTCACGACTTAGTAAAAACCGGCCACGGAATTGCACGGTTTTCCAGAATTTAATTCATTCATTAATAGTTCTGCCCAAGGGCAGGGCTTTCACTGCAAACCCAGCATTCTCCAGTCTTTCCTATTTTCTGCTTTCCTCTTTGTCTCCGCATATGATCCATATATCTTATGTCGTCTATCATCTTCTGGTATCTTCTTCTGCCCCGAACTCTTCTCCCGTTCACCTTTCCTTCCAGTGCAACCTTCAGTAGGCAGTTTCTTCTCAGCCAGTGACCCAGCCAGTTCCTTTTCCTCTTTCTGATCAGTTTCAGCATCATTCTTTCGTCACCCACTCTTTCCAACACAGCTTCGTTTCTTATTCTGTCTGTCAATTTCACACGCTCCATCCTTCTCCATATCCACATTTCAAATGCTTCTAGTCGCTTCTCTGCACTTCGCCGTAATGTCTACGTTTCTGCCCCATACAATGCCACACTCCATACAAAGCACTTCACTAGTCTCTTCCTTAGTTCTTTCTCCAGAGATCCGCAGAAGATGCTTTTTTTTCTATTAAAAACTTCTTGGCCATTGCTATCCTCCTTTTTACTTCCAGGCAGCAGCTCATGTTACTGCATACAGTACCACTCCAAGTGTTTGAAGCTTTCTACTTGCTCTACTGCCTCATTTAGATTTTTTTTATTTAAGTAGGTTATTTTACGACACTGTATCAACACCTCAGGTTACTTAGCGTCTGAATGAGGTGAAGGTGATAATGCCGGTGAAAAGAGTCCAGGGTCCAGCACCGAAAGTTACCCAGCATTTGCTCAAATTGGGTTAGGGAAAACCCCGGAAGAAAAACCTCAACCCGGTAACCTGTCCCGACCGGAATTCGAACCCGTGTCACCTGGTTTCGCTGCCAGACACGGTAACCGTTACTCCACAGGTGTAGACGCCTCATTTAGAATTCGCAGTTCTTTACTTTTCTTCCTATGACCATGGTCTTCGTCTTGTTGGCATTTGAATAACCTACATATTCCCAATATATAATAAATATTTCGAAGTGTAGTAATGTATGAATTAAATATTTATTTAGTCGGCCTCGGTAGCGTACTTGGTATAGCGCTGGCCTTCTATGCTCGAGGTTGCAGGTTCGATCACGGCCCAGGTCGATGGCATTTAAGTGTGTTTAAATGCGACGGGCTCATGTCAGTAGATTTACTTGTAGTTCTTGTAGGAAAAAGAACTTCTCCGGGACAAAATTCCGGCACACCGGCGACGCTGATATAACCTCTGCAATTGCGAGCGTCCTTAAATAAACCATAATTAAAACTTTTTAAATATTTATTTACATATCAGTTTCACTGTTTAAATTATAGTGCTTACTGATGGCTTTTAAAGAATCCGGAGATTCATTGCCGTTCTCACATAAGCCCGCCATGGGTCCCTATGCTGAACAAGATTAATCCAATCTCCACCATCATGTCCCACCTCCCTCAAATCCATTTTAATATTATCCTCCCATCTACGCCTCCGCCTCCCTAAAGATCTTATTCCCTCCGGTCTCCCAACTAACATTCTATGTGCATTTCTGGATTTGCCCATACGTGCTACATGCCGTGCCCATCTCAAACGTTTGGATTTAATGTTCCTAATTATGTCAGGAAAGAATAAAATGCATACAGTTCTGCGCTATGTAACTTTCTTCATTCTATTGTAACTTCATCCCTCTTACCCCCAAATGCTTTCCTAAAAACCTAATTCTGAAACACCCTTAACCTCTGTTCCTCTCTCAAAGTGAGAATCAAATTTTCACAATCATACAGAATAACCGGTAATGTAATTGTTTTATAAATTCTAACGTTCAGCCTTTTTTGAAAACAAATGGCGGGCTTATGTGAGGGCGGCAATGCACCTATGGGTTCCTTAAAAACCATAAGTGAGTTGAAGTAAGACTGGATGATAAAAGCTTTTCAACCGAATAATAACACGCATTTCCCATATTTATTCTGTGTTTAATTTTCTCCCGATTATCATTTATATTAATTGTTAGTGTTGCTCCAAGATATTTGAATTTTTCCACCTCTTCAAAGAATGAATTTGCAATTTTTATATTTCCATTTCGTACAATATTCTGATCACGAGACATAATCATATATCTTTTGTCTGTTCGCGATTTATTCCAACCTTATCACTTCACTTGCTTCAAGTAAAATTCCCGTTTTTTCCCTAATAGTTTGTGGATATTCTCCTAACATATTCACATCATCCGTATAAACAAGGAGATGATGTAACCCGTTCAATTCCAAACCCTCTCCGTTATCCTGGACTTTCCTAAAGGCATATTCTAAAGCAAAGGTAAATAAAAGTACAAAGGATTAATGGAGTCGAGTTCTTCAATCTACAGATTTTGTTGTAATATAACACCTCTGTATACGTCCCGTATTGAACCATCACACCGAAGACCTAACGTAAGCTATTCATTACATGCACTGAATTTACGATTCTAGAGGAATAATTACATTTTCACCGAAGAACGATTAAGTATAGATAGGTGGAAAAATTCAAATATCTTGGAGCAACAGTAACAGATATAAATGACACTCGGGAGGAAATTAAACGCAGAATAAATATGGAAAATGCCTGTTATTATTCGGTTGAGAAGCTCTTATCATGCAGTCTGCTGTCCAAAAATCTGAAAGTTGGAATTTATAAAACAGTTATATTACCGGTTGTTCTGTATGGTTGTGAAACTTGGACTCTCACTCTGAGAGAGGAACATAGGTTAAGGGTGTTTGAGAATAAGGTGCTTAAGAAAATATTTGGGACTAAGCGGGATGAAGTTACAGGAGAATGGAGAAAGTTACACAACACAGAACTGCACGCATTGTATTCTTCACCTGACATAATTAGGAACATTAAATCCCGACGTTTGAGATGGGCAGGGCATGTAGCACGTATGGGCGAATCCAGAAATGCATATAGAGTGTTAGTTGGGAGACCGGAGGGAAAAAGACCTTTAGGGAGGCCGAGTCGTAGATGGGAGGATAATATTAAAATGGATTTGAGGGAGGTGGGATATGATGATAGAGACTGGATTAATCTTGCACAGGATAGGGACCGATGGCCGGCTTATGTGAGGGCGGCAATGAACCTTCGGGTTCCTTAAAAGCCATTTGTAAATAAGTAAGTAAGTAAATGTATGTTATATCGCCACAGGTTCGGATGTGTTTTTTGTTGTATGAAATAGACCATTTGGCCTGAAATAAAATTTTTCTAAATTTAATATGGCCTAGGACGTAAGTACATAAAAACATAATGGCAGGCAACGTGTTAAGAATGAGCATATAAAGAATTTGTAATAATGGCTTGTGATGCAATAACGTTCATTGTTATTTTGCCTTACAATGCCTCCTTGTTGCTATGGATACATATCGGGACTTCAGCTACATTTGAGCTAAATAATGGATATACTTAGAAAGTTACAGAGTTATAAGCCTAGTTTCAGGCAATTCAGGGACACGATCCCCTCGGTTATCAGCGACAAGCGCCAACTGGGTCACCTGCACTATGAGGCGAAGTTCACCGACGTCCGCATGTGGTCTCAGGACCCTAACGTAAGTAAATATCTTTTAGAATCCTCAAACAATTCACTACTCAATTTTTACTTCACCGATTATTCTCTTTTACCAAGCCCTTTATCTTCAAAGTCCCGCGCCGTGGCGTCGTGGTCTAAGGCATCCTGCCTAGGACTCGCGTAACGGAATGGGCGCTGGTTCGAGTCCTCAAGAAGGAAGATATTTTCTCATAACATTTCGGCGAATGTATAGGACCGGTGCCTACCCAGCATCGTGATGCACTTGGGGAGCTACAATAGGTAGCGAAATACGGTTACGAAAACCGGCTATATTGGCTGGGGGGATCATCGTGCTAACCACACGACATCTCCATTCTGGTTGAATGATCGTCCACCTCTGCTTCGGCATGTAGGCGTCAGGTCAGCAGCCGGCTGGTCGGTCATGGTCCTTCATGGTCCTTCATGCCTCGGATTATTATTTGTTATCTTCAAACTGATGTTTTCTGTCTCCAGTTTTAAGTTTTCTATTGTCTGGTTCTTCTTTGCTGTTTCTTTCTGGTTTATTCCTGTACTGAATAATTTCAAGGAAAAAGTATCTGTGTGCACTCATAGTTAAGTTCTGGCGTCTTGTCAGCTCAATTTGAGTCGTGTGGATACAAAGGAAAAATTGTGACGGTTTCGTGTATAGTTCCTGGGGTAGCTCAGTCGGAAGAGCGTTCGCGCGCTAAGCGAAGGGTCCCGGGATCGATAGCCGGCCCCGGAACAATTTTTCCTTGAAATTATTCAAACCTGCTTTACAGGGAGCTACTACCTGAAAGCCAGATTTGCATATTCCTGTACTGTTCTCCATTACTTCTCTGCATAATTCACTCACATTTTCTCGTCCGAATATCTCCTGTTGTACTGACTTTTCCATCTTCTTTTATGGTAACTTTACGTTTCCTAACAGTTTTATACTTGACTAGTCATAAGTATATACGCATAAGTCTGCTCTCCTTCTGGATTTGTGCTGCAGACTGACTTTGATGTAATATGTAATTTTCACTGTCTGTAATAGGTACTTAGAGACTTTCTTTAATAGTAACTGTAACATATAGGCCTACAGGGACTTCTAATGACTGAGGCGTTCATCTAGTTGTTCCAGTCAGAAGCTCTGGTGTAATGTAACGAACATTTTAATTATCCATAAAATTCCGTCTTATTGCCGAACTAATTTTAACTACAGCTTAGAATGTGATTGTCATTGAATTGCAGATACGTCACGGAAGAGGGCCAGCTGGCCAGTACGTGCCACCCAATGGACGCTTCGTCCCGCATGACGTCATTAATAACATCTTAATCTCGGTAAGTAATAACGTGATAGCTAATTTACAAATGAAGCTTGGGGATGCTAATCATCTCATTAATCATAATATGTAGTATAAATGTCTTGATCCTGATATGCAAAGGGAATTATTATAAGAAATGGTAGGCATATTTTTTTAGACTGATTTCGAAGGCGTCAGTATTAAATGAATTGACAATGTAGATTTTTTTAAAGTGGGAAGAAATCTTGGAAAGCCATAAAATTTCTTCAAAGATTTACAACCTGTGATGATGATGATGATGATTATGATGATGATGATGATAACAAATGATATGTTTTATTTAACGACGCTCGCAACTGCAGAGGTTATATCAGCGTCGCCGGATGTGCCGGAATTATGTCCCGCAGGAGTTCTTTTACATGCCAGTAAATCTACTGACATAAGCCTGTCGCATAAGCACACTTAAATGCCATCGACGTGGCCCGGGATCGAACCCGCAACCTTGGGCATAGAAGGCCAGCGCTATACCAACTCGACAACCAGGTCGACGATGATGATGATGATGATGATGATGATGATGATGATGATGCCGATTAAGAAATGGTCTTTCACACGCAATAGTTCTAATTTCTCTTAGTGTATATTCAGTTTCTTTAGCATGTTGGAACTGGTTGTGTACAATTGGAATTTTAGCATTCTCCGGAGGTAAAAGTTACAAGGTGTGAGGTCTGTGGAACGAGGAGGCCATAAATACTTACTAATAATAATTCCGTGCTCTAATATCTAGTGCAATTCAGTCATGGCTATATTATCATGGTAAATAAAATTGTCATCACTGACTTTTATGCTGGGATCAGGAACCGAACTCAGATGATATAGTAAGTCTGTTTTCATAATCAAAACCTATAACAAACAAGATTGTATTTGGCTGACAAGTCTGTTTTAATGTGTGTGTAACTTGTTGACATATGTTTGTTACTATTACGAACCTCATTCTTCTTCTTTCTGATATTAGCTATTAATCTGCTGCATCATCAATGACGTAACACGATACTTGATATGATAAATAACACGTTTGTTGATTAGTATGTGAGCGAGCAGGACTATATACGTACGTTTTACATACATACATACTTACATGCATGCATACATACATACATACATACATACATACATACATACATACATACATACATACATACATACATACATACATACCAATTTAAAAACTAACCACCTCTGTGGTGTAGGAGTCAGCATGGTGGTCTTTTACGCAAATGGCCCGGGTTAGATTCCCGGTCGGGTTGGATTTCCTGGTTCATGTTTTGCAGGGTTTCCCCTCAAGCGTAAGGCAAATGCCAGATCATTCGGACTACAAATCCCTGAATATCACCGGCCTCACTCATCACCAAAATCATATTCATAACAAGTCAGTAATATTCTACAGACCACATCTAGTTCACAACAATACAACCAGTCTCAACAATAGTATAGATGTCTTCGGATTTCAGCCGAAAGATTAATTCGCAGTGTGACCAGTGATGTTAAAGGGAATATAAATAACAGCAAAAAGAAAAATTAAACAGCTGAATGGCGGCTTTCCAGTTGTGTTCATAAGAATTTCCTGTCTTTTATATTAAGTTATACTTTACTTTGACATTTTTGTATATACTTCATGCACCACAGTCTTTTGTTTTGTACGGCGTGGTAGTGAGGATTCACCGTGAAATTACCTAACATTTGCTTTACATTAAAAAACCATCGGGTAACGAACGCAAGTGAGATTTGAACCCACATCCGCGTGTGGCTTTGGATCTCGAGTCCGACTTGCATTGTCTGATTTACACCAGTGGCAATTTTATAGTAATCCTACAGCACGGCATAACACACTACATATGAATAGTTTTATCTATTCTAAATTTGACACTATTATAAATGAATGGACAAAAGGGAATAGAATAAGTCACTTCGTATAACACAGATAATGGTTTTAAAATTGTATGTATGTATTTATTCATACTGTAAATGTGTAAATACCTGGTGGCAGTGGTAACTAATTACATTCAATAACGACGATTACACTTAATAATAATAATAATAATAATAATAATAATAATAATAGTATAATAATATTAAGAAGCAGCATCCTAAAATTAAATGAAGCACGATCACTTAAAGTAGCATTTAAATTTAATTTAATTTGTATCTTAACCCTAAGTTCGAACTTAAACCCACGAGTATTGTATGATATCTTCATACATGCACAAGTACCTCTCAGCACTACACTCATTTCGTTCTCAACTCACTCACTGCACTGGAACTACGTCACATTTCACTGACACTATCCTGATTTCACTAACACTTCAAAAACATTTCACTGTGCAAATACTTTGCACTACCATTATAAAGTATGAAACTTCACTGACAGAACACACTTTTTTCACTGTTACAACATTTCAAATAACAAAACATCAATTACACTCTTATTATTCCGTAGAATCGTAATTATTACATTAACCTCAAAATCGCTAGCCTAGACCTTATTGCAAGCAATTTCAGGACGTTCACTCTAACTCACACCCTTTCTCTGTTTTCTGCCATTATTACGCTCAGAATTTGATAGAAAGTTCACTGCACTTCCACTACAACACACTGTACACCCGATACAAAGCACTAGATATTCACTGTGTTTCTCTGCTTACTCACTGTACTTGTGTGCATAATATAGTACCGTCCTTGAAGTCCTTAAGCCTAGTTTTAAATAAACTTTTGGTTATTGGTAAAGCCTTTAGTAAGTCTGAAGGTAGAGAATTCCAGTCCCTGATAGTACGATTGAGAAGAGAAAACTTTCCAAGCTTCCATAATGTAGCGCAGTAATAGTAATCTTAAAGGAAAGAAACTAAATCTAGTACTTCACAGTTTCTTCAACATGAATAAATTGTAAAATATTTTACAGATTGGGCTGAGGAAGCCAGACGCACATCAGTCAGAGAGTAGCGAGTTCGAAGAACAGGACTACGAATACTCAGACACAGAAAGCATCGATACGGTAGATTATGAGAAAGAGCCGACATATGAAGAACTTAAAGCAATGATAAAACGATGCAAAGAAAAACAACAAGAACTAATTAAACAAACAGAGGAAAAGCGATATATGATAAGAACCTCGCAGAGAGAACTGAACCACGAAATCAATAAATGCAACGGTATTTTTGAAATGATTCGTGCAAGGGATAGACAAATCGCCAGCCTGAAGTCGAATATGCATAAGTTACAACAAAAGGTAAGCACTGTTAATAAGGGACAAATACACACGCACATTCTCTTCATTTTAAGTCACGAAACCTACTTTCTGCAGTATTGTAGCACTCGTAGTATCGTTAAACACATTTTAAGAAATTAAACATCGATGTAGATTGAATTACAAGGAAAATTTTGATAGTTCGTAGCTGTCCTGTTCTGGAAAATAAGCAAATTCATTAGAGTTAATTATATAAGTTATTCTTATTTCTTGGTTTTCAAATATGCTATAATAATGTACTGTAGGCCTAATACTTAAGGGAGAGAAAAGAATGAAGATAGAAAATATCTCTGCCCTAGATTTTGTAGTTGTATTAGACTCATTTCATTTGTAAACAGTAGCAAAATAATTGTTTGTCATTAACGACTGTCAGTTGTTATAAGTCACGTGTACATTTTGTTTTACTACCTGCATTAGGATAGAGGTGTAGCGTCATCTTATTAGATGTTTATAACATGTCAACAGAAAATAAAAACAGATTAGAAAAACTGTACTGTGATTAGCGGCTGTTCGTGGATTTTATTTTGGGAAGGCTCAAACATAGAAGCTAAAACAAACTAGGAACAGTGACAAATCTGTGTACCCATATAGCAAAGTAGGTGCCATCCTTATTATTTGTAGTGGAACTCCTGTCTCCGGTGCTTTTCACTGACGAACTACACTACTTTCCTGTTGAAATCTGGGTTACATACCATGTTATTCTCAATGGATAACATTCCTAAAGCTGTTAGCCTGTCCTCCATCATACAATTCCTTGAAAACGAAGGCAGTCGCAAACTCATACGAACCCAGTTATCTGTATAAAATAGTGAAGGAAACTAACGTAGTAAAACCGTTTAAAGCACATCCTATGAATTACTGAAATTGCTATAACATTGAAACTGTGCCAGATCAGATCATCACTATTATAAACATTTATTTCAAAACTGTCAGCATCACCAGATTCACCAGACTAGCATGCACCCAGGTGAAAGAATCATACAGTGAGAGTGAGAGTAGCCTAAGACAAAAGTGTGAGAAAAAGAAACACCTGAAAGATATTCGATCAGCAATGTTTGAAGTTAGTTCCTCACCGAGTTCCATGTCTGATGAAAAAAGACAGATTTGAAGACCATGATTCCATATTAGTTTAAGGAAGAAAATATGGAATACAATTTGCACATTGTAGATAACAAATAGAACGCAGCCCCTGCGAAATGTTATGAGACTTAGTACCTTTCATAAATTGTGAATGTTTTTATCTCAGTGTGTTAATTTTAGTGATATCATGAAACCATTGATAAACATTGTCAAAAGTGTGCCTCTAATTTATTTCTGAGATATGAAATTTAAAAATAGTTTAATAGAGGAAGTTTTGATTAACCTTTTCAGTCACGAATTATGTTTTTTGTTTACAAAATTCTAATTTTTTTCTTGACTCCTTTTAAGTTTTTGTGAATTACCCACAGTCTCATTTTTTCACCATGATGCCCAGATTTCCAGATTTGAACTGTCCACTTGAGAGGTCAAGGTGACTAAAAGGATCTCATTCATTTAATAAGCTACATTTATTATTGAAGAGACTACAACAGAGAAATGATATAAAGAGCAACCACTTTGAAAGTTTACCACTGAAATTATATGTATTTTAGACAGAATTCATTTTTAAAGATATCGTGAAGAGCAACCATTTTGATTTTCTTGTTATACACAAATTTATTTGACATTCCTTTGCAAATTATGTAGGTTTTTGCCTTGCAGCCAATATAATTTTGCTTCTTCCTTCTTCTTTCACATCTTGAAAGACAGGCAAATGATTCAGTAGATCATATCGCACAGGGAAAAATTGCCTTGAAATTATTCAAATCTGCTTTACAGGGAGCTTTACCTGAAAGACTAGATTTGCATAATATATACGTCACTGTGTACGTTAACAGAAAGCCACAATTCCATGTCACACAGAGATTGTGTGCAGTCGATGTGGGTCTCTGGCGTTTCGTCAGCCCACGCGAATTGTGTGGATGTAGAAGGGAAAAGTTGAGACGGTGTCGGGTGGTGTTCCCGGGTAGCTCAGTTGGCAGAGCGCTCGTACATTCAACCAGAAGTCCCGGGATCGATACCCGGCCCCGGAACAATTTTTCACTTGAAATTATTCAAATCTGCTTTACAGGGAGCTTTACCTGAAAGACTAGATTTGAGTAGGATATTGAATGTCAGCTTCAATGTACAGGTAAATACTGTATTATTATTATTATTATTATTATTATTATTATTATTATTATTGTTATTATTATTGCCAGTGCTAATACTACTCATCCAAACTTACAAAATACAAAGTTGAGTAAGAAGCAAGTAAGACAACGAAGATACTAAAAAGAGCATAATTAGTAGGCTTTGTATTCCAGCTACCTAAAGACTGAAGTTAAAGACATATTGGGCATATAATACGCCGACACAGGTAATCCAACGAATAAAGATATAAACAAACAGTTTGTCGCTGCGTGTTCGTGGAGTACAGTCAACTCTCGACATTCTGAAGCTGTAAACACATGCGTGATCCGTGATGTTCATTTTCGTCGTGATTTTTACAGTGAATAATAACGTGCATTCGCAAATCACGGAATTTTAACATAAGCGGATGCCACTTGAAATGATTTTATATTGCGAGAAATTCTTTCAATAGCACATGACGTTATTTGTGCATGATGTAGTATCTGATTTTTGTCCGTGTTTCATAGGATATTTTATATATAACTCATCACTGAGAACTCACTAATTTTTATGAACCTTTCTAGAAATTCCATAAAATATAGATAATTAAATATCTTAATTGAGATGCTGAAGACGATCATCATGGTAGACTAAACAAATCCATGCTAAACATAGAGTTCATAACTTCATAATTTTCAGATTTTTACTTTTGGATTACGTTCAACACACTTTCTGTGCCTTTGGTATTGCAGAGTCTTTCAGTGTACTGTTTTTGTCACTTTACGTTTATTTTACACAACTTATATGTAATGTTGTCTACATTGACAGTGAAAATATTAGTTAAAGTATCCTCAACTATGGCCTGCTTGAGCGTCTTACCTAAGGCATTTTACCTCTGCAATGAACCTTCAATCAGCCACAAAGATGTAGTTATTTAAATAATACGACCAGTAAGTGCAATGATTGATAAGACTACTCACTATGACTGCGTCCCGGTTTTGACTTTCTAGAGGAAGAGGGCAAACGATGCGTAACTACTTTGTATACGAAAGTACCTGTACCTGCACTGTGACGTCATATATACTTCGAATCAGGTAACCTCACTCCAGTTTATAGGTAGATGGAATACGAACCCTAATAATTACTTATCCAAATGTAGACTTATTTATAACATAAAACTTTTTCCACCCTAATACATATAAATAAAACTCGTGAGTCATTATTACTTATTACAACACCAATTTCATGGTTTACTTTAAGAGTAAACAAAGATTCCACTATGTAATTTAGATATCATAAAAGCAAATTGTATCTGATGATGCCTTAAATTGGAGAAAGCGTTCATACATTATTTTATTAATTAACATGTACTAGCAAATGTTAATATTAATGAGGCATAAGATTGAAAAACTAAAACATTATTTATTGTATTTAAAGAAGTAGTCTTTGTGGCCTTGTTTAAAAAAATACCCCGAGTACCATCTAGTGATCACGGGTGAAAGTATTTAGAGAAACTGATACAAAGCTGCAGTGTCAAATTACAGCATTACTGTGCCCGAAAAAAAAAAACAAGGTATTTCTCGTAAGAAAACTGTTTGTAATTTTTATATTTTCACTATTAAATTTACACCATTTCATGCAGGGGCACATGTGTGGGTGCCAATAAGATAATGGAAAAGCACTGCAGGAATTCGCTGCGGTTAAGTAGAACCAAAGAGCTGTGACTTCTGATAATTGGATTGATCGTAATTGCCTCGTCGAGAAGTCGATATTGGGTCTAATAATATCCTATAACAATTTTACGTAAGTCGTAGCTTTTTGGGTGTCTTCTGTACTATGTCGACTGATATGTGTCAAGGAGTTCATAGCTAACGTCTAAGCATTCAACGAGTTATGTGTGAATTATTCTAATGTTGATTATTGGACAGTCTTTTTGGGGTTGTAGGCGTTTTAACTTTTGATATTGGGCGTACAAAGTTATATTTGACAGTGGATGTCAAAAATGTGTATGGTGTTGTGACTTCACAGAATATGATTTGAAGCGGGCATTGTGCTTGAGGAAATTCGTGTGTTGTATTGCTTGAAATATCGTGACTGAGAGAAATTGTAATAGTTTAGGCTCCTAACTTGCCAAGTGCTCTTTATCTCCACAAATCATTATGGAATGATTATATGATAGAAATAATTCATCTCGCGCCATTGTTTCCTTGTAATTAGTAATCTTGTAGGCAAGAAACTAAATATAGTACTACCGATTCTTCAATGTGAATTATAAATTCATTTACAGCTCCAAGATCAATACCAATTGTCCTCTGATGACTCCGACGACTCGGACGACTAGATCTCGCCCCTTCCGCGCCACCCCAATAACATCTAAACCCGCCGCCTCAAGAGAAATAATACCAACGCCCGCCACATCAACACCAACACCTCAACCGCCGCATCTATGAGAAATAATACACCCGCCCGCCTCATCAAAACCAACACCTCAACCGCAGCATCTATGAGAAATAATACACCCGCCCGCCTCGTCAAAACCAACACCTCAACCGCCGCATCTATGAGAAATAATACACCCGCCCGCCTCATCAAAACCAACACCTCAACCGCCGCATCTATGAGAAATAATACACCCGCCCGCCTCATTAAAACCAACACCTCAACCGCAGCATCTATGAGAAATAATACACCCGCCCGCCTCGTCAAAACCAACACCTCAACCGCCGCATCTATGAGAAATAATACACCCGCCCGCCTCATCAAAACCAACACCTCAACCGCTGCATCTATGAGAAATAATACACCCGCCCGCCTCATCAAAACCAACACCTCAACCGCCGCATCTATGAGAAATAATACACCCGCCCGCCTCATCAAAAACCAACACCTCAACCGCCGCATCTATGAGAAATAATACCCCCGCCCGCCTCATCAAAACCAACACCTCAACCTCCGCATCTATGAGAAATAATACACCCGCCCGCCTCATCAAAACCAACACCTCATCCGCCGCATCTATGAGAAATAATACACCGCCCGCCTCATCAACACCAACACCTCAACCCGCCGCCTGTACGAGAAATAATATCCCCGCCCGCCTCACCAACAACAACACCTCAACCCGCCGCCTATACGATAAATAATAACCCCGCCCGCCTCATCAACACCAACACATCAACCCGCCGCCTGTACGAAAAATAATATCCCCGCCCGGAGGCTGTTTAAAAAGAAGAGGCGGAATGAGAAATGGAGGAAGCTGATTGAAGAAGGGGAGGAGGCTGAGTGAAGAAAGAAAAGAGATTGATTGTTTATGTTTTAGACCTTTTTTTAACATTTATAAAAATATTAAGTGTCTGGATGTTCAATTAATGTTTATTAATTTTCTCAAGAGTTTTCACAACTCATTCATTATAATGTAATGCTCGATTTGTGATACAAGTAAACAGACAATACAAAAAACTGAACAAATACAACTCATACGAAATGTATCAGAGACAACACAAAGATAATATTGAAGATAAAATATATTAGGTTGGTACTTAAGTTCATAGCGTTTTTCTGTACTTTCATTTATTTAACAGTACCGTACTGTTGTGACACAGCTACTACTGGGTGTTCATTTCAAAGTGTGTCATGACGTCACTGTTGTTGGGTCAGCGATTTGAAGCGAGTTTCAGCTTATATGTTAGAGAAGTTGCCTGTTATTTAAGGCGTTCTTCAATCTGAACTTGAGAACGTGTACGGTATAACTTGATCGTCGTAGCAACAGATGGCGGTCTGTACGGTCTGTGTGCTACCATAACCTCTTTCGAACTGTGTTTTGCGCCGGCAAGTCGTACGCAGGGTATTTGTTATCATCGGTTGCGTACGGTAACATTCCACAACACAAATCCGTGTCCATGTTGACCGTCGATGTTAATGTCAACAAATACGTAAGTAATCGTCTTAACCCTCTCCCCATATCCCGACAGTACGTATTTCCAAACAGTTCACATTCCTGCCACTACCGGCGTTACCGTACGTATCGGTACGTACTCTTCAGAATGAACGCCGTACTTGCTAGGCATCTTCTCTGCCTCTTAGGTTATACACCCCTGCGGAAGTGTAGGAAGATTGAATTCTCTAGGCTCATCGGCTAGCCACATGACGGCATACAGCGAGCCATGACACATTTTGAACTGAACACCCAGTATATGTTGTAGGACCCATGTTTATTAGACATTTTTTCTTGTTTTGATGAATACTATCACCTCCTAAAATAGTGGATACTTTTTTTTAACACTCTGTATAAGTCCAATGTGGCCGGGGGCAACATTGGCCGCTGTTTGCCTCTACCGCGTCTTTGGCGTTTCACGTAGTTGTCTTCCACATAGTTAAAGACCGGAATTAATTCATCGACAGCAATGACTTCCAAATCTTCAAACGCATCGACATCTGCCTCGGGCACAAATGCGAGGGCTATATGCGAATGTAATTTCGCTCCTAATGCTTCTTGTGAAGCGAAATTCCCCAATTTTTTTTTGTATCTGTATTGTCTATTGTAATTGGGGCTTTGCCCTGTTATGGACATAAATAGATAAATAAACAAATAAATAAATAGATAAATAAATGAGAGTGCACCATCATTACAATAATTTAGCTGCAGCCGAAAACAAATCAAGGGTTCTGAGCCATACTGGGCCAAGCGCCATTTATTAAAAATGGAGAAAGCAAGGGTTAAAGTTAAGCGAATACCATAGTTTAATGAAGATTGACATATCATTTAGTTTTAATGTGGATACTTTATATTACTTGCTATATGTTTCCATTAAATTACGGTAATAACTTAATTTTAACCCTTTTATTCTACGTCTTCAGTAAATGGCGCTTGGCCCACTATGGTTCTGAACCCTTCAAATAAGACATTGAAATTTAAACCAAAAATTTAACTTCGTAGCTTTGCAAAAAATCGAACAATCCCATTACGCTTTAAAAAAAAGCATTATTGTGGCCGGTGACGAAAATTTAATCGGTGCCATAAGTCCGATGACGAAAATTTAATCGGTGACGAAATAGTACAATAACGACAGTTCCGGTGACGAGAATTCCTAAACCCCTTCCACATTAAGAATCTGCAGCTTTCGCCTGTAGAGTATATCGCCTCGCTACACAGCTGAAGCAGAGAATCTGCCGACTCATCAGGGGTTTAGACGTGACCGTCAGTTTGCCGGTACCGCCAAGAGTAAAAAAGTATGCTCTCAAGCAATGCAGTTATTTAACAGACAAAAACTTGCGATGATTGGTTTTGTCTGGACGAAGAAAAGAGAATCTCTATGAGGATAATGCCAGATTTTGTCTTAAAGGAAAAATTTTTACTTATCAAATAAATTTATGGAATATTCAAAATTAGAAAACAAATTTATTTCAGTGACGATGGTCCAAAAAAAGTAATATGCAATACACATGCGTTAAGTGCGTAACAGAACCTCGGTAACTGAAAAAACCCGGCTTCGCATCGTTTTTTGAAACTGTTTTCTCGAATCTGTGATAATGCACTTAACAAACTTGTATCGCAATTACTGTTTCGTTGACCCTGAGTTTAGCCATATTCATGCGATTAACTACAATTCCAGTTAAGAAGAGAAGATGTCGAAAACTAGTATTAAATTACGGTAAATTAAGAGAGGAATTCAGGAAAGTTCAGGATAACAGACAGGGTTTGGAATTGAACGGGTTACATCAGCTTCTTGTCTCTGCAGATGACGTGAATATGTTAGGAGAAAATCCACAAACGATTAGGGAAAACACGGGAATTTTACTGGAAGCAAGTAAAGAGATAGGTTTGAAAGTAAATCCCGAAAAGACAAAGTATATGATTATGTCTCGTGGCCAGAATATTGTACGAAATGGAAATATAAAAATTGGAAATTTATCTTTTGAAGAGGTGGAGAAGTTCAAATATTTGGGAGCAACAGTAACAAATATAAATGACATTCGGGAGGAAATTAAACGCTGAATAAATATGGGAAATGCCTGTTATTCGGTTGAGAAGCTTTTGTCATCTAGTCTGCTGTCAAAAAAACTGAAAGTCAGAATTTATAAAACAGTTATATTACCGGTTGTTCTGAATGGTTGTGAAACTTGGACTCTCACTTTTAAAGAGGAACAGAGATTAAGGATGTTTGAGAATAAGGTTCTTAGGAAAATATTTGGGGTTAAGAGGGATGAAGTTACAGGAGAATGGAGAAAGTTACACAACGCAGAACTGCACGCATTGTATTTTTCAGCTGACATAATTAGGAACATTAAATTCAGACGTTTGAGATGGGCAGGGCATGTAACACGTATGGGCGAATCCAGAAATGCATATAGAATGTTAGTTGAGAGACCGGAAGGAAAAAGAGTTTTGGGGAGGCCGAGACGTAGATGGGAGGATAATATTAAAATGGATTTGAGGGAGGAGGGATATGATGATAGAGAATGGATTAATCTTGCACAGGATAGGGACCGATGGCGGGATTATGTGAGGGCGGCAATGAACCTGCGGGTTCCTTAAAAGCCGTAAGTAAGTAAGTAATTATGTATAATTTCAAGTCTATAATTTTATTAAATCTGTAAATAGTGAGCTATTTTCTACTACGTAATACAAAATGCGTATACTTTTGTTTACAATTGAATCAGTCTTGCATTGCAAGCTGACCACGTATGACATATTTTATCGCACTCTTAATTTCAACGTGTTTTATACACTTCACATGAGGAAAATGTTTCAAATTTGTGATAAATAATTCTAACACTAGGTCAACATTTCCCTTCTCGAATGTAGTGAATGAAAGCTTAAGGGTAAAACATAAAGTTCAGAAAACACAAATATATAGCCTAATATTTGAGCAAAAGGAAACTTCCTGTTAACTCATACAGAAACAATAACACACTTTTCACCACAACATTATTATATAAAAGTTATCACATGTAATTATTATTAATTATAACAATTATCATTTATTTAATACTACCATTACATTGTTATGTTTATTGTTGGTAGTAATACAACAGTAACATAAAAAATAACGAATACACTGACACCACGATTAAAGCAAAAGTTGCACAGGAACATAATCATCGTAAAGAAACCTTTATTTTTTATTTCTGTAAGATATCACTATATCAATTAACTCATTTTTGCCACCTTTTCAAAAATTGAAAAATTTCCTTGCAGGATAATTCTGTTCAAGCATCCTGCAGGCATCAACGCACATCATATCTGATATCTTTTCTGGTTTCTAATATCTGATATTTCATCAAATAATCAGATGATAAATGCGAGAGATACTGTATGGTGGATAGGGCAAGATTTTCTATTCTTCTTTGGACGATTTCCACTCAGTTCACAGCTTGATTTTTCGAGAATTTTTATTTAAATACAATCGTTTCACTGCACGACAATCGTCCAGTGAAGGAAAACAATTTTATTGCTCGTCAATATGATAATGAATAGATCCTACAGGAAGACCTTTTGGAAAGAACTTCTGCTCTACCCACCATTTACTACATATCTGGAATTCAGTTTGGTTTCGTAAACAATCAGATTAAATGCCACTACTTTCGAGAACGTAAAATATATCCAACATGTTCTGTGTTGCTAGTGAAATGTCAGAATGGACATTTTTTAATTTTGGAAAGACAGCATCATTCGGAATAATGATTTAGTTTTAAAGTCAAGAAATATCAGATTTCTTTCATTATAAGTGTATTCTTGTCAAGTTCTTTTGTTCGTGATATCAGCATTCTTTTGGCTTTTGGTACTGTATATCCTTGAACAAGACTGCTATTACATTACAGAGCATTCTGAAGGACTCATAACAATGTTAGAAGGAAAACAAATCATGTGTAATTCTGAGCAACGCTGAAATGTGTCTTGATTATTCTTCCTACGTAATTGAGAGCAGCAAATCTATGGTTCTGAGTTAACCTCCAACGTAGTAACAAGTAAGAGAAGCCTTTGAAAACAAGTATGTAAAAAATTAAGGCTATGACTGAAACCCAAATATTTGAATTCTCCATGCCTGTCTCCATAAGTAGAGTTTTTGGACTTCGGAAATGACAATACTGTTCTTCAACGGGACATGTTAACATAGGACGATTGTTGCCGTAGATTGCGTACATGATCCCTTCAAATCCAAAGCGTAGATAGCTGAGACACATGACCAAACGCATGTGGATCGGTACGCTACTGCTGCCTGCACCCATTCCGTATACAGCGAACAACATCAGTGGAACGCTCAAGGCTGGACCCACAAACATGCCATTCTGCAAAATGAAGGAGAATACTGAGCAAAAGAAAACATGAGAGAGTATATTTCCATATGTTCATATGCAGATGATACAGTGGTGATATTCAATGATTATTCCTGGGATCAAATATACAGAGTGTTAGAAAAAAGTATCCAATATTTTGGGAGGTGATAGTATGCATCAAAGCAAGGAAAAAATATCCAATAAACATGGGTCCTACAACACATAGTTTCTGAGATCTGAACACTTGTTCATAGGAGGTGCTCAATGTAACGTCCATTCGTAGCAGGGGCGGCTCTACAATAAGAACTGCAGAGCTGCAGAACCGCCGTTTAAATGGACCTGAAAAAATTAAAAATGTAAAACATTCTTTTATGTAATCTAGTTCATTGTTTCATTTATTTTTCCAATAGGGATATCTTATGCGAAGTTTTACCGCTAGATGGCAGGAGCGTTCCATGCGGCTAAACTTGTTGTAGGGCTATGTTATGTTGTAATTACGTTTTCCCGCTTATTGGTTTTCTGTGCGTGTCAAAATTATATTTGCAATTATTTTGCATAACCTAGTATAATTTAAGATAATTCAATATTTTCTTACCTCTAATTTAATTTAATTTACAATAAATAATAACGTAAACCTGTATAATATTGAGCGATTCCCCGAGATGGGTGGGGAAATCTGCAGTATGCAGAATATAGATACGAGTAAATTGAATGTTCATGAACCTAAATGAGAACTCTGATAACGAGGTGCACGAATAAAAAAATAGGAACTATGTCGAAGGTGAATACTGCCCTCTTTAATCATTAATTTTTAAGAACTTTATGCTAAAAACAGGATATGCAGCCACCAATGTGGTTTTCTTTTTTTAGGGAAGGGACTATCGAGATTGAATTCCTTGTATTTTTTTCTGTAGTTGCAGAAAGATCAAATGCAATTTTTAATAGGATGATATAATATGATCGCAGTAGTATCACGATTAGTCGTGCGATTTTTAGGTTAAGAACATGCAGTTTTGAATACTATGTAGGATGATTTTGAAAATTTGAAGTTAAAACATGGTTTTAATAATTAGGGAACAGTACATTAAAAACATTATTCACGAAATCGATTTCACTACGGATCGTCCTGGATAATAAACATCCCAGTTTATCGAGAGTTTACTGCAGGCGTAAACTTCGGAGACTCCTACAACTACTGCATATAATCTAAGCTAACATAGCTCGCTGTCGAGGTTGCATATGTTTTTATTAATTTTTCTTTTTCCTCTTCCAAAATGAAACCGTAGTCAACAATTCCTTACTTGAAGTACTAGTAGTTAATTTTATTTAATACTTTCGAGGCGCAATTCAATTACTTATATTTTTAAAAGTTTAAAGCATATATTCAGAATATTTCGGGACCTGATTGAAGACAAAAAGCTTTCCCTGGTTTTCACTTATAGGAACATAATAAAAATTTGCCATTCTTAGTTGTTTTTAAGAATATTTAATATACTAATACACAACGTATATCCTCAATGTTTATATACCGAAAAACAAATGCACACGCAAAGCGCATCCCGCAAAGTACACGTGCGCTATCTGTTGGTGCTAGTTCAGGATATCCCTATTCATTCTCCTTCGATTCGAGATTTTACTGTCTGTAGGAGCCTTGAACTGCTCGAGAATTTTATCTGTAGTGTACTTTTCGGATCTGTGATCGGCAGTTCCTGAACCTCAATGTAGGGTAGTCGTCAGCAGAAAACTGGTTTTCTTCACCGTCCCATAAGACTGCATTAGAGCTGCAACCGAAGCAGCTCTCTCCGAATATACAAAAGAACAGCAAACACCCTCATCTCTTTATGACCTGCGTTAGAACACATAGGCTTCTGGACTACTGTATATTATTACAGTTCCAGTGTGTTATAAGTACTGTGGGTGGTGTGATGTAATTAGTCAGTGTGCCTAAGAAAATATTATATATGAAAAATGAATGAAATTAAAACCTAATTCCACCAACCCTTTTCGAAATTAAAAGAGAAATTGCATGTTAACTTAAGAAATTAGGACGTCCTACACAAAATTTAAATATTGAAATTTCTAGAAAAAGTCGAGGAAATCATGTAGCCTATTAGTCATTTTAATACCGAAATGTATAATGGAAACGATTGGTTTTTTGCTGCGCTCATGAAAACGCTTTCTCCCCCACCCGTGTATTCTGTTTGGAGGAGAAAATACATGGACAAAGACCAGAGTGAAGGATTTCGTTAATTTGACTTAAAAAAAACTAGAAAAGCATGTGGGGCACGTCTCCACTACGTGACTAGTTGTACCAGGTGGGAGAGGTGTAGCGCACGGATGGTTGGAGTACAATTTCGGGTGCAAAGTCAACTTCGAGGAGGGGTTGTAATTACAAGCGCTAATGCAATAAACAGCATGCAGAACTGCCAATCTTTGTAACCACGGGCCGCTACTGATTCGTAGCAATGCAATTTTCTGCCCTACAACACAGCAGACTACCAGATAATCATACCGTAGTTGACACCCCTGGCAAGGAATAATGATACCTCGCAAGGAATACCGAAAACAAAAGTTTGGTTGCGGATATGAGGGGGGTTCAGCAGAGATGGTGTTGTGAATTTTCGTAATCAGCATGTGTGGGCTGATGAAAATCTCCACTCAGTTGAAGAAATAAGGCATCAGCACCGATTCTCGATCAACTTATGGGCAGGCGTTCTTGGCGATAGATTAATAGGACCATACGTGCTACCACAGAGATTAACTGGGGATCGTTACCAGGACTTTCCTATTTACGTATTGCCTACCTTGCTGGAGTATGAGCCATGTCAGCAAAGACTACAGATGTGGTTCATGTATGATGGCACACCAGCACGTTTTCTCCGCAATAAGCGTGAACACCTGACGCTGACACTTCAGGACCGCTGGAATGATTGGGGAGGCCCCACACCTTGGCCTGCTCGTTCCCCAAACCTAAATCCCCTACACTTTGGGTTATCAGGAACAACCAGGTCAATTTCAAAGAGTACGTGATCCCGTACGTCGAAGGGCAGAGGAATTGCCATAAATGGACGTCACATTGTGCACCTCCTACGAACAAGTGGTCAGATCTCAAAGAGTATGTGTTGTAGGACTCATGTTTATTCGACATTTTTTTCTTGTTTTGATGCATACTACCACCTCCTAAAATATTGGATACTTTTTAAACACCGTGTATAAAAATGCTAACATAAGTATAAATATATAGTCAAAGATTGAATTTTCTTCCATTAAATATTAACCCATTTATGCCCACTGGGTCATTTTCGACCTACCGAGAAATTTTACTTTCATTTAAACATATTTTTTTCTTTTATTGTTGATGAGATTGTTATTCACACCAATGCGGATCATTAATTTCTTCCCGCGCAATTTTCTCCTTAGATGAGCATTGTTGTCGCCGATATAATTACACGTTGCATTTAGCGTTACAGATGAATCCAATAATCGAAGGTTGGTAATAAATCATTACACATTTTGTTCAAATTAGTACACACGTTTTGAGCTAAGGCACGCAAGACTATAATCCCTCAGTTAGAAATAATTACACAGTGTCTTCTGCAATCCAGGGAGACTGATAACAGAAGTGGGTCGTTTTCGACCTAGTAGGCACATTCATTGCCGTGTTTCACTTTCTTCACATATATCTAAAATCTTATTGTCTTTACTGTATCGATTAATCGATTAAATTCAAATAATTAATCGATTAAATATTTTGATCGATGAACAGCACTACTTTTATATATCTCTAGACACACACCTTCATTTCAAACAGCAGAAATAAATAAAATGCTCTCTCAACTAATAACACTCAATAAAAGAATTGTATTCCAATGGATACCATCCCATTGTGGAATCCTGGGAAACGAGAATGCGGATGCTTTAGCAAAGAAGGGCAGCACTGCTACTTACAGACCTGTTACTAAATCTACGTATTACTCTGTGAAGAGATTTATTAAATCTACATACTTAGACTTCAACAAACAAAATTTGATAACACAATCTCAAGGGAAAAAATGGAACTCTGCATCATAATCCACAGTTGATTCCCGATTTACCACGAAAATCGTCTGTAGCTGCATTTAGATTGGCAACAGGCCATGACTGTTTGGCCAACCATCTGGATAGAATTGGAGTATATCAGTCTCCTAACTGTCCATTGTGCAACTCAAATCAAGAAATGGATCCAGAACATCTCAAAATCTGTGCGTCAGTGGCTAACCATGACAATATCTTTGAAAAATATTGGAGTGCAAGAGGTCAAATGACTTTATTGTCAAATGCCTGGCATTAGAAAACAACAAAAACAACTTTTATATATATCTGGCCTTAGCCCTCTCCAAAGTGTTAAGGTTTTGGTAACTCAGGTATGATCATATTATCTCAATGGCGTATGATGCTACCGGTGCGACTTCGAGCTTGAATAATGCAATTGAGGTTCCGAGTGATAGGGACTTGAGGTTACGTATCCCCATTGTGGCTTTTATTGCCGCGGCTGTTCTATCCTCAATATGCCTGGTGAACGTGAATCCGGTTACTTGTAGGGTCACCTCTAGGTAACAGTATCATGAAACCATCATTAGTACAAAGAACACAAGAATACGTCTCTATAATGGGACTAAAGCCAATTCTCCACTATATACAAAATTATCAGGCCAACTGGATGAACCATCTACAACGGATGTCATTGCACAGAATCCCAAGAACTATGCTTAGTCATCTCCCTCAAGGAACGAGATCACTGGGACGTCCCAAGAAACGCTGGAGGAACAAATTTTTCTTTGAGACCGTAATGGGTAGAGATGGGAACGATACATCGGTTTTTACGAAATACCGATATTTTCGTTTCGATATAGCGATATATCGATATCGAAATTTTTATTCAATATATTGTATAATATATCGGTTTTCTCTTAAATTTATCGATTTTTTGTGGAATTTTTATCATTATCAACAACAACAAAATCCACACTAGACAACTCCGATAATTCCCGAGAGATGGCGCTACTGAAGGTGGACAGTTACATAATTGTGCAACCTCACTCAATACCTTGTTCTAATTGGCTGGACTGGAATTCGAATTCAAACTGTTTAATATGCAGCACCAAATTCAAAATGCAGCGTGTGCGAACGTGAGACAGACAGGAGGTTTATCTGCTACTGTTTTAAGGGATTAGGTACAGCTGAGAGCAGAAAATTTTTTGAAAATATTCAACATTTTTTTCCTCCATTACTGTACCTTGTACAATAATGAAAATTGGTATGAGTAAAACACTATCCTTCTGCTATATGAAAAAAATATTTTTACGATTAAAAAAATATATTTATTTTTTATTTAGGTTAGGACCTACATCATATGGTATTCAAAATGTATTTATGCTTTTGACTTTTACGATGTTAATTTTAATGGCAAAAAGGAATATTAAAAGTGAAGTAATTTTATTTTAATACAGTAAATGTACGCCTGAAAATGCAATTTGCTTACGAAATAGCGATATATCGATAATCGTTCGATATATTGATACATGTCCTCCGATATATATCGTTTATCGAAATTAGGTTTGCAATATATTGCAATATCAATATATCGGTATTTAATTTATTTTCTCCATCACTAGTAATGGGCCACTTGGAGGAATAGGGATGATGATGATGATGATGATGATGATGATGATGATGATGATGATGTATTATAATGGAACTACACCCGAACACGAGCTTCGCTCATACGGGTGCCTGATTTTTTATGCTTTGTATAATTAATAAAGTATAAATAAATATCAAATAAATAAAATATTCACCCTAAAGACTGTGAGTGATTTAACAGATTCGGTACTTACGACAATATCAAGTCGGGATGATATGGCTAAGCCAAGACTTTCAGAGACAAAGCCTATTAGAAGGCAGATAAGTATGAACTGACAAACTCGCACAAATTCCAGTGGTTGATTGGACAGCCAGTACACGGAGGAGATATAAAATATACCAACGGCGAGCTGGAAAAATAAATAAACATCTATAAGCAGAGTGTTCCTTCACACGGGGTTCCTCCACTGCCAGACCCCGCTGATAGGCAACAACACATCACTGCTGGGTACAATTAGTACAATACATCACTGCCGGGTACAATTAGTACAATACATCACTGCCGGGTACAATTAGTACAATACATCACTGTTGGGTACAATTAGTACAATACATCACTGCCGGGTACAATTAGTACAATACATCACTGCCGGGTACAATTAGTACAATACATCACTGCCGGGTACAATTAGTACAATACATCACTGTTAGGTACAATTAGTACAATACATCACTGTTGGGTACAATTAGTACAATACATCACTGCTGGGTACAATTAGTACAATACATCACTGCCGGGTACAATTAGTACAATACATCACTGCCGGGTACAATTAGTACAATACATCACTGCTGGGTACAATTAGTACAATACATCACTGCCGGGTACAATTAGTACATACATCACTGTTGGGTACAATTAGTACAATACATCACTGCTGGATACAATTAGTACAATACATCACTGTTGGGTACAATTAGTACAATACATCACTGCCGGGTACAATTAGTACAATACATCATTGCTGAGGACCTATACAAACGTTTTTAGTTCATCTTTCAGTACGAATTCTCAAATTCTGTAAGGCTTCATTCACAATGAAAATTTAACACAAATAAAACATTATCTGTTATGGTTCAGGGTTCGATCCACGATGCCGGAGCGAATTTTCTCCATTAATACAGGGTGGAGGGTAAGCCATAGATCTCATTATTTAGAATAAGTTTAGTCAATTAAAACAAATTATAGGACTTACGGATAGTGAGATAATTACAAGTGTTTCGAAAGCGCTAACAGCAATTGCAAGATGTCTCAACGCCGCATAAGTAGTACCCCATGCGGTCAGCGACTTGAAGGGGGTGGGTTAAGTTTAGCTACCTTTGACTGTGTACCTTGCAAAACTGACCTACGTGAACTCTGTATAGGGGCGTAACTGTTATTTGTTTAGTTTGTGTAATTTAATGTCAGAAAATGTAAATTGATAACCCGAATGAACAAAATAGCTCGCGTTCGAGCGCAGTTCAATATTGATTACAGAATTATCAACTTACAATGCGATACACTAACAATTCAGTACTAAGTATGGTGTAATAATTTTAATGTCAGCAAGAAATACGTACAGTAATAACAAGAAATGACGTGAAAATCAGGAAATTATATCCAAATTAGTGAAAACACTTGGGATTGAAGTTTCAGTTCCAATTAATGAAAAAAAGAAAACTGATGTAACTTTGTGAACAAGATGTAATTAAAATTACAGTTTGTTGTTTTACGAATCACTAATTCGTGAAAGAAATTTTGTTCTTAACCTAAAAACTGTGGGCCAAGGACTAAAACAAATGTCAGTGTTTGCTTTAAAATTTGCCATCCCTGCCCTCCCTCCAAAATATCTAAGAGATTTATTTTGTGTGAAAATCCTTAATTTTGTGTCGAGTAATCAGGGAAAAAAAGTTTAAAAAAATTGGATTAAAATTTCAAATTTTTCTCCAAAGAGTAGATACAGTAAGTACCGTAATTTCACACAACTATGGTCCAATATCTCATCACTTTTTAGATTTCTCAATGTAATTTACAAAATAAAACTATTAGAAGAATTTTTTTTTGTTGATATCAACTTTAGAAAGGTCAGGAATTAATATCAAACACTTTTGTTATTCGAAATGTAGTTGGTATATGGAACATCTTTTCATAAACTGTGGACTATAGTTGTGTTATGAAGTCACAACTATAGTCCATTGAATATATTCTTATATAAATCGCTCATGGACTACAGTTGAGAGGATGTTTTGCAACTGTGTCATACAGCAGTCAATAATTTTTAATATAAAATACAGATTTTGCGGATGACAGTGAGAAAAATTATTTATTTCTTAATTTTAACATAACCGCTGTTTCTTTAAGAAAAAATTTGTATCAAATAATGAAATCAATATAAAACCAAAAAAAAAAAAATTAAGACAACCATTCTTAATCAAAATCAAACATTCTCAAACAGATACATAATCAGTTGGTTAATTTTTTGTTTAACTCCATACACCTTCAAGTTCAGGCACCTGGAAAAGCTTCCTTTTCGTCTTCGCTACTTTGGCTTACTGATAGATCGTTTAATATCTTTTAAGGATGGTTTGAAGTATCTTAGAAGGTCTCTTCAATGTCTGACAAGTTCAATGAAGTACCTGATGCCAAGGAATATCCATCTTCATCTTTCACAATAGAACTCTCTACTGCCTACCCCTTGCAATAACCTTTGTTTCTGCTTGAGGAAATTGCAATTTTGGAGGTAGATGGTAATGCAAAATTTTCAATATCTTCTGCTGAAATACTTTTACCTGACTCAACATCAAGTTTCTTCTTTCTCCTCTTTATGGATGTTCCTTGTTCTATTGCTTGATTCGTTGTCATTTCTATATATTTTATGAATGTGTCTGAAACAGCACTTCCTTCTGGGTTTGTGACGTTAGGATCAGAACATGATGGCACACTTCCTAGAACTTCAACTGCACAAAGAGGAAAGATTCCAACTTTCTTGAATCCAACTGCAAATTTGCTTGCGATATCGGAATACAGTAACTTTATTCAAGAGCTTATTTAATAATGGAGGAAATACATTTTTGGAATCTGTTGGCATGCTTCTTCCATCTGGTGTCCCTTTCTACTCGTCAAGTATTTGCCGCCAATGGTATTTCAATTTCGAAAACAAGTTCTGTTTAGTGGTTGCATCAGATCGGTCACATTTGGAGACTGCAAAACCTGTGATAATTCATTCTTGTGACGTTCTGAAAAGCATTTTGCCCAACGTCTTCCAGGTAGATTCTTAGTGAATGCTGGTACTTTGCGGTCTTGGCTATCCAGGTACATTTTCACATTACACCTGAAGTAGAATAAAGTTATCAGAAATCCAAGATGGATATAGCATGTTCGACGAATGCACTAATGCTTTTTTTTTTGCTGAAGACAAGAAGAACCATTGTCGATCAGGTGAGTTTAATTTATTTTCATGCAGTGCTCTCGATTTAGGTATTATAGAACTACGAGGTATTTTGTACTTTTCTGAGGCTTCCCGCTGCGTCAGTACCTTGTTGGTGATATCTTTTATACAAAGATCCATACTTCTGTCATCATATGGCTTATAGGACTTTCCTGCCAACTTTCTACAAAAAATTTTATTAAGTGGCACCACCAGAAGCTATAAAAAACATTCTGTAATGTAAGAACCGAAACCAGAAGTCGGAACACAACTATGGTCCACAAAAATGATAGGACCATAGTTGAACTCCAAGTACCATTTTTTATTATTCTTCCAATAAATATGAAAATACATATGCAACTGTAAAAATATTCATTAAATGCATGTAAATACTAAATTACCTGTCATATAAACCATCAAGAACACAGAAATTCTTGTTGTGGTAACTGATGGCTGAGAAAGTTTCCAGTGGACGAGGTAACATGCAAAACCTAACTCCAATTGACAGCTGATTAGTAACAAAACATGGCAGACAGGATGCGTTTCATAACCCTCACAATATTACTATATCTATGCTCTATGCTTTAGTATTTAAATAATCACTAACTGTCACTAGGAACTGAGATATCACTGTTTTCGTGAGCGCGTGTGTTTGGACCATAGTTGTGGCTTAGGACCATAGTTGTGTGAAATTACGGTACCTTAAATCATACATTCTATCATTATTTCAAAATCCATATCAGTATTATTTAAGTGCATCTGTGTAAGGCATCTAACAGCCACAAAGAAAGAATCTTAATATTATTTTCTTACCTGTACAGGCAATCCGGCTATGGATAATGCAAGAAAATATGCATTGAGGCTATACCATCGATTGAAGTATTCACGTTTCAGGATTCGTACTTCATAAGGAACTGTAAAGGAAACATTTTTAATTAAGTATAGGTACCGTACATTAATAAACTGATTTTGCTTATACACAATAAAGTAAGAATATCTATTCAAATTTCACTTCTGTTTATCATTAGTTTTCAGCAGGATGATTATGTACATAATATTCATATCCGTCTAAAAAGTTATATGGAATGCTGTTGCACCAAAATTATTCTATGGAATTTCGGAAATCTCGTGAACTCTACAGCGAAGAAATGAGTGCAGACTAAGAGCATGGTCATGTATGTACGCCCTTTGTCAGTCTCAGAAATAGCAGAAATCCGACTAGAAATATCATTAAGCAAAACTTCGTTGAAATTTTGAAAGAACTGACTTCTGAATTGCGATTGGTTTACTGGTGGAGCACTACTACGTATTATCCCGAGAAAACACATAAAGAGATTCGTGCTCTAATGGAAATTACAGGTGTAGACTTCATGAACTAGAAGAAATTACCATCTGTCATATTGGAAGGTATAAACTGTTTGACATCATAAGTATAACAATGAAAACATTTGTGAACAAGATTCTTAGAGGATAAAAGTTTCATGATTGTTTAATGAACTCTCCTCTTTTAATATAAAGGAAATACACGAAATCTGATCATTTTAGCAAAAGTACTCGTGACTGTCCGAAGCCGTATCTATTTCTATTCTTTTTCTATTTATTAATTAAATAATTGAAACAGTGAGTTCCAGAGATTATATATTATTATACCGATATACCATGTGTCTTTCAAACTATTGTACATAGGGAATTAACATTGCTGTAAGAAATCCGTGTATAAAAAATTAAAAGTGAAATTTTAAGTAGCTGGCCATGTGTAATAAATTAGTAGGCCTTGCAGAAAAGTATACTGTCTACTGAATATTGGCAACTAAAATTTTGTTTGATGGCATTAATCTTGAAACACTGGATTATTATACTATAGAAGAAAATATTTTATTTATTAAACTGTATGGAAACAATTCTTTGAGAAAGGTACTGTTTTTAAGCCCGCTCCCATTTAGCGGAATCGAAACGAAAAGTCTGCTGTCGCTCACATCTAGTGGAATCGAACCGAACAGTACTTTTGTGTTTTGCGTTTTGTCATACAAAAGAGGATAATTCTACACAATATTTATTAATTTTTCTTCGTTCATATTAAATTGTGATTTTTGTATACGTACTATTTCAGCAATAACTTTCAAAAGTAAATGAATTAAGCCGCCAAGAGTGGTTATGGTTCATTTGTTTTTTCACGAAAGCTTCATGAGAACTTACGATCATATCCGAAACAAAAAATTCTGACGATCAATTTCAATCGGCGCTATGCTCTGTGCATTCAAAAACTTTATCACTGACCGCACTTCACGCGGCGGGAGCTGGAACAGGAACGTCCATATTCAACCAATGCAACGAAGCTATTGAGAGCACTCGGGAGGTTCCGTTAGTGCATGCGCCATGCCAGGACATTACTCTATCACGTACACGCAGTCGCTTCGCGAAATATATGGTTTGCTAGCTGTGGGACGAATGGGAAAGTTACTTTATGGACGCGCCTCGTAAAATATACCATGTGTATTTCAAAATGTAAAATTGAACAATACTTACAGTGGAGAAGCACTGGTAGCAAGGGTAGATATGTAAATACAATGATGCATGTATAACAGAAACCAAAGTTATACAGTTGTTTGGCACCATCTTGTCCCATATTCCAATACAGTCCTCCAATTATGAATACTAAAAACAAGTACATCAGGAACTGTAAGCAGAGGTAGCTCTGAAAAATTTAAGAAGGAATAATATTATTAGCATTATATATACAGCAAGTATTCGAAATATATTTTATATACAGAAAGAAAACGTTGGTCTACTGAATGCTGTTTCAGCAGACAGAAAAATGTTGGCTAACAGAATGTTGCATTCAAACTAAAAAATAGCTATGTGTAAAAGCTTTCCCTGGCGTCTTTTTCAACATGTGACTTCTCTTATCTGTACTTATTTGTTAAATTAATTGTTTTGCACTCACCCTGTCCCTCCATGTCTGGAGTAGCATCCGATGTGTTAGAATTCTGACTTGTTCCAGAGATGTGCTCTTGAAATTATACTTCTGGCCGGAATCTTGCGTTTGATTTGTTAACAGCTTAGAATAGTCCACGTCACTTACTGAAATAAAGAATTAGGAAAGAAATCAAATTAATTATGCTCGTAAAGCAGTCTTCCTTTTACAAGAAGATCAGCCACCAATAGTTCTGGCATGAACACAACACAACACCAAGAGGTAAATTAACATGAAGAACAGATTTTCATAAATTTGCTTTATGTTTTCGTTTGAGTGTCCTTTTTTGATCTTGACAAGACTAACTTTCGAGGAATATCACTTTTGTTGACGTTGTACAAAATTTTGTCCAATATTCTTTTGAGAAGATTAACTCCATATGTAGATGAAATTATTGGGGATCATCAGTGTGGTTTTAGGCGTCAGATAATGGAGAAAAAATGGGCGTATAAGGGTAGAGTGCATCAGTTATTCACAGATTTCAAAAAGGCATATGACTCGGTTAAGAAAGCAGTTTTATATGATATTCTTATTGGATTTGGTATTCCCAAGAAACTAGTTCGATTAATTAAAATGTGTCTCAGTGAAACGTACAGCAGAGTTCGTATAGGTCAGTTTATGTCAGATGCGTTTCCAATTCACTGTGGGCTAAAGCAAGGAGATGCACTATCACCTTTACTTTTTGACTTTGCTCTAGAATATGCAATTAGGAAAGTTCAGGATAACAGAGAGGGTTTGGAATTGAACGGGTTACATCAGTTGCTTGTCTATGTGGATGACGTGAATATGTTAGGAGAGAATCCACAAACGATTAGGGAAAATACGGGAATTTTACTTGAAGCAAGTAAAGAAACAGGTTTGGACGTAAATCCCGAAAAGACAAAGTATATGATTATGTCTCGTGACGAGAATATTGTACGAAATGGAAATATAAAAATTTGAAGAGGTGGAAAAATCCAAATACCTGGGAGCAACAGTAACAAATATCAATGATACTCGGGAGGAAATTAAACACAGAATAAATATGGGAAATGCGTGTTATTATTCGGTTGAGAAGCTTTTGTCATCTAGTCTGCTGTCAAAAAATCTGAAAGTTAGAATTTATAAAACAGTTATATTACCGGTTGTTCTTTATGGTTGTGAAACTTGGACTCTCACTTTGAGAGAGGAACATAAGGTAAGGGTGTTTGAGAATAAGGTGCTTAGGAAAATATTTGGGGCTAAGAGGGATGAAGTTACAGGAGAATGGAGAAAGTTACACAACACAGAACTGCACGCATTGTATTCTTCACCAGACATAATTAGGAACATTAAATCCAGATGTTTGAGATGGGCAGGGCATGTACCACGTATGGACGAATCCAGAAATGCATATAGAGTGTTAGTTGGGAGGCCAGAGGGAAAAATACCTTTAGGGAGGCGGAGACGTAGATGGGAAGATAATATTAAAATGGATTTGAGGGAGGTGGGATATGATGATAGGGACTGGATTAATCTTCCTCAGGATAGGGACCAATGGCGGGCTTATGTGACGACGGCAATGAAACTCCGGGTTCCTTAAAAGCCAATAAGTAAGTAAGTATGCATTATTATTTTTATTATTATTATTATTATTATTATTATTTATTATTATTATTATTATTATTATTTATTGGGTTTTTTTACGATGCTGTATCAACATCTCAGGTTATTTAGCGTCTGAATGAAATGAAGGTAATAATGCCGGTGAAATGAATCCGGGGTCCAGCACCGAAAGTTACCCAGCATTTGCTCGTCTTCGGTTGAGAGGAAACCCCGGAAAAAACGTCAACCAGGTAACTTGCCCCGACCGGGATTCGAACCCGTGCCATCGGGTTTCGCGGCCAGACGCGCTGACCGTTACTCCACAGGTGTGGGCATTATTATTATTATTATTATTATTATTATTATTATTATTATGTGTCTTGTTACGTATTATGTTAAAGGTATGTTGCTGCATTTTTTCATAGATCTTTATACTTGGCTTAACTGTATTTACACCCTCATACTTATTAGTACAGGGACATCATTTTATTTTTACTTGCATTTTTATTGTACCTGCATTTCTGAATGTACTTCACTCTCACCCCTTCGCTAATGTCCTTGCTCCCGTCAGACACACAAACTTACGGCCGCTGTTGCGTTCGAAGTCTTCAAGCAGTGAAGTAAACACTGCAGTGTATAGTGTGTTTCAGAAATATGGTTGCGTTTTCTATAACCTATATTAATAATATCGTACTAAAAATTATATTGAAGAAACGATAAATTCAATTTCAGAGGATATGATTCAAAATGTTTTTAATAATATGCGTAAAGAATTGAAGCCTGCATTGTAATGAACGGCAACCATATTCAGCAACTTGTTTAAAAATTCATATCAGCTTATTTTGAATTGAGGTGGCTAGAAGCAAAGGAATGCTAGTGACATTTGTAATAACATGAGTTAAGTGCATCCAGTGTAAGCTAAAGTATCTAAAATTTTAGTGGCAAAGGGATATTTTAATCGCATCACACATTAAAATTTAAATAAAAATTTCACCGGTTTTACGAAAGCTTAAATATTTAATCCCTATTTTCTCAAAAGTAACTTAAGTGCACTTACAGCCCTTTACTTATGACCCCCTCAATTTAAATGCGCTCTCTATATTGTATGTTAACATCAATAATTAATATGCTAAATAAAGTAGACATTACATAACGAACATAGCCGCCTGAAAAGTTGAGTTTTTAGAAAAAAAAATGTTACTACTCTACTGTATTTTGATAAATTCCGTAAAAGTGATAATCAAACTGAAAATCGTGATATCGTATTTCCCTACAACGTAAATAGATACACTGCTTTTCTCTCCTATACCTAGTAAAATGATTTGTTTACATATTGCACTAGTAACATCAAACTCTTGTAATGGAAGGGGGCAACAGTGTTTCCGAGTATAGCCAGGTTAATGTTAAAAATGTTGGTAAAAATAAAGTGATGTCCCTGTATATATCAATAGTTTCCTCTTTACATTTTTATTTTATTTGCATAATTTACTTTCTTAGCTTGTTTTCTGTAGTTGCATTTATTTAAAACTATATTTTAAAAAGTTTATAACAAATAATTTAGGATAACAGTATAGTTATGGTGACTGGCCAGGTTCAAACTAAAACTGGCTTCTTGGGCATCTGAAATATTTATAGAAAAGCACGATAGATAATCACATAAGATAATATTAAAATGTATCCTAGACCTTCCACGTTACAGGTGAAACACCATAAAGTCGCAAAACATTGTCCATTTGCTAGCCACAAATTTGTTAATTGAATGAAACTTACGAAAACTGCGTAGGAACTTATGTCTTTATTGCATTATTGATTTTATTATTTTCGGTGCAAGGAATATTATTTATTTATTCATTCATTCATTCATTCATTCATTCATTCATTCATTCATTCATTCATTCATTCATTCATTCATTCATTCATTCATTTATTTATTTATTTATTTAATTGTACTATCAATAAAAATATGTTTGCTTTTTTGTAATTATTTTAAGTGGCAGCCTTTATATGTAAATAGCCTACTTACACCGTATTCTGAAGTATAGCTAGTTGATTGCAATAAAACACTATTTTCGAATCCGTAATAATTTACATCACTACTCTGAATCTTGATCTTACCTTTGTGCACAAAGTAATCTTGAAAAAAATACATATTACGTACAACGAAAGCAATGAGCAAACACAATTACATCAATATCACTTCAGAATCTCAAGCCTCCACTCAGCGTTGCCAAACCTATCCATGCTTGTAACTAAAGAAGGCTCTGAACATGCCCCTACAGAAAGAAAACATTATAAATTTACCTATTGATCTTGACTTTCCATTCTTTAGGACTGGCTCAGTTGAAGATGCTTGCTGCAGAGACCAGCAGCCACAGTGGCCATTATCTACTGCAGTAACCATCTTCTCAAGATGATCTCCGTATTCACCACTGGCCACTTCAATAACTGGAAAATAATATTTCAATCAGATTTTCTATACATGAACAAAGAATGGACTGGAAGAAACGCTATAACAAGTGCATTCAAGTAGAAGGGGACTACTTTGAAAAAGATCATGTAAACACTGAAGTAGAGTAATAAATATTTGTGGAAAAAAATCTGTCTCAATGTTTCTTGATCAGTTCTCGTAGTTTGGTGAGGACATTGATGGTGGTAGCGATGTTCATGTGGGTGGTACTGGTGTTTGAATGAAAGCAATACTTACGCTGGCGATAATGATGGTTAAAGAAGTGTTGCCGTTGCTGCTACTGATGATTATATGACAATGATCGTGATGATTATTATAATGCCGAAGATGATGACTACAGCCCGGAGTTTTAGGTGCTAAAAGTTAATATTGTTCCTCGGTATAGTTTATAAAATAGAAGCCATGCCCCCACTTCTTTGACACGTCATTCTTATCATTCAGTATTTTCCTTTTGGTACCGTTAAAGATCTCTAATCCTTTTAACTACTACTTAAAAATTATCGCACAGTTTACAAGATTCATTACCCAGTCCTTGTGACTCTGTTGTCTATTATTACATATCGGACTCCTGTGAACTATGCTTAAAACTCTCCTCACGGGCACCACATCTATTCATCTACTCAGTATCATTCTTAACTTTTAGCACCTAAAATTCCGAGTTCTAATGATGACAGTGGTGATAGTGATAATGGTAAACTGTTACTGTTGATGATATGTAGTAGTAGGTTATTTTACGACGCTGTATCAACATCTTACGTTATTTAACGTCTGAATGAGACGAAGGTGATAATGCCGATGAAATGAGTCCGGGGTCCAGCACCGAAAGTCACCCAGCATTTGCTCATATTGGGTTCAGGGAAAACCCCGGAAAAGGCCTCAACCAGGTAACTTGCCCCGACCGGGAATCGAACCCGGACCACCTGGTTTCGCGGCCAGACGCGCTAACCGTTAAGGCCCATTCACAACGAAAATTAAACATAACCGTAACATAAACATAGAAGTTTGCGCCCAAGCTATCAAATGGGATCATTCACAATGATTCACATAAGCATTAACATAAACATTACCGTAAGATGTTAACATGAAAGTTTGCAAACTCCAAACTTTCATGCTTATGCTTACGTGATTTGCAAACAGAACACAATCGTGGAGCGCTGAAGTATACGACAGAATATGAGGAAATTGCGTCGTTGTTGTGTTTCCATGGTTACCAAGTATGTTTGCTGTTATGTTTATGTTCCCATCGTGAATGATTCTTGATTTTACCGTAACGTTTATATTCTTAAGTTAACGCTTACGTTATGTTTAATTTTCATTGTGAATGAGCCTTTACTCCAAAGGTGTGGACTCTGTTGATGATGATGATGATGATGATGATGATGATGATGATGATGATAATAATAATAATAATAATAATAACAACAACAGAAATAATCTTACCGAAGTCTGCAGGGTTGTAGTGTTTTGGACATTCCAGCCCAATACTTGAAAGAAATGGAACAATATCTTTCGGAAGACCTTGAAATGCACACTGGCCTGCTGCAACTACGTACACGTGATCAAACATGGCGAATAACTTAGCGCTGGGAGTATGAACTGAGCAAACGATTGTTCGACCACCTTCGGCCAACATTTTCAGCAGAGAAATGCACTGCGAGCTTGACAGATCGTCCAGTCCCCTATAAAGAAACAAAACATACCATTCTGTAATCATATCGATCAAATAAATGACAAAATAGCCTAAGTTATTTATTACTAAGACTAGCCGTACCCGTGCGCTCCGCTGCACCCGTTAGAAATAAATATAAAATAATTACATAATTAAAATAGGACATTTGATCCAGGGAACATTCGTGTTTGAAATAAGGATAAATCGTTTATTACGTTACTTAATTTAAATTGTATTTGCATAATTAAAATACGATCATTTTGATCCAGAGATCATTCATTTGGTCATAAAAATTATTTTAGGAAATACAGGAAACGAATGTACAGAATAGCCTATCAAGTTTCCTGTGCATAAGAAGCCATTTTAATCTTACCTGTCCCCGATTCACTCAGAAGTTACTGTAATAACATTATAGCATTATGTCCATCTAGAGAAAGTACACTTTCCAATGGTGAATTAATAATTAATTATACAAATCGATTAATTTAGCTTCTGATATTACTTCATACAAACACAGAAACATTATCTGTAGGCTATCTTTCATAGCTTTCGATTGTTGCTGTCCAAGGCCCCTTATAGACGAAGTAATTTGTTTTTTAATTCATTACACGGCCTTAGATGGCAGTTATTTTAATTTTAAAACTCATTTATCTCATTAAATATCAGTCCTGTCAAAATTTTTCAAGGAATAAAACTTATCGGAAATTATTTTGAAAGAAACTTTTGTTATGTAACATTTATCACAAAAATCAATAATAAGCGAGATATTTCGATTTATTTAATTCAGGCCCCCTTATAACCCCCCTTTTAAATAATGTATTTTGAATGCCATATAGCTTAAAATCTAATTTACAACGAACTTAATTTATATTCCAATTTTCATCGAAATCCGTTCAGCCATTATCGCGTGAAAAGTAACAAACATACAGACAGACAGACAGACATAGAAACAAAAATTTCAAAAAAGCGATTTTCGGTTTCAGGGTGGTTAATTGTATATGTTAGGACCAATTATTTTTGGAAAATCGAAAATTACCAGAAAAATTTCGGCTACAGATTTATTATTAGTATAGATGATGTGACTCATATTCCATTAATTTTTCTTTTGTTATCGAAGAAAGACTTAATTTATTTAGAATAATAACAATCCTAGTTGAAATTATAGTTTATTTATTTATTTTATTTTATTTACTTATTTATTGTGGTGTAGTTAAGGCCATCAGGCCTTCTTTTCCACACCAGTAGAAATACAAATACAATAATAGAAATAAAAAGAAAAAATCACACTATAAACAAAATAAAGCCACACAAAAATATACACAAGTTGCAGTCACACAAACTTTAAATGAGTGATTAAGTATCGTAATTAATTGTATCCTAACTAATTAACTAATATAGGCCTAAACAAGAAACTTGCAATTTTAATCTAGAGTACAAAAAACAAATCAACACTTCTAGCAATACCTAAACGCATTAAATAAAACAAAATTTTCCAATTTAATTTTGAATTGTGATAAAGTCTGGCAGTCCTTGACGTCATTAGGTAACGAATTCCAGAGGCGAGGTATTTCTACGGTGCAGGAGGATTAGTATAAAGACGTTCTGTGTTGAGGGATAGAAATAAGTGCTTGATGCCGGTTTCGAAGAGTTGTAAGAAATTGAAAGCGCGATAACAGATAATTCGGAGTAGAAGTATGCATGATTCTAAACAGAAGAGACAGTAAATGTATTGTTCTTCGTTCCTTCAGACGCACCCATGAAAGTAACTGGAGGGAAGGAGTTATATGCAGAGGCGGATGCAAGGGGGGGATTAAGGGGATATATCCCCTCCCGAAATTTTGAGAAAAATACGAAACAAGAAACAAAAATATTAATTTTAATTCGTGAATATACATAGGAATTAGAGAGTTTTCCACGTAAATTCTCTTTGCTAAAGTGTTAAATTCCAAGAACTGCAGGAAGACAAACACAGCGTTCTTACTTCAAGACAGAGAGTCATGAAGAGTATTTTAGGCTTTTAATTTTCCTTCTCTTCTTAGACTATTTCATTAGTCAGCTCAAGGGCAGGTTTTTAAATCATAAGGGAATCCTAAAGTCCATACAAACTTTGCTGCCTAAAAACATAGTGCGAGCATCAGATGAAGATTTAGAAACTGCTGTTGAGGCTATAGTAAATCAGTGGCCCAATGATGTTGATGTATCACCAGAGTCTTTTTTCAATGAATTGAAGATGTGGAGAAGAAATTTCCTTTATCAGAATAATCTTCTCCTAATACCTACTGATTTTGAACAGGTGCAATGAAATTATTTTTCCCTGCACTTGCAAGGCGCTGAACTTTTCTGCACGTTGCCTGTAACTACAGCAACACCAGAACGGTCGTTCTCAACATTGCGGTATTTGAAGACTTACTTCAGGGGCACGATGGGAGCAGACAGATTAAATGGACTGGCCTTGATGTATATACATAAAAATGTAGAAGTAGAAGCTCATGAAGTACTGGATGAAATGTCTAAGGAGCCTCGTCGCCTTCTTCTGTAAATGTCATTCTGTGATTGTTTTTCTATTGCAGTCATGTAAATGTTAAAATGAAAAAAATATGGTTTATATAAGAACGCTCGCAATTGCCGAGGTTATATCAGCGTTACCGGTGTGCCGTAAGGACTTTTTTACATGCCAGTAAATCGACTGATATGAGGCCTGTCGCATTTAAACACACTTAAATGCCATCGAGCTGGGTTGGGGTAGAACCTGCAACTTCCAGCACAGAAGGCTATACCGACTATGCTACTCAGGCCAACTTGTAAATGTTTGTGACTCGAAAACAAATTGTGAGTATATAAACTTATTTCTCATTACTCCATTTTTACTATCTCCTCAAATCACTCCCCGAAAAAAAATCCTGCGTCCGCCCCTGGTTATATGGTCAAATTTACGAGTACTGCAGATGAATCGTATGCACACATTATGAACACGTTGTAGTCTCTCAGCTAAGAGTGAACTTACATTAGTTAGCAAGGAATCGCAATAATCAAAATGGGGCATTACAAGCGTCTGAATAAGATTCTTTAGACTAAGTGGTAGAAATTCTTTCATATGAAACAAGGAGTGAAGTTGAGGAAATATTTTTTTGCAGTTATAAGGTATGTTCGGAAAGTATCCAGCCATTTTGAATATCTCGAGAACCAATAGCGTGGCCTTAATGTAACTCAGCAGCCAATTATAGGGGACCTTACTAAACGAGTAAATAAGCGAATGTACATCAAGTTTTGCTTTCAAATTGGAATTCTTTTGCAGGAAAACTATTCTAATAATGAAGAAGACTCTGGAAAGAATTTAATGAATAAAGCCTAGATGAAATTGTGATGCCGATGATTCAAATACGACCAGAAGTATTTTGAAAATGACCCACATTGTGGAAGGCATTCCACAAACAGAGCGCTCGAAAATGTTGAATTCATGTGGCCTGCAATCAATGAAAATCGGAAATTGGCAGCGAGAGAATTAGAAGATTTATTTTATTGGGTTATTTTACGACGCTGTATCAACATCTAGGTTATTTAGCGTCTGAATGATATGAAGGTGATAATGCCGGTGAAATGAGTCCGGGGTCCAGCACCGAAAGTTACCCAGCATTTGCTCGTATTGGGTTGAGGGAAAACCCCGGAAAAAACCTCAACCAGGTAACTTGCCCCGACCGGGATTCGAACCCGGGCCACCTGGTTTCGCAGCCAGACGCGCTGACCGTTACTCCACAGGTGTGTACAAATTAGAAGAAAAAAAAATTGAATATTTCACGATAGCCTATACTATTCTTTCAGAGATTTTGATGGAGAATTTTGGGCAAATGGTAAACGGCAGCTTAACCATGACAATGCCCCTATCCATTTTTCACGTATAATGTGGGGTAAAGATGAACAACGATCGAGAAAGCGAGACTAACAGCGCCCGCAAAGCCGAAAACCCGCACGCCAATGTTTTATTATGTCGTGTCCTTGACATAAAGACTGGTTGTGAATGTTCCGAGACTCGATACTGATGACTCCCGAAGTCCCGAAGTGAAGCAGCATTGATTCGCCACAGTTGTTTATACCTGACTGAACCCTTATCTACTTTGGCAACCGTTATATATGTATAAACAATCAAGTAGCCTATTTGAAACATCATCTCTACCTTTCAGTGTATAATAATCCGTTCCCCAGTCTTTATTTAATTACTAGGCCCTCATTAAAAGGATAGGAATGTTCTTTTCATATGTTTAAGATCAAGCGTGCAATCTCAAGTAAAAAGATATTAACGTTATGTTTTATGTTTCTTAGAAATGCAAATTTATTTGAGAATTGTTTTTTTTTTCTATTTATATAACCTAGGTAATATCATAAAAATAGAACCAGAATATTTTGATAACTAAGATACTGTTCTGTTTTCTCTTTTTATCTCATGTAAACATTTATAATGTTATTTATTTCAATGATGTATGTTATTCAAAGTTATCAAATCTTTCCATGTCGACCAAATGCTATTTCGAGAATGATGAGCGAGACTCGAAGCGCACGAGAATGACGAGACGAGACTCGAAAGACAAGTGCAACGAACACAGCGAGCGAGAGCGGCAGTCAGTTTTGTTCATGTCTAATGTGGGGACTTTTCTTTTCTTTCTTTTTTTTTTTTTTTTTTTTCGCAAAACATTGCATCACCCGAGTCTAAAATCGCTGTTGCAAAGGAGGAGATTCCAGAACATGAACAAGATTAAGGAAAACGTAACGAAGAACTGAAGGAGATCAGAAAAGAAGACTTCGGAGCCTGTTTTGAAAAGTGGAAGGAATGCTGGGGCAAATGTGTACAGTCCTAATAACAATACTTTGAAGAGAACTAAGTTGCCACTGTCCTAGGTAAGTTACATTATTATTCTTAATATTAAATGACTAATACTTTCTGGACACGAAAAACGTTTCTAGGTCTAAAATTTCTTAAAAACTATGCAAGAGACGTTATAAAACCACAGAGGTTGAGTGCATTTAGAATTAAATGGGAGCATGAGAATATTTGATTCCAAAGCTCGAACTAATATTTTGCCGCAAATTTGTCTGTGGACAAGAGTTAGTTTTGATTCCAATAGTCACTTTTAACGCAAGATTTTAGTGGTTTAGAGGGCGTTGTGAAGCCAAATTATGACAGTTGTATGTAGAGTTATATTTGAAGAATACAGAGACACTGGAATCTCATTTTCGTTATCAGGTGGACAAGATACGTTTTGAAAATGAACTCCTCACTTGAAAAATGTTATTCATTCTCTCCAAATATTCCTCTGCTTATATTTCAGAATTTTTTTATTGATAGACAAAATTTCTAGTTATTATTAGGCCATTCTTAATCTAACATAGCCTGAAAATAAATTTCTTCTTCTTCTTTTTCTTCTATAAATTTACCGGATATAATTTTTTTTTAGAAGTATAGGCTGCTCTAATCTTTAGTATTGTCTTCACACAATTACTTCAATGAAAAATAAAAAAGTATAAATCTTGACAATTTGAGTAGAAAAAATGTAGGCTAATATTTAAATTGTTTTACCAAGCAAAGCTATCACTCACTCTAAAATTAATATAGAAAATGATAAACACTTACGTTGTGGGTTCATCTAAGAAGATGACTGGAGGGTTATTTATTAGTTCCAAGGCTATGGAAAGGCGTTTTCTTTCTCCACCTGACAAACGTGATGTCTCGGTGTCCTTAGCTCTTGTAAGTGATAGCAAATCTAGAACTTCATCAATCTGTAATGTAAATAAAAAAAATGTACTAGTTAAGAATACATGAAATTCACATAAATGTACAGATTCATGGCATGATTCATTGTATTGTATTGTATTTATTTACATTCCATGGTATCGTACATCACTTCACAGCTAGAATATGGAACATGTCGAAAAAATTAATAGTACAGTAAAATCCCTCGTGTCCGGCACCCAAATAACCGGCAATACCAAAACAATGGCATTTTTGGCTAGGCCAAAAAAATAGTAATTCATGCGAAAGAGAAGAGTCTGAGAGATGCCAAGAATCGTACTAAAGTACTTATTTGAAACAGCAAAAGTCACACAGTCCAGTCAATCAGAGACAAGTTTATATTGAAAAAGATAATTAAGAATCAGTTGAATGTCAAATGTTATATAACATACCTGCACAAACAGCGCTCAACGAGCGCGCGCGCTCCTTCGGAGCGGGAGAGCTGTGTTTACCGCTCGCCGAAACGGAGAGGAAGATACGTCAGAATAACATAGACTTGCTATAGGTAGAGGAGAGGGAAACGACCACTCAGTTATCTAGTGGAATGCAGTGAGTAGGCCTATTCTCAGTAACTGTTTCACGTTGCTTACCTACTGCTACAGTACAGTATGGAGGAATCTAAAAGACGGAACGTAACATTTAACATTTAACGATTTACAGCTCGAACTTATTGATCTTCAATGTGACCTAAGGGCTAAAGATCGTTTGAATAATACTACTAGCCTGGTTGAGTTTTACAAGACTAAACATTAGCAATAATATCCACGACTACACAGGCTGGCTGTGAAAATGATTGCTATGTTTGGCTAAACATTTATATTTGTGAGCAACTGTTTTCTATAATCAACTTTAATAAAGGCAGACATCGAACATCTGTAACTGATGTAGGCTACTGTTCCTTTCAGCTGCCAACAATTTAAAACCTCGTTTTGATGTACTGGTAAATAAAAATATAACAAAATGATATTGTACATTTAAGTAGCTATAGAATTTATATTACTTACTTACTTACTGGCTTTTAAGGAACCCAGAGGTTCATTGCCGCCCTCACATAAGCTCGCCATTGGTCCCTAACCTGAGCAAGATTAATCCAGTCCCTACCATTATAACCAACCTCCCTCAAATACATTTTAATATTATCTTCCCATCTACGTCTATTATTTCTGTAAAATAAATATTTCTTTATTAATCAATAATAGTCCAAGATAGTTTTGCAAATACTGAACGAGAATTCATTTCATAAACACTCTTACTAGTACTGTATTTCCTTTTGTGTTTATTTTGTACGAGATCACCTCTTCTTACAGTCCATCCTTATACAGAGCGCAGCTAATATCTGCATTCCGCTCATGAGCTGTGAGCCGGCTCGGAGAGCGCAAACCTTGTGCAGGCCTGAATATATAATGTGATCTGGGGTTTCTAGTTAAGTTCAAACACTCCGCTAACCAGCTATCTTATTGGTTGAAGTGCTGTTGTCATGGTTACGGGGAGCAGAGTGATGTAGCTGTCTCCTCTCTCCCGCTCTCGCATGGACACTGCAGGCTGCTAGATGTCGACTATACAGGTTACAGCGCTATCTGTTATTTTTCGGTACGAATTATTTGCACTATCTACAGTATAGCGAGCGGGCATCACCAACTGGATGTGGTCGACTTGACGTAACTTACATCTTAGTCGTAGTGAGTAGAAAATTAATATAAAAGGAAAAATGTTCGTCATTTGCTATAACTTATTGATCTTAATTCAGCTGTAATTAATACTGTCATGTTGTATTCTGGTAAAATATTAGGGGAGGCACGGCTTCCCTTGCCTCCTCTGAACATTCGCCGCTGGTCCAGTATCAAAAACGTCCGGAATTATTACATGTACGATTTCACGAATGTCCAAAACAATATTTATCAAATTTAAATAAATTATTTAACAACAAAATATAAGGTAAAGTTACAATATTCTGTACCGGTAACTAATTCTATTTTCTAAATTTCTTCTGCACTGGGGTCAGCATGCAGCTTCGTATAAGCTGAAAGTGCCCACAAATGTTATTTCACATTAATATTGTCCTTATATTGATTGTATCTGTATACACTCCCGTCAATTCGCCGCTGATTTCTAATATATTTCTTGATTACGTTTATGTGACCATAGTGAATTTGGATTTTCTGTCTCATTCTGTTCTGTTCTTGCATTATGTTTTCTACTAAACTAAGAAAATCCTACAAGCAGTTATGTAACCAATTTGAGTCATCCCAATGCTGCCTTAGATATGCTGAAATTAAGTGTTCCATCTGTTTGCAAACCACAGAGGTGAGGCTGAGCGGGCTGTAATTTTTTGTATCTGAGCGAGACCCTGACTTATATATTGGCACCACTATTGCATCTTTCCAGTCTCACGGGACAATACCATTATTTATTGATATTTCAAATATACGCACAAGATAGGAAATCATGGCTTCCTCTCCCAATTTTAACATGTCTCCGGCGATACCATCAGGTCCTACTGATTTATGAGTTTTCAATTTAGAGATCCTTCTCCTTATGTCCCTAGGCTTGATAGAAAACTGACCCGTATTTTCCATAGAAGCTACATTAGGTATTATTGCCCTCGTCCCAAAAACAGTGGCATAATAGGAATTCAGATTTTCTGCTTTTTCGCTGTCCTGTACAATAAATTGAGATCATTTTTTAGAGGGATGCTGGAATAGTTTTCCTTGCGTTGTCTCTTCACGTATTTATAAAATTCCCCCCACTCGTTTTGTTCACCTTTGAAAGCTTATTTAAGTAATTTTCCTGCGCTCCCTTTTTCGCATTAAGCAGTTCGTTCGATAGTTGTGTGAATTTTGTTTGTTTTACAACGCTTTCCTTGCTTGTAATGGGGTGTACGCTAGCAATTTGAGGTTAATACAGTAAGCACAATTCTACGGAATAATAAGGATGTAATTGATGTTCTGTTATTTGAAATGTTGTTTCAGTGAAGAAGTGTCTTGTGTCTGTGAAATGTGTTGTGATAGTGAAGTGTGTTTGTGTCAGTGAAGTTCTATAGTTTACAGTGGTAGTGCAAAGTATTTGAACAGAGAAATGTTTTTGAAGTGTTAGTGAAATCAGGATAGTGTCAGTAAAATGTGTTAGTTCCAGTGCAGTGAGTGAATTGATAGCGAAATGAGTGTAGTGATGAAAGGTACTTGTGCAAGTTTGAACATATATCATAATATACGAGTATACTCGTGGTTTAAGTACTAACTTAGGGTCAAGATATAAATTAGATTTACTTTAATTAATTATGTTATATTAAGTGATACATTTAATTTAGGATGCTCCTTGTTAATATTATTATATATTGCTATTATTATTTTATTATCAATATTTGACTATATTTTATTATTATTATTGTAATTATTGAGTGTAATTAGTTACCACTGCCACCGGGTATTTACCCATTTGCAGTGTGAATAAATACATACAATACAATACAATACAATACAATACATACATACATACATGCATACATACATAAATCTCCAAATAGGCCTACTGACATGATAAACCATTTTTTAAAATCTAAAGTGGAGACCTTGCACTACATTATTGGTTCCATGCCCACTTGGCAACACTTCTTTTACTTGGTTATTTAACGATGCTGTATCAACTACTCGGTTATTTATCATCGATGAATTGGCGATAGCGAGATGGAATTTGACGGAATCAGGCTCTCAAAACAGAATGTTGAATAATCGTCTCTGGGGAAATTCCACAGATAATAGCAGTATATTCCTACCACAAAAAAAGAGTAATTAGAATAATAATGAATGTAGGGAGTCGTGTAGGACCATTTTCAAAAACTACAAATAATGCCCATGGGTTGTCAGTATATTTTTTCATTAATAATCTTCCTTGTGTCAAAAATGACGTTCATACCCCATTAGCAAGTCTATCGTGCTATCAAAAAGGAGTGCGTTATACGGCAGTAAAAATGTTTAATAGCCTCCCTATGGATATAAAGAATCTAACTCAAAACATGAGATTATTTAGGGGCAAATTAAAGAAGTATCTAATTTCTCACGCCTTCTATTCTGTAGGTGAATTCATGACATTCAACAATGCTTCATGAATATTTCTGTGTTGTATTAAGTACCAATACTAAAACTTTGTACGATGAAAGAGTAATGGAACGGAGAAAAATTCTCTCCGGCGCCGGGATTTGAACCCGGGTTTTCAGCTCTACGTGCTGACGCTTTATCCACTAAGCCACACCGGATTCCACCCCGGCGTCGGAAGAATCGTCTCAGTTTTAAGTTCCAACTCTTGGGTTCCCTCCAGTGGCCGCCCTCTGCACTACGCCATAGATGTCTATGAACCTAGGACCGAAGTCCACACATGTGCTGAGGTGCACTCGTAATGAGTGACTAGTTGGCCGGGATCCGACGGAATAAGCGCCGTCTTAAATCACGAAGTGATTTACGCATATCATATATATTATTATAATGTACCGAAGTACATATGATATTTCCATGTAGATATTCATACGATGACGCAGAATATCTGCATGGAAATATCATATGTACTTCGGTACATTATAATAATATATCTAAAACTTTGTGTTGTAGGCCTACTAGTAGACTATATTGTAAAACCCTTCTGTATATAATTCAGCTAGACTGTGACTATAATTATGACTTTATAGTACTATTAAGACCTTTTTTCTACATATTGATTTCACAAAATAATAATAAATGAAATAAAATAAAATAAAAAATAAACAACTTTTAACACTGTATCACTTCGGAATATGTATTATATGACTTTCTTGTGTTAAATTCTATCGTACCTGGTTTACATGTTTCGACCTTTTATGGGTCATCCTCAGAACTGGTCGTTGTTGGTCTTGGTGCCTCTTGTTTGTTTCCTGTGAGGGTGTGTTCGTGTGGTGTAATGTAGAGTCAAAGATTGTGTGTGTTCTGAAATTGAGTTGTGTGTTGAGAATTTCATTGGGGCGTGTTTTTGTGTGTATATTTCATATTGTTCTAGTGTGTTTAGTTTCTGGATTTTTGGTTGGATGTGTAGTATTTCCATGTTTGTGTTGATGTCTCTGTAGGTGTGGTTAGCATTTGTGATATGTTCTGCATATGTGGAGGTGTTTTGTAATTTTGTTACGGCTGTGATGTGTTCTTTGTAACGTGTTTGAAATGATCTGCCTGTCTGTCCTATGTAGAAGTTGTTGTAGGTGTTACATTTGAGTTTGTATAAGCCTGTGTGGTTGTATTTGTTTGTTTGTGTTGTTTGTGTGTTGAGATGTTTTTGTAGAGTGTTATTTGTTCTGTATGCGATGTTATAATTTAATTTCTTGAATGAGGTTGCAATTTTGTGTGTGTTTTTGTTTTCGTATGTTAGTGTGATGTATTTTTTGTGTTCTTGTATTTATGTTGTATTCTTATGTTTTTTATGATTATGTTTTGTCTTACGTATTATGTTGTCTGTTATGTTAGGGTTGTATCCGTTTTCTTGTGCTATGTATTTGATTGTGTTGAGTTCTTCGTTGTAATCCTGTTGGTTCATTGGTATGTTGAGTAGTCTGTGTACCATTGTTCGGAATGCAGCTTGTTTGTGTTGTGTTGAGTGGTTGGATATGTTGTGTATGTGTGTTGTTGTTGTGGGTTTTCTGTATACTTTGAATGTGTGTTTGTTGTCTACTTTTGTTATTGTGACTTTTTTTCGTTTGACATGTTCCATATTCTAGCTGTGAAGCGATGTACTAATGCTACGGAATGTAAATAAATACAATACAATACATAACATATATTGAACATTTTGACTTGTGGATATGTATGTATATTAGACATTTTGATCTGTGGTCACTTTTATATATTGAACATATTGATTTGTGGACATTTCTGCATATTGGACATTTTGACTCGTGCCTTATTTTATTGAACGTTTTAGTTGTGGGCATTTTTGAAGTGGACTTTATGTATATCAGACTTTGTGCTATGGACGAATTGCCCTGGAATGGTACATACATCTTGACTTAAAAAACGATAATGTGTTAAATTGGAAAAATCATATTAAAGAAATTACCCCCAAACTAAATTCAGCTTGTTTTGCTATTAGATCTATGCAAAAGATAGTAAATATCAATACCTTAAAAACAATATACTTTGCTTACTTCCACTCGGTAATGAGTTTTGGAATAATATTCTGGGGAAATTCCACAGATAGTAACAGTATATTTCTATTACAAAAAAGAGTAATTAGAATAATAGTAGGTGCCAAATCTAGGGAATCGTGTAGGACTATTTTAAAAAAAACTACAAATAATGCCCATGGCTTGTCATTATATCTTTTCATTAATAATCTTCCTCGTATGTAATCGTGAAAACTTTGTAACTAATTCAACAGTTCATAGCATAAATACACGTCAAAAAAATTACTTTCATACTCCATCGGCAAGTCTATCGTGCTATCAAAAAGAAGTGCGTTATATGGCAGTAAAAATTTTTAATAGCCTCCCTATCGATATAAAAAATGAATCTCAAAACATAAAATTATTTAGGGCCAAATTAAAGAAGTACCTAATTTCTCACGCCTTCTATTCTGTAGGTGAATTCATGACATTCAATAACACTTCATGAAATTGATACTAAAACTATGTGTTGTACTAGTAGACTATATTGTAAATCTCGTCTGTATATATTTCATCTAGACTGTGACTATAAATTAAGATTTTATAATAGTATTAAGTTTTTTGACTTGTTCCATATTCTAGCTGTAAGCTGTACTAGTAGACTATATTGTAAATCTCGTCTGTATATATTTCATCTAGACTGTGACTATAAATTAAGATTTTATAATAGTATTAAGTTTTTTGACTTGTTCCATATTCTAGCTGTAAGCTGTACTAGTAGACTATATTGTAAATCTCGTCTGTATATATTTCATCTAGACTGTGACTATAAATTAAGATTTTATAATAGTATTAAGTTTTTTGACTTGTTCCATATTCTAGCTGTAAGCAATGTATGAACACATTGGAATGTTAATAAATACAATACAATACAATACAATACAATACAATACAATACAATACAATACAATACAGTATTCTCTCAAGATTCTTAATTCCCAATGCAATCAGGTGTTTTTGCCAGGGCTTAAATGACGTAATATGAACAATATGACATCATGAATTCATATCTATTAATATAATTGTCACGTACGAGTTACAAGCAGCAATACTTTTTGCCTTTACAATACTGGATAATGTAATTAATAAAAATGTTATTGAAATAATAATTGAACCTAAAGTAATACTCGATCAATTTACATTTTATATATGTGAAGGTTAACGTCTAGGAGACATCCGTAGACACAGCGGAAAAGCATCTCGCAAGAATACCGATTAGCTGTCTGTGACATCATCCAACTGCACCACATCATACTGAAGGTCAGGCAGGCTAAATTGTGTATGTATCTATGGTTGTAACTTATCTATGTATTAATCCATGCTTATTATTTACAATAAAATATAATAAATATTTAATGATATAACATCATCATCATCATGATCATGATCATGATCATCATCATCATCATCATCATAAATGGCATGACAGCCCATTATGGGCCCTACCCTTCTTCAGAATGTCCTTCCAGACTTCTCTATTTGCTGCTAAATTCTTCCAATTTCTAATTTTACTAATTCTAATATCCTACAAGACATCATTTTCCCATTTTAATTTCGGTCTTCCAACTTTTGTTTGTAATTGTGTCATATAGATCTTTTTAACGGTTTTTTTAAGGCCCATTCACAATGAAAATTAAACATAACCGTAACATAAACACAGAAGTTTGCGCCCAGGCTACCAAATGGGATCATTCACAATGATTCACGTAAGCATTGACATAAACATTACCGTAAGACGTTAACATGAAAGTTTGCAAGCTCCAAACTTTCATGCTTATGCTTATGTGATTTGCAAACAGTACACAATCGTGGAGCGCTGAAGTATACGACAGAATATGAGGAAATGGCGTCGTTGTTATGTTTCCATGGTTACCAAGTATCTTTGCGGTTATGTTTATGTTCCCATTGTGAATGCTCTTGATTTTACAGTAACGTTTACATTTTTAAGTTAACGCTTACGTTATGTTTAATTTTCATTGTGAATGAGCCTTTATTGTCCATACGTATCAAATGTCCAGCCTAGGGCAATCTATTAATTTTAATATACTTCACTAAGTCAGGTTCCTTATATAATTCATACAATTCACAATTTCTCCTTCTTCTCCAAATATCACCTTCTTTCACAGCCCCAAAAATTCTCATCTGACTTTAAAAGAGTCAAAGTTTCTGATGCATATGTAATTACTGGCCTTATAAGAGTTTTATAAATCAATAGTTTGGTTTTCTTTGTTATTAAATATGATCTAAAATGAAGGATGGGTGGAACGGAGAAAAATATTCTCTCCGGCACCGGAATTTGAACCCGGGTTTTCAGCTCTACGTGCTGACGCTCTATCCACTAAGCCACACCGGATTCCCATTCCAATGCCGGATTGAATCCTCTCAGTTTACGTTCCACATCTTAGGTTCCCTTCAGTACATCGTAATATATGATCTAAGATGTTTTCTAAGTCCAAAGAAACATCTATTTGCAGCTATTATGCGTTTTTGAATTTCTATATGGCTGTCATTCTTACAAGTGATTTCTGAGCCCAAATATTTAAACGTATGAACAGTCTGGAATTTTTATGAACCTATTACAATATGCGATGGATAATATGTACATTCTTACTGGAAGATGGCATATATTTAGTCTTACATTGATAATTTGCAAATTCATTTTTCTAGCAGCATTTTCAAATCTTATAAAGGCTTCCTTCATTGTAGACTGCGTTCTCCCAATTATGTCAATGTCATCTGCATAGGCAAGAATTTGCACAGATTTATAGAATATTGTCCCTCTTATGTTCAATTCAGCATCTCTGATAATCTTTTCTAATACTATATTAAAAAGTAAACATGAAAGAGCATCTCCCTGCCTTACACCATTTTTAATATCAAATGATTCCGTCAATAATTTTTTTTATTCCAATTTGACCCATAGTGCCATAAAATGTTGCCTTCACCAAAGATATAAGTTTCAGAGGTATTCCAAATTCCTGCATTCCTACAAATAGCTGTGTCCTATTTACACTATCAAAAGCTGCTTTAAAATCAATAAAAAGATGGTGTATCTCCAGTCCAAATTCATTACATTTGTCTAATACTTGTCGGAGATTAAATATCTGGTCAACTGAATAATTTCAAGGGAAAAATTGTTCCGGGGCCGGGTATCGATCCCGGAACCTCTGGCTGAACGTACCAGCGCTCTAACCAAAATCTGCTTTACAGGGAGCTTTACCTGAAAGACTAGATTTGCATAATATATACGTCACTGTGTACGTTAACAGAAAACCACAATTCCAAGTCACACAGAGATTGTGTGCACTCGATGTGGGTCTCTGGCGTTTCGTCAGCCCACGCGAGTTGTGTGGATATAAAGGGAAAAGTTGAGACGGTGTCGGGTGGAGGTCCCGGGTAGCTCAGTTGGTAAGAGCGCTGGTACGTTCAACCAGAGGTCCCGGGATCGATACCCGGCCCCGGAACAATTTTTCCCTTGAAATTATTCAAATTCTGCTTTACAGGGAGCTTTACCTGAAAGACTAGATTTGCATCTGGTCAACTGTTGACCGATTCCGTCGAAAACCACACTGATACTCCTCGATAAGACCCTCAACATATGGAACAAGTCTTTAATGATATAACAACATAATTAAATTAACTTCCTGTGACGAAAAGTGAGTTTCAAGTTCATTCATGCAAGTATAACAGGCATTCCAAAATACACATGTGTAAGAGGGGCTGCCTATATGTAAGGCACTATGGCTTGAAAGGGCGTGTCCATACTGGAACATTATCGTGTGTTCATTAACTTTTTGAACAATCATGCGAAAACCACTCGATGTTTATTAAGTGAATAATGTTTAACATTACATTTTGTGAATGAAACTTTTCATTAATTCTTGCGGTTTATAACATCTACAATTGCGCATGTACGGTTGCAAAATCTCTTTTATGTGAAATACAAGAAACTGAAGGTTTGATAGCAAAAACCGGACAAGTTCAAAATATTAATTTTCCAGAAAATTAAAAAACAACTGTCCCTCACGTTTCTTATACAATATAATAATCTCACGTATTTTATATTGGTATCTCATATATCTACCAACTTTGGTAAAAAGTTTCACTGCTCTCTTTTATATGGTTTCTTGAAAAAAAAAAAAAACATTATACATATCCACTTTTTGTACAACATTTTATATATAATAATAATAATAATAATAATAATAATAATAATAATAATAATAATAATAATAATAATGATTTATTTAACCTGGCAGAGTTAAATTCACACATTAATTCAGAAAAAGTATATGAAACCATGTTTCATTCATATTGTAAACTATATCAACATACAAATAAATACTTTATAAGTGTTCTATTAAATTAAAAACTTAATGTTTGAATGATTTCCTGAACAAGAAAAACACTACTGTTATGTTTATATTTTCCTATTTCTAAATTTGTGTCCTTCAGTCTTTGAATTTTTGGCACACCAAGTATATTAAGTACCAAAATATAATTATTCTAATAACAACACAAACTATGCTCAATAATAAATATTATTACTGTTATTATTATTATTATTATTATTACATTGCTTTCAAAAGTGTTGGATTCAGTTTCCCAACATGATTTATATGTTCTACACCTTTAACTTTGGCATTTCTTATTTTCTCTTCCTTCTTTTTTTTCCTCTTCCTCTTTTTGGCCATAGGAAACTGATTCATTTTGATAATCATTAATTTTTAAAACGAAATATTTTACCAATAACACCGACAAAACAGCTAATACAGCGATGAAACAAAAGAAGAGAACACTAATGCCATCTTCATGACATTTTCTAACAAGAACCGGATACGTTTGTGACTTATCCGTCTTTTGCTAGAAAGACGTTGGACTAATCCGATTTTTGCAGAAACGTTAAATTTATAAAAACTCATTTCTATGAAACAAATCCGGTTTTTGTAGAAAATTGTTATGTCAATACATGCCACTTGAAATGAAGTGAAGTGTACTATGCTCAAAATTTGATACGATACGATACGATATGATATGATATGATATGATATGATATGATATGATAATTATGATATGATATGATATGATATATGATATGATATATGATATGATATGATATCATATGATATGATATGATAATTATGATATACGATATGATATATGATATGATAAATAATATGATACGATATGATATGATATGATATGATATGATATGATATGATATGATATGATATGATATGATATGATAAATGATATGATATATGATATGATATGATATATTTCGTCACAGCACTTCTTTAGATGTAATGGTGTACCTCACATTTCTCTGACTCAAAATTTGAATATTTTTTTTGGACTTGTCTGGTTTTTGCTATCAACTCTTCAATTCTAATAATAATAATCCGTGGCGCTACAGCCCGTGAAGGGCCTAGACCGACCAGCCGGCTGCTGGCCTCACGCCCACATGTCGAAGCAGAGGTGGACGATCATCCAACCAGAATGGAGGTATCGTGTGGTTAGCATGATGATCCTCCCAGCCGTTATAGCTGGTATTCGCAACCGGATTTCGCTACCTGTCGTAGCTCCCCAAGTGCATCACGATGTTGGGTGGGCACCGGTCCCATACACTGGCCGAAAATTCATGAGAAAATTTCATCCCCCATGAGGATTGAACCAGCGCGCATTCCGTAACGCGAGTCCTCGGCAGGATGCCTTAGACCACGACGCCACGACGCGGGACATCATATTATACTACTCTCTCAAATTGACAGAGAATATTGGGAATTAAATCAATGTTTCTTAAAGTATGCTATAAAATGTTCCACATAAAAAATTTTTATCCCGAAAAAAAAGCAAAACGAAGTAAAATTGTGTTACATTTTTTGTTTGAAATATCACAAAGAATAACCCTCTGAAATTAATAACATTTCTTACGACTCATCCTGTATATAATTAAAAGGAAGTGTCAATATAACATTAATATATTAACGTTCTTACTAATAAATCTTACTAATAAACAGTGTATAATTTTTATACGAGACTTATGCAGAGTTGGAAAAAAAAAGTTACTAATAAACCATACATAAGCGATGGATGTATAAGCAGTCTGTAACTATACATGGAATTGCTTTGCAGTAGTTATACACACGAAATCTCCTGTTTCAACATTACATACAAAGAAAAATGGCCGCCCCTCTAACAGCTGTTCGTATCGATTGTCATTTTATGATGGTTGCCTTTTAACCACAGAACAACAAATCAAAGGACACAGAATAATTTATTAAAATAATATTGCTGTAGCTGTACTCTTTGATCAAAATATAGCATGGTAGTCGATCAGGTCCAGATATACTAACGATACTTAGCGCGGCACACTAGCGCGTACTATCGCATGAAATAAATAATCTCAGTTATTCTGTTACCTTTCGTAATACAATTATGACGAAACTATGACGTAGTTCTATAACAGTTTTATCGTTATATACACGTCGTATATTTACTTACTTACTTTTAAGGAACCCGGAGGTTCATTGCCGCCCTCACATAAGCCAGCCATCGGTCCCTATCCTGAGCAAGATTAATCCAGTCTCTGTCATCATATCCCACCTCCCTCAAATCCATTTTAATATTATCTTCCATCTACGTCTCGGCCTCCCCAAAGGCCTTTTTCCCTCCGGCCCCCCAACTAACATTCTATATGCATTTCTGGAGTCGCCCATACGTGCTACATGCCCTGCCCATCTCAAACGTCTGGATTTTAAGTTCCTAATTATGTCAGGTGAAGAATACAATGCGTGCAGTTCTGTGTTGTGTAGCTTTCTCCATTCTCCTGTAACTTCATCCCTTTTAGCCCCAAATATTTTCTTAAGCACCTTATTCTCAAACACCCTTAACCTATGTTCCTCTCTCAAAGTGAGAGTCAAAGTTTCACAACCATAAAGAACAACCGGTAATATAAATGTTTTATAAATTCTAACTTTCAGATTTTTTGACAGCAGACTGGATGATAAAAGCTTCTCAACCGAATAATAACACGCATTTCCCATATTTATTCTGTGTTTAATTTCCTCCCGAGTATCATTTATATTTGTTAGTGTTGTTCCCAGGTATTTGAATTTTTCCACCTCTTCAAAGGATAAATTTCCAATTTTTAAATTTCCATTTCGTACAATATTCTGGTCACGAGACATAACCGTACTTTGTCTTTTCGGGATTTACTTCCAAACCTATTTCTTTACTTGCTTCAAGTAGAATTCCCGTGTTTTCCCTAATCGCTTGTGAATTCTCTCCTAACACAATCACGTCATTCGCATAGACAAGAAGCTGATGTAACCGTTCAATTCCAAACCCTTTCTTTTATCCTGGACTTTCCTAATAGCATACTCTAGAGCAAAGTTAAAAAGTAAAGGTAATAGTGCATCTCCTTGCTTTAGCCCACAGTGAATTGGAAACGCATCTGACAGAAACTGGCCTATACGGACCCTGCTGTACGTTTCACTGAGACACATTTTAATTAATCGAACTAGTTTCTTGGGAAACGTCGTATACAGTGATTATTATTCAGGAATTTAGACACGATTTATAAACGAGTTATTCACTGTATAAGATAAGGTAGTTAAACGTATGTGTATGAGTTTTTATTAGTAAGACCGATAGTATTCACATTAGTGGAGGTACTTCACAAGATCTGTAGTGTGCAGTAAGACTTACTGATTTCTGCTTCTGTTCCTTTGTGAGCTCGCTCCCAAGCTTGAGGTCGGCTGCAAACGTGACAGCCTCCTTCACAGATATGTGTGTCCGCACAATATCTTCCTGCATTATATAGCACGACATCTTGTGGAAGTGGGCCATGTCGCGAGGTTCACCATTGATCAGGACAGTCCCTGTAGACTCCGGACATCTGCAAAAAAGAGGATAGTAGGCTTAATTACTAAATATAATTTTGTTACCATGATGTATCATAACTGCAGGAAACCTTGCTACTTGTTTTGTACTAATATTATGACAGTATTATATTTTGAAATGTGATTAGGACATGACAGCTTTTAGCCTATTACTCATTATCGAATTTTCTGAACAATAAAGAGCAGGTATAGCTCGCGCAAGGAACGATTACCGAAAAGCAATGGTGGCGTTGCTGTCTGTTTTGACGTGTGTATGTAGGCACGCCGAGGGGGGAGAGGTGCGGGCCGATGGAAGTACTGTCTCTTCCAAGAAGATGAACAAATGAGGACATCGCTGTGGAAATAAAGAACGTAGCAAGAGAAAAATTCGAAGGTAATTAAACGCGCAACGAATGTTTACGAATGAAATAATACCGTGCGATACAAGACACGAATTCACATGCAATGGAACAAACTAAAGTTATAATGTAACTATCACAACGCAAGACTGATTCTATCGACGTCATTTCTCTTCCGACTGTACTCTTGAATAACATTCAAGCTATCTCGTGACCTTTCCTGTCGCCCGCTCTTCCTTATCGCATTATTTGATTCGCATTCCTTCCATCGATATTCCCTGCTTGCGAGACCTATAAAATAATTCTTTTGTACATCTTTATTACACAACTTTTAACGCTATATCACTTCGGAAAACGTATTACTTGTCTTTTTTGTGTTAAATTTTATATTACCTTGTAAACATGTTTCGGCTGCTATCGGCTATCTTAAGAACCAGGGGCGATTTCTCCGGGCATGTTATGCTTGCTGCGCAAGCCCAATATTTTCGTAGAATGTGTATTTCTCAAAATGGGATTACGTACATTAAAATTTCTTTTGATTTTTGTAATAATGTCTAGGCATAATACCATCCGCAGGTTGCGCACCACAAGATCGCAACGCTTGCTCGTTTCTCGGAGCTACAGGAAAGACGTAGAAACAGCGAGAATATTGATGCGCGCGCAAGTGCCTTCCTCCTAATCCGTCCCAGTCGCACATGCTTCTGTTATATGCTGTATGAAGCTCTGGTCCGAGAGCTACACCAGCGACTATATTTAACGTTACACAGATAGCAGCAGTGTTGCCGCCAATTCAGCGGTTTTCCCGCTAGATCTAGTGTTTTTCGTCGTTAGTTTAGCGGGTAAAATTTATGAAACTTGTATTGTTGATCTAGGGATTTAGCGGGTATTTTTAGCACTCACAGCGGCAAAATAATATAATTTTACATTGACAATGTAGCAATTTAGCGGTTTCTGCAAGGCTTCACAGCGGATGTTTAAGAATCGAGTTGGCAACACTGATTGGCAGCAGTTTTTACCAGTAAATGTGCTGTGATTTGCGAGTGTAATGTAATTTTATGAGCGGAATGCATATGTTAGCTGCTGCATGTATTATTAGTTCTTAAACGTTAATTTGAAGTATTGCAATGAGTTCGGAAATGTGTGTTATTGAAACTTTATTATTAAATCCATTTTCCCGGAGGACTATTCAAGAGAAGATCGACATTATAAAGAACGGCAGACCATGTCCAGGGCTCCCAGATTTAAAAAGACAGCATAAGGAGAAAAATAGAGAATATGTGCGCTCGTTCAGTGCATCTCAATACAACAGTACGCATTGGTTGGCAGGGTCGAAAAAACTGAATAAACTGTTTTGTTGGCCGTGTTTGTTATTTTCTACAGATAACGGTGTATAGTGTAAAAGTGGCTTTGACAGTTAAAATACTTTAACATTGTCTATTACAAGACACGAAAAGTCTGCAAACCAGATGAATTGTATCCTCCCATCTTCCCCCATCAATAAAAGAGCAAGCCTAACTTTCGTGACCAGCATTCGCCCCTGTTCAGAACTGGTTGTTGCTGGTCTTGGCGCCTTTTGTTTGTGTTTCTTGTGTGAGTGTGTTTGTGTAGTGTAATGTGGAGTCAAAGAATGTATGTATTCTGAAATTGAGTTGTGTGTTGAGAATTTCATTTCGATGTGTTTTTGTGTGTCTGAATATTTCGTATTATTCTAATGTGTTTAGTTTCTGGCATTTTGGTTGGATGTGTAGAATTTCCATGTCTGTGTTGATGTCTCTGCAAGTGTGGTTAGCATTTGTAATTTGTTCTGCATATGTAGAAGTATTTTGTAATTTTGTTATTGCTGTGATGTGTTCTTTGTAACGTGTTTGAAATGATGTGCCTTCTGTCCTATGTAGAAATATACAAACTCAAATGTACACCTGCAACAACTTCTACTTAGGACAGACAGGCACATCATTTCAAACACGTTGCAAAGAACACATCACAGCCATAACAAAATTACAAAACACTTTCACAAATGCAGAACTAATCACAAATGCTAACCACACTTACAGAGACATCAACACAGACATGGAAATTCTACACATCCAACCACACTCACGGACAGGAGAACGCGAATTCGATTAAGCGCACTGTTCAAAACATACAGAGGTGAGCCTGCCTGGAGGGAAATAAAAAATAGGTTGCAGCCGCCAAATTACTCTTCAAGGAACGACCACTCATAAATTGAGGGAAAGAAGGCAGAGGACGGACACTGGAAAGTTTTCTTTTCTCAATCGTACTATCAGGGACTGGAATGCTTTACCTGCAGACTTACTAAAGGCTTTACCAACAACCAAACATGTATTTAAAAATAGGCTTAAGGACCTTACTAATAGACGGTAATTATACACAGTATTTAAAGGGTGTAAATGATATGTTGTTATTGAAGTGTTGTATCAGTGAAGAATTATGTTGTGTCAGTGAAGTGTGTTGTGTCAGTGAAACGTGTTCCTTTCAGGGAAGCTTTATAGTTTATAGTGGCAGTGCGTAGTATTTGAACAGTGAAATGTTTTTGAAGTGTTAGTGAAAACAGGATAGAATCAGTGAATTGTGTCGTAGTTCCATTGCAGTGAGTGAGTTGACAGCGAAATGAGTGTAATTTGAAAGGTACTTGTGCAGATATGAACATATCATACTCGTGGGTTTTAGTTCGATCTTAGTTTTAAGATACAAATTAGATTTATTTCAAATGTTATTTTAAGTGATCGTTTCATTTAATTTAGTATATTCCCTGTTGTTGTTGTTGTTATTGATTATTGTTAGTATTAATTATTAGTATTATTATTAATTGCATTTTTAATTAATAAGTTTATTATTGTCATTATTGAGTGTAATTAGTTACCACTGCCACCGGGTATATACCCACTGCAGTATGAATAAATACATACATACAAAAAGCCAGAAACTAAACAAACTAGAACAATACGAAATATACAAACAAAAACACATCCAAATGAAATTCTCAACACACAACTCAATTTCGGAACACACACACTCTTTGATTCCACATTACACTACACAAACACACCCACACAAGAAACACAAACAAAAGGCGGCAAGACCAGTAACAACCAGTTCTGAAGATGGCCAATAGCAGGCCGAAACATGTTAACAAGGTAATATAAAATTTAACACAAGAAAGACAAATAATACGTTTTCCGAAATTCTTTTGTGTTCCACAATTTAGATACGAAATTATGCTAAAAGATCTATGTTGCTATACCACGTGATCAGGGAGAAAATTTTGATAAACATAAACCATTGAACTAATTCACACTACCTATATCATTCGGAAAGTGTGTACAAGGGTCACACTTTTGGGAGATAATCCTGAGAAAGATGAATAAGGTAAATAACACAGTCTAGTATATACAGTCAAGAAGATGAATACATAGTAAATATGCTAACCACTAAGATCGCTAATATCGCCTCATTACAGACAATGCGAAATAATACCGGCACAGTCTATTATCATATAAATTAGTTATTTTTCAGTCAATCACTTATCATGTTATGATGGCAGAAATGGATTCTGTTACATCAAGATACAATGGTAATATACATCAGGAATATTTTCGACTTATTTTAAGTCATCTTCAGATGATAGTTTTCTAACATACAAACATTTGAACTAGGTGAAAATATTATTTAAACACATTTATAAAACACTTGTAAATAGTCTGACCATGCATACTTTACATAAAATGGTTAAATAGCGTACATAGTCTTAAAATTAAATTGACATATATATATATAGAAAGCCTGATGTAGCTACAGTAGAGGTTTTTCACATAATGCCTCTCACCACGGCGAATAGACTGAGATTTTCTTTTTCTTTCACATCCACTTCATACAGTCTTCCAATACTTTGAACGACATAAAGAACAAGCCTAGTCTTCAGTTTTATATAATAATTTTAAACGATTTTAATTTCATAATTCAGGCACACTGCAAGCTTCTCAATATATTGTATTATAATTATGTTCATTGGAAGGCTTTCTATTTGTATGTCAATTTAATTTTAAGACTATGTACGCCATTTAACCATTTTATGTAAAGTATGCATGGTCAGACTATTTACAAGTGTTTTATAAATGTGTTTAAATAATATTTTCACCTAGTTAAAATGTTTGTATGTTAGAAAACTATCACCTGAAGATGACTTAAAAATACGTCGAAAATATTCGTGACATATATTACAATTGTATCTTGATGTAACAGAATCCATTTCTGCCATCATAACATGATAAGTGATTGACTGAAAAATAAAAACTAATTTATATGATATTATTTCACAAACTTATCTGAACTCAACACGACTTTTAAATTTACAGTCTCATAAATCAAGCTTCGTGATTATAGTTTGAGAAACAACACCACTCGTAGAAAATATAGTTCCTCATTTTATTCCACTATCAATTGTAGAGATTCAGCTTTACAAGGGTTAACTGACGTCAATATAGCCAGAAGCAGTTGAGGTATTCCACGATTCGTTCGTAAACATGTCCTTACAGTAAACCTATAAAATAAAGAATAACTAAGGTCAAACTTCAAACCATTGTATGTGTGTTGGGAATACTGAAGTCCCACATTACTGCTTTGTTTGCATTTCCTCTTGTCACTTCAGCTACTACAAGCCGAAAAAAAGTTACCTTGACCTTCCAATAGTAATTTTCCACTTCATAGCGCAGGTGAATAGAAACATACTTGTTACACGTAAAATCCTCGACTCCAGCCTTGATCCTTTCACACTTCCTTTTATCTCTCCTTCATTGTTATCTATTTTCTTTCATTTCTCTCATTTTATTTTAATTATTTTCCTTCTCTCTTCTTTCTTCCCTTCCATTTTCTTGTTCATCATTACGCACCTTCTTTCCTTCCTCTCTCTCTCCTTCTCTATTCCTCCCTCTCTCTCTCTCAGCCTTTCTCCCCTCGATTCCCTTCCCTCTTCTTTCTGTCTATATTTTCATTTTTCTGCTTCCTTACTGTAATTTCTATACTTCGGCCCATCCCTGTATCTTCCATTTTCTATATCCGTCTTGTAGCCCACTTATTTTTATAGTCTGCTTTCTACTTATCTTTCTTTCACTTGTTATCAGTACTTTTAATTTCCTCCACATTCGTTCTTCGTTAATATTAACATAGAAAGGATTTCTAGGTAGTGATCAGGGCAGTGTTGCCACGACCTACTCACAAAAATCAGGAGAAAACCATCGAAAAAAAAACAGGACATTACAGTAGATTAATTAAACATGAATTTTCTCTTCTTATTATAATATTAATTACAAAACAGTGTATACTGTAAGAAAGATTATACTGTTTTATTACTATATAGCACATCCCTAACCAATGAAATTGAACAATTTTGCTAAATATTACTACTTCATCTTTATTCAGCGTATGTAAATAAGTCATACAATTTTGGTTTTACACAGTAATGTCTCATTGACAATGTTTCGCATTAAAATGTATTAATCAGGAGTTTTTTGTATATTGACAAACGATTTTAGAGAGAACAAGATTTATTTTAAAGATGATATTAAAGGCAGTACTGCATTAGCTGCGATTATAACAGACGAAAAACGATCCCTTTTCCTGTTTTTGCATAACTACCATTTAAACTGTTCATAATTTTCCCACTGTGATTTATAATTATGCGAAGAAGTATTTACTCTTCTTTCTTGCTGGGACACTTTCACTCATTTTAAAAGATCACTGTGCACGATATGTAACACAAAAATACCATTACCTACACTTTACTCTCTCACTGTTTCACGTGTTCTTGCCCTTTAAGCATCATTGTGGCGAGGCGTTATGAGCAGGGAGACACAACGAGCTAGAAGAATATTCTTACTTCTAGCTCGTAGGGGAGACAAATGAAAACATCGTTTGACTTGTGTATAAGATGGAAAAGTAAGACATGGTGACATAATATAATATGTAATAAATTGAAAATCTGGGCATGGAACCAGGTGACTGCAGCATGCCAAAATCGAAGGAGAAATTCGAACTTTTGACAAAAAAAGAAGTAGAGCAGTGGATTCAATGGAAAAACAGGATATCTCCTGATTAATCAGTAGATATGGCAACACTGGATCAGGGGTAAAAAATCCGACTTCTTATTTTGTGTTTTAAAATAAAGTCCAAAACTTGCTCTTTAAAACAATACAAATATTGTGGGGGTATATCAGAAGATATGGCTTTTAAATCGCCTCTTTAAATTTGACGGTGCATGTAATTCATAAATTATTTTTTTAATGCAGTTTTCCATAATTTGACATTTTTCAAACTTAAGTGCATTTTTCTCTGAAACTACTGAATCGATTTACATGAAATTTCACAGTGTTTTCTGCAGCCTGTGTTCTACAAAGTAGACTTACGGATTTAAGAATATCACACACATAACACGAGAACAAAATTATATGCATTGAAAAAAATAGTAAAAAATGTTAACCAATGTACACATTACTAGATAACTTAAAAAATACAGGGTGTATGAGTGAAGATTGTAGCCAGTAATGCGCACCTGAAGAATAAAGTACATTTAGCAAAGTGGGGAAACAGGTTATCAGTTACTGCCTTTCTTTTGCACTTGGATACGAAACAAATTACTTGTCTTTTATACCACTGAATTCGAAATGATTTATTGTACAAGCCTGGAAATTTTTATTCCATTCTGAGCATTAGAAGGCTAGAAATATTGAACTAAACTTTTGTATTGAAATTTTTAATCGCACAGGCATCAGTACCCAGTTCCCTTATAGGCATTGTCCTAATGTGAAAAATAAGAAGATGACTTTTCATCTACATCCGCCCCCTGGTAACAAATGACAGTTCGCTAGTGTACAATGTTATATTGCCTATATTGATTTACTTCGAATGAATTGTATCTCTTTTCTGTACCTTATTACCAGGGAAAGGATTTATATGTAAATACATATTTACTTATAAAGCTAATATAATTTATATTTTGCATTATCTTTATGTTTCACAATGTGTAGGGTTGAAAAATCCTACTTTTATTTTCCATATTTTTCCATATTTTAGAGTTTAGTACATATTTTCGTTAATTTCCATATATTTTCCATATTTCATATAAAACAGTCCATATTATATTAGGTTTAACAATAAAACAAAACAAAATTCCATTAACTTTTAAAAATACATTTCAACAATAGAGATTTAAACACATGTTCAGTAATCCCTTTAACATCAGAGTTATTTGAAAATTAGCAGTCCTATCAACAATGGGAAAGTAAGTTACAAAACTGTATTAATTTAATTTAAAATTTTTAACAGACTTCAGTTGTGCAGCTCAACAGTTAAATGCCAGTCAGAGTACACATAGGTTCAGTTTTGTAAATCATACTATAAAGACGGTAAATATGCCAAAAGTACGTCATTCAGTCAATTTAAAATCAAAACTAACAAGTTACATTTCAGAATTTAAAGAAGATGGTTTATCAACTGACAATTAAATATTATTTTGTAATTTGTGTCAGTGTGCAGTATCATCTACACAAAAGTTCCTGGTGCAACAACACATTACAACTAGTAAACATCAGGCCAACAAACAACTAAATTCCAAGCAGAGACAATTGTTTTTAACACAACCAACAACATCGAATGTAAGATCTGAGTTTAACATCGACCTGTGCCGTTCTCTCATCTCTGCTGATATTCCTCTCTACAAACTAAAGAATAAGGTCTTCAGGGAATTCCTTGAAAAATATACTCAACATACAATCCCGGATGAGTCAACACTTAGGAAGACGTATGCTCCATCCATCTACGATGAGACAATACAGAAGATAAGAGATGAAATTAAAGATAGTTCAATTTGGGTTTCCATTGATGAGACTCCCGACAAAGAAGGTAGACTTGTTGGTAATGTAGTTATCGGTTTGTTAAGTGAACAATATTCTGAACGAATTCTTTTACATTGTGATGTTCTAGAAAAGTGCAATAACAAAACTATAGTTAAACTGTTCAACGAAGCTATGGGTATCCTGTGGCCAAAGGGTATTATGTACGATAATGTGTTATTCTTTATTAGCGATGCTGCCCCTTATATGGTCAAAGCTGGACAAGCATTATCTGTTGTATATCCTAAATTGACTCATTTTACTTGTGTGGCGCATGCATTTCATCGTGTGGCAGAAGTGGTCAGAGACAATTTCCCTAAAGTAGATTTGTTGATTTCATCAGTGAAAAAAGTATTTCTCAAAGCTCCCAGTAGAGTTAACGTGTTGAAAGAAATGTACCCTGAAATTCCATTGCCACCAAAGCCAATTTTAACTAGATGGGGTACATGGCTAGAAGCAGTTGAATATTATGCCGAACATATAGACTCTATTAACAATGTTCTCCTTGCATTGGACTCTGAAGATGCAGTCTCAATTGATACTGCGAAAACAGTTACCTGTGACATAAGTGTGAAGAATGACTTAGCTCACATTCAGCATACATTTTCATGCATCATAAAAACGCTCAAAAGTCTCCAAAATAGGCACCTTTCACTATCTGAAAGTTTTGAAATTATAAATAGTACTGTGGAACAACTGAATCGTGGTAGAGGTAAAGTTGCAGATGCAGTAAGAGCTAAGGTGGACACTGTACTTTCAAAAAACCCTGGATATGAAGAACTACAAAAGGTTGTTGCTGTGATGAGTGGTGAATCAACAGTGAAGATTAACTTGGACTTATCCCCAGCAGACATTGTGAAATTGAATTATGTACCAGTTACTTCTTGTGACGTCGAACGCTCTTTTAGTCAGTATAAATCTATCCTCAGAGACAATAGAAGAAGATTCACTTTTCAGCACTTGAAAGAAATGTTTGTAACCTATTGTTATGGTAACAGACAATAAAAATTGTGTTTTGTTGAAACTACATTGGAAGATAAGGTACGTCCATTATATTTTTTGTTTAGTTTGATTAAAATGTACCAATATTTAACGTACATAGTCATTTTTTTATAATTTTAAGTCCATATTTAATTCCATATTTTGGTAAAAATCCATATTTAATTCCATATTTTGGTAAAAATAACTACATATATATTTACATATTTCATATATTTTTAGTCCATATAAATCCGTTCCCTGCTTATTACGTTTGTTCATTTAATTTTGCTCACCAGTGTAGTAGAGCGGGAAATTAACCTTCTATTCTCTCGTACTTACTAGCTTTTAAGGAACCCGGAGGTTCATTGCCGCCCTCACATAAGCCCGCCATCGGTCCCTATCCTGAGCAAGATAATCCAGTCTCTATCATCACATCCCACCTCCCTCAAATCCATTTTAATATTATCCTCCCATCTACGTCTCGGCCTTCCCAAAGGTCTTTTTCCCTCCGGCCTTCCAACTAACACTCTATATTCATTTCTGAATTCGCCCATACGTGCTACATGTCCTGCCCATCTCAAACGTCTGGATTTAATGTTCCTAATTATGTCAGGTGAAGAATACAATGCGTGCAGTTCTGTGTTGTGTAACTTTCTCCATTCTCCTGTAATTTCTTCTCTCTTAGCCCCAAATATTTTCCTAAGCACCTTATTCTCAAACATCCTTAACCTATGTTCCCAGGTTTCACAACCATAAAGAACAACCGGTAATATAAGTGTTTTATAAATTCTAATTTCCAGATTTTTTGACAACAGACTGGATGATAAAAGCTTCTCAACTGAATAATAACATACATTTCCCATATTTATTCTGTGTTTAATTTCCTCCCGAGTATCATTTATATTTGTTACTGTTGCTATCAGGTATTTGAATTTTTCCACCTCTTCAAAGGATTTTTTATTTTTTTTTATTTTAGTAGGTTATTTTACGACGCTTTATCAACATCTTTGGTAATTTAGCGTCTGAATGAGATGAAGGTGATAATGCCGGTGAAATGAGTCCGGAGTCCAGCACCGAAAGTTACCCAGCATTTGCTCATATTGGGTTGAGGGAAAACCCCGGAAAAAACCTCAACCAGGTAACTTGCCCCGACCGGGAATCGAACCCGGGCCACCTGGTTTCGCGGCCAGACGCGCTGACCGTTACTCCACAGGTGTGGGCTTCAAAGGATATATCTCCAATTTTTATATTTCCATTTCGTACAATATTCTCGTCTCGAGACATAATCATATACTTTGTCTTTTCGGGATTTACTTCCAACACATTCACTATAATACTAATCCGTCACTCCAAACGAGAAACAGTCAGGACACCATTCCCTTCTTCAGTTTTGCGGCTAATGAACTGAATGTTATCCGGGTTGCGTTCACTGTGGATTCGGCGCAAATTGTTTTCTGCTCACCCCTGCTGTACGTTATGCAATATATCCCTGTTGACAGTCGTTGTAACTGGATGAAGCCGTGCAACAAGTTCCTTCGGACTCTGAATGGGTTTATTATTTAAATTAAGTAACGTCAAGAGAAACCTCTGGACAATGTAGAAAGTATTAGGCTGAGGAGAGTCGGTTGCAGTATTCGAGGCTGGGTAGCCAAATTAGACGACGTTAATGTGCAAAACAGGTTCTGAAAAAGTAAAAGAACAATGAAAAATTACTGTATACAAATTGTGTCAACATGTACACGTTTAATACAATACGCACAACCCTTCTGAAGGAGCTGAATAAACAAATAACATCAAGTGTATTATTTTTGCATATTTATTTTCGTTTCTTTGAAGTAGTCTTCGGTGGTCTAGTTGGTACCACGCTAGCCACTGAATCGCAGGTTCGCAGAGTCAAATCCGATGGAAAACATCAGACTTCGAAGGGCGATAACCTTTAGCATGACTTCCTCCGGAAGGAAGTAAAGCTGTGTGTCCCATGTCGTAGATTTTGGGCATTTAAAAGAAACCTCATTACTATTCTTCGATGTAAGATTTGCTTATCGGCTACTCCAGAATTAATGTAAACATTAAGGGTATATGCACGTGAACGACCACAAATGTTATCAGAAAATGCAGGTTTTAAGTTTCTAAAATTTTGTAAGAAAATGAACTCACAATTGGGCAAAACTTACAAATTACCACAACAAGACTTATTAGAACTTAAATATCTGATAAAAGTATAAAAAAAAACTTACTAATATATATTTTAGAATTCACTTTTTACTTTAAATTAAATTTTCCAACATTTGAAAATTTTCACACATATTATATCATAACTCCACAACCATTAGAGATAAACTACAATAATGTCCATTTCTTTGAAAACAGAAAAATTTGGTTACAAATCATTATGTAAATTTTAATATATTTTATATAGGACAAATAAAAATTAATTGTAATAAAATTAACAATTCTACATGTCTGAGAGTAGTCTACTTTTCAGAAATATGTGTTTATTACTTGCTGGAAAAATATTTAAAATGTCAGAGAAACCATAACAATGTTACGGTTACCAAATGATGTAACTCCAGATTATTTTTTTTTCGTACTTTGATAAAACTGGTTTGAAAAATATTATTAGTATCCTTTTTTTTATACTTTTGTCAGATATTTAAGTTCTAATAAGTCTTGTTGTGGTACCTTGTAATTTTTTTTCCAATTGAGTTCATTTTCTTATAAAATTTTAGAAATTTAGAGCCTACATTTTCTGATAAATATTTGTGGTCGTTCACGTACATATATCCATTGAAAATATTAGTTTCCTTTAAATATTTGTAAGATAAACGTTTTACCCATACTTTGGTTAACTTATGGTACGTTTAAATAACAGACGTTTAACTACAAATTTGTTATTGGTTCGAGATCAAAATAATTTAATCTGTCATTTGTCCAAAATACAAAGCAACCTGTTGTTTCAAACTCCATAGTGAAGCAAGTCAACACGAAAGAATTTCGGTCTGAAACCAGATATTGAATAAAAAGCACGAACGTAGAAAATACGAGATATTAAAGAATTATTGTGTACAGGGAGTGAAATAGGTTGAATGGCCTTGATGTTTTGTAGCGAAACGATAATTTAAATCCTCATTATTCAAATGAGTTACCTCCGTAGTGTATCGGAATTCAAGGACGTGAGAACGGAGGATATAACAGATATGGACTTCATCAAGTTTCGACGTTTTGCATGTTTGGACTTGCCACAAAACTACTCAGTAATTTCCTACTATCGGTGATAGGCTATATATATTAAAAAGGTTGATGAAACTTCGGTATCACCCCACACTACACAATTTCTCGGGCCTTCTATCACTTAGATCAGTGGTCGTCAGCACTCGCTTAAATGTGTAATGGGTAAGCGGTGCCGTCCCGTGTGCACTGTCGTGCAACAGGGAGAGATAGAGAGCATACCCGCTAGCAGCTACGAGAGCACTGTAGTGCACTGCGCTTTCCGCGGGTAAGAGAGGCTAGCCCCAGCGTGCTCTGTGTTGACGACCCCTGACTTAGATTATCTCTTCTCATTTTTATCTTCTGTTCTCCCAATCACTATTCTCTCAATCTTCCTCATTCTCTTCTTCTATTCTCTCAATCTTCCTCTTTCTTCTCTTCTATTTTTTCAATATTTCTCTTTTTTCTCTTCTATTTTTTCAACATTTCCCTTTCTTCTCTTCTATTCTCCCAATCTTCCTCTTTATTCTCTTCTATTCTTCCAATCTTCCTCCTTCTTCTCTTCTATTCTTCCAATCTTTCTCCTTCTTCTCTTCTATTCTTCCAATCTTTCTCCTTCCTCTCTTCTATTCTTCCAATCTTCTCTTTCTTCTCTTCTATTCTTCTAATCTCCCTCCTTCTCTTCTATTCTTCCAATCTTACTCCTTCTTCTCTTCTATTCTTCCAATCTTCCTCTTTCTTCTCTTCTATTCTTCTAATCTTCCTCCTTCTCTTCTATTCTTCCAATCTTTCTTTCTTCTCTTCTATTTTTCCAATCTTCCTCTTTCTTCTATTCTTCTAATCTTCCTCCTTCTTCCCTTCTATTCTTCCAATCTTCCTCCTTCTTCTCTTCTATTCTTCCAACCTTCCTCCTTCTTCTCTTCTATTCTTCCAATCTTCCTCCTTCTTCCCTTCTATTCTTCCAATCTTCCTCCTTCTTCTCTTCTATTCTTCCAATCTTTCCCCTTCTTCTCTTCTATTCTTCCAACCTTCCTCCTTCTTCTCTTCTATTCTTCCAATCTTCCTCTTTCTTCTCTTCTATTCTTCTAATCTTCCTCCTTCTCTTCTATTCTTCTAATCTTCCTCTTTCTTCTCTTCTATTCTTCCAACCTTCCTCCTTCTTCTCTTCTATTCTTCTAATCTTCCTCTTTCTTCTCTTCTATTTTCCAATCTTCCTCCTTCTTCTCTTATATTCTTCCAATCTTCCTCCTTCTCTTCTATTCTTCCAATCTTTCTCTTCTATTCTTCCAATCTTCCTCCTTCTTCTCTTCTATTCTTCCAATCTTCCTCCTTCTTCTCTTCTATTCTTCCAATCTTTCTCTTTCTCCTCTTCTATTCTTCCAATCTTTCTCCTTCTTCTCTTCTATTCTTCCAATCTTCCTCCTTCTTCTCTTCTATTCTTCTAATCTTCCTCTTTCTTCTCTTCTATTTTTCCAATCTTCCTCCTTCTCTTCTATTCTTCCAATCTTCCTCCTTCTTCTCTTCTATTCTTCCAATCTTCCTGCTTCTTCTCTTCTATTCTTCCAATTTTCCTCCTTCTCTTCTATTCTTCCAATCTTCCTCCTTCTTCTCTTCTATTCTTCCAATCTTTCTCTTTCTCCTCTTCTATTCTTCCAATCTTTCTCCTTCTTCTCTTCTATTCTTCCAATCTTCCTCCTTCTTCTCTTCTATTCTTCTAATCTTCCTCTTTCTTCTCTTCTATTTTTCCAATCTTCCTCCTCTTCTATTCTTCCAATCTTCCTCCTTCTTCTCTTCTATTCTTCCAATCTTCCTGCTTCTTCTCTTCTATTCTTCCAATCTTCCTGCTTCTTCTCTTCTTTTCTTCCAATCTTCCTCCTTCTTCTCTTCTATTCTTCCAATCTTCCTCCTTCTTCTCTTCTATTCTTCCAATCTTTCTCTTCTATTCTTCCAACCTTCCTCCTTCTTCTCTTCTATTCTTCCAATCTTCCTCTTTCTTCTCTTCTATTCTTCTAATCTTCCTCCTTCTCTTCTATTCTTCTAATCTTCCTCTTTCTTCTCTTCTATTCTTCCAACCTTCCTCCTTCTTCTCTTCTATTCTTCTAATCTTCCTCTTTCTTCTCTTCTATTTTCCAATCTTCCTCCTTCTTCTCTTATATTCTTCCAATCTTCCTCCTTCTCTTCTATTCTTCCAATCTTTCTCTTCTATTCTTCCAATCTTCCTCCTTCTTCTCTTCTATTCTTCCAATCTTCCTCCTTCTTCTCTTCTATTCTTCCAATCTTTCTCTTTCTCCTCTTCTATTCTTCCAATCTTTCTCCTTCTTCTCTTCTATTCTTCCAATCTTCCTCCTTCTTCTCTTCTATTCTTCTAATCTTCCTCTTTCTTCTCTTCTATTTTTCCAATCTTCCTCCTTCTCTTCTATTCTTCCAATCTTCCTCCTTCTTCTCTTCTATTCTTCCAATCTTCCTGCTTCTTCTCTTCTATTCTTCCAATTTTCCTCCTTCTTCTCTTCTATTCTTCCAATCTTCCTCCTTCTTCTCTTCTATTCTTCCAATCTTTCTCTTTCTCCTCTTCTATTCTTCCAATCTTTCTCCTTCTTCTCTTCTATTCTTCCAATCTTCCTCCTTCTTCTCTTCTATTCTTCTAATCTTCCTCTTTCTTCTCTTCTATTTTTCCAATCTTCCTCCTCTTCTATTCTTCCAATCTTCCTCCTTCTTCTCTTCTATTCTTCCAATCTTCCTGCTTCTTCTCTTCTATTCTTCCAATCTTCCTGCTTCTTCTCTTCTATTCTTCCAATCTTCCTCCTTCTTCTCTTCTATTCTTCCAATCTTCCTCCTTCTTCTCTTCTATTCTTCCAACCTTCCTCCTTCTCTTCTATTCTTCCAATCTTCCTGCTTCTTCTCTTCTATTCTTCCAATCTTCCTCCTTCTTCTCTTCTATTCTTCCAATCTTTCTCTTCTATTCTTCCAATCTTCCTCCTTCTTCTCTTCTATTCTTCCAATCTTCCTCCTTCTTCTCTTCTATTCTTCTAATCTTCCTCTTTCTTCTCTTCTATTTTTCCAATCTTCCTCCTTCTCTTCTATTCTTCCAATCTTCCTCCTTCTTCTCTTCTATTCTTCCAATCTTCCTCCTCCTTCTCTTCTATTCTTCCAATCTTCCTCCTTCTTCTCTTCTATTCTTCCAATCTTCCTCCTTCTTCTCTTCTATTCTTCCAATCTTCCTCCTTCTTCTCTTCTATTCTCCCAATCTTCCTCTTTATTCTCTTCTATTCTTACAATCTTCCTCCTTCTTCTCTTCTATTCTTCCAATCTTCCTCCTTCTCTTCTATTCTTCCAATCTTCCTCCTTCTCTTCTATTCTTCCAATCTTCCTACTTCTTCTCTTCTATTCTTCCAATCTTCCTCCTTCTTCTCTTCTATTCTTCCAATCTTTCTCTTTCTCCTCTTCTAATCTTCCAATCTTTCTCCTTCTTCTCTTCTATTCTTCCAATCTTCCTCCTTCTTCTCTTCTATTCTTCTAATCTTCCTCTTTCTTCTCTTCTATTTTTCCAATCTTCCTCCTTCTCTTCTATTCTTCCAATCTTCCTCCTTCTTCTCTTCTATTCTTCCAATCTTCCTCCTCCTTCTCTTCTATTCACCCAATCTTCCTCCTCCTTCTCTTCTATTTTCCCAATCTTCCTCCTCCTTCTCTTCTATTCTTCCAATCTTCCTCCTTCTTCGCTTCTATTCTTCCAATCTTCCTCCTTCTCGTCTATTCTTCCAATCTTCCTCCTTCTTCTCTTCTATTCTTCCAATCTTCCTCCTTCTTCTCCAGAATCCAATTTTACACAGCCATGGTTTTAATTTCTATAGGAGACATTATTGAATTTTGAGGTCATCGAAGAATTTAGAGTCTTATTACATCTGCTTACGTAAGAAACAAGACGCCTACTTAATGTTATTGGACGTGTAATGACCTTGCTGAATAGTATTGAAGTTAAATGTGTATAGGACCATCGACGAAATCCAAAATTACATAGTATACATAATTATAGTGGCCATTTTATTTTTTGTTTACCAAATTCACTGCCAAATTACTGACGCTGCAGGGAGGAACACCACGGAACGTGACAGGCGTGCAAAGCGCCGCGCCGTCTCGACTCTCAACCTTCACCAATACGTAGCGTAATGGACTCGAAGAGCCGCAATATAAGACGTATTATTTCATTTCGGACTGTCAACAATTTTCGGTGGGATTGGAGTGATGGTCCCTGAGAAGCTTACAGTACACGTGCGGCCTTGGGCAATACAAAGTTGACCGGCCGTCTACAGTACTAGGTATAGGCACCGTGCATGAGTCTCAAAATCGTACTGGTGGCGCCGCGCAGTGTCTCAATTCCTAATGAACTACAGGCTCGCAGTCATTCACTAGTCATGTGTGATATATAAATTACATGCGGCTTTCTGCCGATAAAAAGCTGTAATATTAGTAAGAATGGGTTCATTGATTCATACTGTTCTGCCCAAGGGCAGGTCTTTCACTGCAAACCCAGCAATCTCCAGTCTTTAATTATTTTATAGACTCAGTGGAAAGTTCAGTACTGCTAGAGGAGTGTAAAAATGTAACTACAAAGTTCCTGAAACATCAGTGAAGTTGTTTGGCATTTAAATCAGATTTCAGACCATTGAATGAGGGTAAACGGTCAAATTACGAAAACATTGATAAATTTATATTTCATGTCATGACGTGTGTATAATGTCTCTATAAATTACGTATTTTAATGTGATTTATTTCTAAAAGTAGTCTTAATTACACTTCCTGAATAATGGGCGACTGCAAATTCTCTAAAACACAACACATAATGAACAATATCATCAACATACTACCTCTGATTGAGGTTCTGGCTGATATGTACATCTGTTATCAGCTGTACATCCCACTTGATGTGTGTCAGAGGAAGAACAATATTGTTTGTATGCATATGAAGTCTGACTAGTGTAATTTGTAGCTAGTCGGCGATATACGCAATGGAAGGGAAAAGGAACTGGCCATTCTACCCCATGATATTCTGGCCTAGTTGCCTCATAAGTGGTGTCTTGTTGGTATCACTTATGAGGTTCAGACTTCTCTTTGGACAGTTGAATAAACAACAAGATCAACATGCGGAAGCAGTTAATTTCATAGTTTTTGTAAAATGTTATACTGTATATTTTAATTCGCTGAATGCACCTTTCAACATGAATTCGAACACTGGCAACGCTGTAAGTAGTTTCGACTTCTTTAGCTGTTAATTTACCATCGTGTAGATACGATGGAGTAACAACAATGATCCCTTTATCGGAGAGGTTTGTTATTATTCCGGGAAAACCTGACTTCATCACCACCTTCTAATAAAGTCAATAATCAGCAATCAGTTATGAATGTGTCACTCGATCTGCCTCGGTAGCATTTAGATTTGAAGGCCTCGATCTGATCCACATTGGGTGGCTGTTCCACTTCTGAACAATTAATTGTCACTCTACATTTTTCAATATTGCACTATTGCAGGCATTGTTTCCTGAATACTTTCTCTGCTAGGACAAAACCCAAAATTACAGTAACCATTGTGGATGTCAACAACATTAAAGTGGCGGTAAAATATATTATAATTATAATTGTACGATTAACTCCGAACATCACCCTCATAGCAGAAAATGACAATCCAGTTTTCATTTTAATTGGAAAATATGAGTAGACAATTTTCTTTACTAATCTTACTCTTGGACAGAATTTTTCGAAAGCTTTCGATGTGAAATTCACTAATAAAAATGGCAAAAATAATATGTCTGGTCTACATCTAGGGGCGTTTCGACTATCTATGGTAGTTATTTTTGGGTTGAATGATAGAATTGGAAATATTTCTTATTATGATTCTACGGGTATGATTGTGTTTCAATTGGCATCAATTTTAACAATATATTCGAAACCACAAATGTCACTCCCATTAAGTCTGGTAGTTTTGGCTCATATTTTATTGTAGAATAATTTCGGGAACCTTGCATTTCATTAAACATATCATCTGTTCCTGAACGCTTGTCATAACATTTCTTATGTGACTTCAGTTCGGCATGTAATGGAATAGACACTTGAGTAGACAATTCACGCAATTCAATTGTGAATGAAAATACAAAATCACTAAGAATGGTTTCATTTACTTCTGCCTGTATGGCTACTTCATTTTTCGAAATAACACTTGTTGAGCATTCGCCTTCCATAAAACTTAAATTTTCATCTTTTCTTCTTCTTTGTACGCCTATTTCGTACATTTCCGGAGCTAGTTGAGATGAGGCAGTCTTTTTCTTGTAATCTTTTATAGAAATACTGGAAACGGTATGCTAGTTTTGGGGTGTTCTGACCTCGTTCCCAATAAAATGAATACCGCAAATTCTTGCTGCGGGTGTTGCTTTCCAAGGTGAACCACCAGCACTTGAAATCAAGAATTAAATATCGATATGAATACATTTAAAAATAAGTATATTATTATTTATTATTGCTAATATTATACATAATATATATGTAAAGAACCCAGTAATTATGTACTTTTTTAATGTAAATAATAATAATACTTATTTAATACTATACACTTGAGCTACATTAGGCATTGCAGCCCGAAAGAGCAGAAGCTCGTGCTCGAGCGCAGTTCAGATCAGTTACACAAAATATATCACAAAATTAAGTGAGTTCATTGAGCACAATAACATTAATAAATGGTAAAATACATACAGCATGTAATAACAGGGTCTATATACAAACAGAAAATATAAAAGTACATGAATATTAGAGTATCAATTTTTAACTCAATTAGCTTAAACAATTAAATAATTAATCTGATTTGTTTCTTAAATCTATGTGTGTTAAGTGTACTTAGCTCAGGGTAAGCTCTAATTAATTTATTATATATTTTGGGTCCAAAATTTCTGCTGTGTTTTAATCCAGCAGTTGTGTGGCATTTGGGAGTTTTTAGAAAGAAACTGTAGTTTTGTCTCGTCTGGTATTCATGAGGATCAAATTTAAATTTATTGTGGTTTTTATGGAAGTAAATCAGCAATGTTTGTTTATAAATTTGTTCTAGATTTGATACGCCAAATTCCTGAAAAATTAATTTTGTTGGGTAATCAAAAGGTTTATATAGACAAATTTTGATAATTCTTTTTTGGAGCAGATTTAAAGGACGGAGAGTCGATTTTGCCATTCCTCCCCAACCTAAAATACCATACTGAATTATTGATTGAAACAGAACTAAGTACACAGTACGCAGAAAATAAACAGGTAAATAAGAGCATAAAATGGAAAATTTGTGGATTGTTTTACGCAATCTGTTACACAGAAAGGAGATATGCTTGTCTCATTTTAAATGTTGGTCAATAATAATGCCTAAATATTTAACTTGTGAGGATATACTCAAAGCGTTACATGAGCAAGTAGGTAGGTTACAATCATGTATAGTTATACTTATATTATTATTTATTTCTAGTTGCTCAAGGCCATGTGATGTTAATGAAAATGGTATTAATTTTGTTTTAGAAACGTTCAAAGAAAGTAAGTGAGCATCCAGCCATTCTTTAATAATATTAATACCACTGTTAGAATTTTGATAAGTTTCATTCCAACTCGAACCGCTAAATATAACCACAGTATCATCAGCATAAGAATACAGAGTACCAGAATATTTCTCAATGTCAATTTTAAGTAAATCGTTGATATATATTAAAAACAAAACAGGACCTAAAATCGTCCCCTGAGGTACACCTATATCAATGTTACGTGATTTACTAAGGCGATCATTTATTTTAGTTGCTTGAGTTCTGTTACTTAAGTAAGATTTAAATAATTTTAAAGCAATTCCATTAATTCCTAATCTATCCATTTTATTCAAAAGTATATTGTGATTGACAGTATCGAAAGCTTTTTGTAAGTCTAGAAAAATTCCTAGACATTTATTTCCTACATCTAATTGTTGAATTATTTTTGAGGTAACTGCCATAATAGCATCATCAGTGCACAATTTTTTTCTGAAACCAAATTGAATATCATTTAGTAGTTTATTTTTTTTTTTCTAAAAATGTTATTAACCGTGTTTTATACATTTTTCAAATACCTTAGAGAGACTGGGTAATAGTGAAATGGGTCTGTAATTATTAAGATTATTTTTGTCACCAGACTTGTGAATTGGTATCACCACAGCATGTTTTAGGGCTGAGGGAAATACACCTTGAGATATGCACAAATTAAATATAAAGGCAAGTGGTTTAGAAATAGCTTCGATAATAAGTTTCAGGGTATTTGTTGTAATACCATCAATACCAGGAGCCACATTATTTTTTAAACTGTTTACAATATTAATGATTTCACATTCGTTTACAGGAAACATAAACATAGATGATATACTTTTATTATAAGTAAGCTTATAGTGACGAGTACCAAATACTTTCTTTTTTATATTAGATACGATGTCATGACTTACATTAGTAAAATGATCGTTAAATTCATTTGCGATAGTTTCCTTATTTTCAATTGTTATTCCATTTCGACTTATAATTGTCTTTAATATACTATTTTTATTACATTGGGTGTCAGTAGCTTCGTTTATGGTCTTCCAAAATTGCTTTGGATTATTTTTATTTTTGTTAAATTTTTCAGAATAATATTTGATTCTCTGATTTCTTATTACATTAGTGAGAAATGATAAATTCCTGTCGTTGTTAACTTAATGGTTATTTGTAAACATAATACTATATACATTCTATTTTTTATATCAGGCCTAGTATGTAATAATACTATGATTACAAGCAGTGCAGCCTTATTTACTTTCGTCTGCATACTGCATGGATCCACAATTAGCGTCGTTGCGCTTGAGTTTTCTGTTTTGGGAATGAATAAAAACAATATCGGTTGGTGTATTCCTATAAGCATTACTACACTCAAGAACACAGCAATTTGCATTACCTTTCCGCTTTTTAGGATCATCCATATTTCTAATCATTTAACCTGAGATGTTAAGTATATTCATACGCTTCAACCACAACTCTATCGCTGCTGTCCCGCAGTTAGTAACAACAGTCGCCACCAGAGGAGCTTGCACGATGCCTATAGGTCTCACAAGCAAGGAATTCCGACGGAAGTAATGCGAATCAAACACTGCGATAAGGAAGAGCGGGCGACAGGAAAGGTCACGAGATAGCTTGAATGATATTCAAGAGTACAGTCGGAAGAGAAATGACATCGATAGAATCAGTCTTGCGTTGTGATAGTTACATTACGACTTTAGTTTGTTCCATTGCATGTGAATGCGTGTCTTGTATCGCACGGTATTATTATTTCATTCGTAAACATATGTTGCGCGTCTAATTAGCTTCGAATTTTTCTCTTGCTAAGCTCTTTATTTCCACAGCGATATCCTCATTTGTTCATCTTCTTGGAAGAGGCAGTACTTCCATAGGCTCGTACCTCTCCTCCCTCGGGGTGCCTACACACACGTCAAAACAGACAGCAACGCCACCATTGGTTTTCGGTTATCTTTTCTTGCGCGAGCTATACGTAACATTTTGATTTTCCATCTGTGTGTAGGTTATACGTATATTTTATTCCTATCAGAGTTTGCTGTATATGGAACTCTTTTCACACATCTGCCTAATTTTGTTATCAGTCCACTATGACTTCACTTTGATATTGTACGGGCAAATGACACGATTTTCCTGACGGGGGTAGGTCAATGCTGAACTTCCACCTACACAAAGAGCACACTGCAGCCAATTTGATTCCCAAACGTCCGTATCGATTCTCAGTTATCGAAGGGGTCCTGGATGGGTGATATTCGAGATGTGGAAGTAGGATATGATTGTAGAGCAGGGTTGCCATACGTACGACTATAGTCGTACGCATACGACTATTTGCATTAGTTGTACGAGGTACGACCGAACTCTATGTCGTACGCAATTTTGTACGACTATTTTTCTAAAGGGGCAAAATTATTTTGGAACCTATAATGTTGGTCGTTCGATACAGACATTGTAAAGATACAAGCGCCACTGATACCATTGTTCCTCTGTCATGCAGGAGGTAGTGGAAGGGGTTGAGGGGAGGAAACATTAGCCTATGTCTTATAGCAGCGTTTCTCAAACTTTTTTGAAGTGGGGACCACTTTTTTAAGTCAGAACAGTTCCGCGGACCACCTTACTCTTTTTCCCTTCAAAAGCAAATTTATCATTTTTGTAGCATACTAGTATTCTTATAATTTAAAATAGAATTAATTAATTAAAATTGATTTAATTCGATCGATTTTATATTAGTATTAAATAATTAAGTTAATGTTAATAGAAGAAAATTCATTTTCGTTTTTTTAATAATTCAAGGCTATTAGAGTTTCGATAATCTTTAACTTACATTAATGAGCTGGAAGAGCCTGCTGATTCGTGCACAGTTGTTCTATATTTGATTGTATGCTGGTAAGCTTAGGGAAGAGTCGGGTAGTATCGGACATCGGGTAATATCGGACAGTGAGTTTCTTTCATCTACCACACGATGATAGTACCTGATTGACATGGTTACGTTTCTGTGATGTCGCATAGAGAAACGTAACCATGTCATTCAGGTACTACCATATGGTGGTAGATGAAAGAAACGCACTGTCCGATACTACCCGGTGTCCGATACTACCCGACTCTCCCCTAAGTCTGAGATCGTCACATACATCGACTCGATTTTGGTACTTTGTTTTTATTACAGTTAGTGAGGAAAAACCTTTTTCACACAGATACGTAGACGCGAACTGAATTATAATCTCTAAAGCACCATTGTACAGTTTACTATATTCTATTTTCACTTATGATGAGGTCTAAAAATTAACCATACCTTCCGCTTGGAATTTCATTTTAAGTCCGGTGTCACTCGAGACTTCAATTAACTGTTCTCTTTCACTAAATGAAAGTTTGTTATTTTAATATCGCAATGAAAGGGATCACGAACCTATGAAAATTCGTCATATTTACTTGGAAAATAAATTTCATATTGTGACCTGAGTTGTATTATTGGTGTACGACGTACAGTCCGTGCCCAATTCAATGTGCAGACTGGGTGTCGGCAAAACTATTAATTAAGTTATAAATACATGAAAAGGTTCGGTCCTCTGTTATGAATTCGGGTGGTCCCTGGCTGGATTACAGGCGCGGCGCTAGATGTGCCGGGAAAGATGGCGAGAAACACCACGTTCATAGTGCTTTAAATCTCTCTTTTGTTGCTGAGAGTAGAGTGGGGTAATAAAATTCATAAAATGTCAGTACTGCGAGAAAAAAGCGAAACGCGTTTGCCATGTGTCATTTCTAAACTCTGAGATTTTCAGCTATTACGTGATACGCAATTCGTTTGAATTTTATTTTTTCTTCCGTCTTTTTTGAAGGACAACAAGGGCATACCTCTAGGACCACAGGTGGTCCGCGGACGATAGTTTGAGAAACGCTGTCTTATAGTATAGTGTTCAATGACCCCAACTCACTAAATGGACACGTCTCCTCTACCAGGTCACAAAACACACAAGCAGTGTACTTTTAAAGTGATTTGACAATAAAACTTCAAAGTATTGGAAATTGTTGAAAAGCCGTGTGAAGCGTTGAATTTGACGAAAATTCGATCGTTTACAAGCCGTTTAAGAGATAAATTATTACCGAACTACACAAAAACTGTGAGAAAAACCGCTGACTGTCCACTAATTTTACTACTACTACTACTACTACTACTACTACTACTACTACTACTACTACTACTACTACTACTACTACCACTAATAATAATAATAATAATAATAATAATAATAATAATCTGTGGCGCCGCAGCCCTTGAAGGGACCACAACAACCAGCCGGCTGCTGGCCTCACGTTCACATGTCTAAGCTGAGGTGAACGATCATCCAACCAGAATGGAGGTATCGTGCGGTTAGCACAATGATCCCTCCCAGCCGTTATAGCTAGTTTCGAAATCGGATTCCGCTACCTATCGCAACTCCCCAAGTGCATCACGATGCTGGGTGGGCACCAGTCCCATACACTGGCCGAAATTTCATGAGAAATTTTCTTCCCCCATGAGGACTCGAACCAGCGCGAATCCTATGCAGGATGTCTTAGATCACGACGCCACGGCGCGGAACGTTAAAAAACAAGTATCGTGCGAAAATCAACGTGGAACAGGAAATAAGGGTAGTTGTGTTCAATTTTATTGCAAGATTTGAGAAGATGTGCAGCGAGCAACAGGCTGATCCGTCCCAGAATTAATATTTATTTATGTATTTATTTATTTACTTACATTTAGTTACTCATTTACTGCCTTACTCGATTACTTACTCACTTATTTACTCAGTCACTCACTGAATTATTAATTACTTAATCAATCGATTTATTTATTAACTTCTTTATTAATTTATTAAGCAACCTATCTGTCTACATATCTCTCTATTGATTTATATTGTTTGTCCTGTTCAGGATCATCTAGAAGAGCGGACATCGTTGCCATAGATCGTCAGAGAAAGAAGGCCTTAATTCTAGATCCTATCATCAGTATTGAGCAAAGTATTAGTCAGGCTTGTGAGAGGTAGACTTTGAGAAAAAAACTATACTAGCCCATAGAATTTCATTTCGAATTACTCAAATATTTCCTTTGAAAATTTGAATTAAATATAACAAACGTTAACTAAGATTAGATAGGAACATGTTATAGCATGATATCGTACCCATGGATTGCGATTGGAGGACTAATAAGTCCAACCCCACCATAGGTCAGAGACGTGGTTCCATTGTGCGAGAAATGGCCAAAAATTTTGCCTAGGGCTCTCTTTCAGGGACAGAGTTCTTTCACGTTAATATACGATAGGATCCCGGCTTCATTCTCCTCTCAAGGAAGTCATGTTAAAGAAACGATATATAATAGTTCATATTATCCAGAGTCAAATTAATCAGTTTCCACTGTGTCATCATCATCATCATCATTATCATCATAATCATCATCATCATCATTATCGCAGACGGACATAGCCAAAATTTAACAGCATTCTTCTCTAAGATTGAATCGTCCATTATAATGGATGACCATCCTGTTGAGTTGGTCGTGCTTGCAGGGCGGCCAGATGTTCTGTTGTAGATCTCTATTACTGCTGTTGCTGAACTGATGATGATTCTGCCTGTTTGCTGAATAGTGTTGAGCTCTTATGCTTCCTGTTATTTCCTGATTTTGTTACTTAATGCTTAATGGAACTGCAATGTGCATTACCTGAACAATTTTTCCCTTGAAATTATACAACTCTGCTTTACAGGGAGCTTTACCTGAAATACTAGATTTGCACAATATATACGTCACTGTGTACGTTAACAGAAAACCACAATTCCAAGTCACACAGAGATTGTGTGCACTCGATGTGGGTCTCTGGCGTTTCGTCAGCCCACGCGAGTTGTGTGGATATAAAGGGAAAAGTTGAGACGGTGTCGGGTGGAGTTCCCGGTTAGCTCAGTTGGCAGAGCGCTGGTACGTTCAACCAGAAGTCCCGGGATCGATACCCGGCCCCGGAACAATTTTTCCCTTGAAATTATTCAGAAGGAGTCATGTTCACAGCCTCCAGAATCTCCTCCTGTACTTCTGGAGTTGTAGATCTTGGTCGTCCCCTTCCCAAACCAGGAGAGTTAAATTTTCCATACTCGCACAGACGGTAATGGAGACGTACAAATGTCTTCCGATCTGGACATTGTCGCTGTGGGTACGTCTCCTGGTACAAACGACGAGCCAGTTCAGCATTGCCGTCCGCCTTACCGTACATGAAGTGTATCTCTGCCAGCTCTTGATTTGAATACATGTCGCACAGTCTAACGCCTACACAACACTGAATGTAACTTTCGCCTCGGAATGAAATGTCAGAGTGCCATCTTAATGTCTCCTTTGACGGCAACGAACTGCGGAAAGAAGAACACTCCGGTGAATTTCAATGTTGTGAAGGCCATAACTCGGAAATAAAGCATTTCCGGACACATGTTATAATGAACTATTTTGATTGTCTACATGTGGGAAATAAATACCTGAAATTATGCCCCGTATTTTTTAAACACCCTGTATATAATCATAATTTTCCTTACTGTGTGTACTTAAAAATATTGTATTCATTATTTGCTATGTACTGCACTATTTTATTACTACTATTAGTATTATTATTACTATTAGGCCTATTATTATTATTATTATTATTATTATTATTATTACTATTCTTATTTTTTATCATTATTATTATTATTATTATCAATAATTGTCTTATTTTTTTATACTTTGTATGCCTCATTTATTTTCATCTGCTGTTCACATTTTATTATACTTTTTTCTTTCTTTCTCTATGTTATATATTTTATTTGATTTGTTCTTACTTGTTGTTTACATTTATTATTATTATCTTATTCAATTTTATGTGTAAAATTGTAGTGTACTTTGTAAATTTGTAGTGTTTTTGTAATGCGGTTTTTACTCCTGGTTAAGTGTTAGAGAAGGCCGTATGGCCTTAACTCTGCCTTAAATAAATCATTATTATTATTATCATTATTATTATTATTATTATTATTATTATTATTATTATTATATAACTAGACGTCCAATTCCTAACAGAAATTAATATTCACAGAAAAGAAGTAAGACAGCCAAGCCACTAGCCTTTACAGAGAGGCGAATAGAAGCAGGTGGGGGAAACTGGGATGCGACATAGGCAAATGGACAACAGTACCTGTGCGAAAATTATTCAATATTGAAAGCTCTTTCGTTACTGGAAAACGCGAACATATTATTGGAACGTACTGTTTACTCTGACCGTAAGGCTACTATGACTGTATATGCGGTCTTGGATCTGTGTGGAGGACGGTTGAACTTCATTAGTAGAAGGGGTGGGAGTGACGTACATTCAAAAACTCAGGTACAATCAAAATTGAAGTAAAAATAAAATGACGTCCCTGTACTTCACGACTTAGTAAAAACCGGCCACGGAATTGCACGGTTTTCCAGAATTTAATTCATTCATTAATAGTTCTGCCCAAGGGCAGGGCTTTCACTGCAAACCCAGCATTCTCCAGTCTTTCCTATTTTCTGCTTTCCTCTTTGTCTCCGCATATGATCCATATATCTTAATGTCGTCTATCATCTGGTATCTTCTTCTGCCCCGAACTCTTCTCCCGTTCACCTTTCCTTCCAGTGCAACCTTCAGTAGGCAGTTTCTTCTCAGCCAGTGACCCAGCCAGTTCCTTTTCCTCTTTCTGATCAGTTTCAGCATCATTCTTTCGTCACCCACTCTTTCCAACACAGCTTCGTTTCTTATTCTGTCTGTCAATTTCACACGCTCCATCCTTCTCCATATCCACATTTCAAATGCTTCTAGTCGCTTCTCTGCACTTCGCCGTAATGTCTACGTTTCTGCCCCATACAATGCCACACTCCATACAAAGCACTTCACTAGTCTCTTCCTTAGTTCTTTCTCCAGAGATCCGCAGAAGATGCTTTTTTTTCTATTAAAAACTTCTTGGCCATTGCTATCCTCCTTTTTACTTCCAGGCAGCAGCTCATGTTACTGCATACAGTACACCCCAAGTGTTTGAAGCATTCTACTTGCTCTACTGCCTCATTTAGATTTTTTTTATTTAAGTAGGTTATTTTACGACACTATATCAACACCTCAGGTTACTTAGCGTCTGAATGAGGTGAAGGTGATAATGCCGGTGAAAAGAGTCCGGGGTCCAGCACCGAAAGTTACCCAGCATTTGCTCAAATTGGGTTAGGGAAAACCCCGGAAGAAAAACCTCAACCCGGTAACCTGTCCCGACCGGAATTCGAACCCGTGTCACCTGGTTTCGCTGCCAGACACGGTAACCGTTACTCCACAGGTGTAGACGCCTCATTTAGAATTCGCAGTTCTTTACTTTTCTTCCTATGACCATGGTCTTCGTCTTGTTGGCATTTGAATAACCTACATATTCCCAATATATAATAAATATTTCGAAGTGTAGTAATGTATGAATTAAATATTTATTTAGTCGGCCTCCGTAGCGTACTTGGTATAGCGCTGGCCTTCTATGCTCGAGGTTGCAGGTTCGATCACGGCCCAGGTCGATGGCATTTAAGTGTGTTTAAATGCGACAGGCTCATGTCAGTAGATTTACTTGTAGTACTTGTAGGAAAAAGAACTTCTCCGGGACAAAATTCCGGCACACCGGCGACGCTGATATAACCTCTGCAATTGCGAGCGTCCTTAAATAAACCATAATTAAAACTTTTTAAATATTTATTTACATATCAGTTTCACTGTTTAAATAATAGTGCTTACTGATGGCTTTTAAGGAATCCGGAGATTCATTGCCGTTCTCACATAAGCCCGCCATGGGTCCCTATGCTGAACAAGATTAATCCAATCTCCACCATCATATCCCACCTCCCTCAAATCCATTTTAATATTATCCTCCCATCTACGCCTCGGCCTCCCAAAAGATTTTATTCCCTCCGGTCTCCCAACTATAATTCTATGTGCATTTCTGGATTTGCCCATATGTGCTACATGCCCTGCCCATCTCAAACGTTTGGATTTAATGTTCCTAATTATGTCAGGAAAGAATAAAATGCATACAGTTCTGCGCTATGTAACTTTCTTCATTCTATTGTAACTTCATCCCTCTTACCCCCAAATGCTTTCCTAAAAACCTAATTCTGAAACACCCTTAACCTCTGTTCCTCTCTCAAAGTGAGAATCAAATTTTCACAATCATACAGAATAACAGGTAATGTAATTGTTTTATAAATTCTAACGTTCAGCCTTTTTTGAAAACAAATGGCGGGCTTATGTGAGGGCGGCAATGCACCTCCGGGTTCCTTAAAAACCATAAGTGAGTTGAAGTAAGACTGGATGATAAAAGCTTTTCAACCGAATAATAACACGCATTTCCCATATTTATTCTGTGTTTAATTTTCTCCCGATTATCATTTATATTAATTGTTAGTGTTGCTCCAAGATATTTGAATTTTTCCACCTCTTCAAAGAATGAATTTGCAATTTTTATATTTCCATTTCGTACAATATTCTGGTCACGAGACATAATCATATATATTTTGTCCGCGATTTATTCCAAACTTATCACTTCACTTGCTTCAAGTAAAATTCCCGTTTTTTCCCTAATAGTTTGTGGATATTCTCCTAACATATTCACATCATCCGTATAAACAAGGAGCTGATGTAACCCGTTCAATTCCAAACCCTCTCCGTTATCCTGGACTTTCCTAAAGGCATATTCTAAAGCAAAGGTAAATAAAAGTACAAAGGATTAATGGAGTCGAGTTCTTCAATCTGCAGATTTTGTTGTAATATAACACCTCTGTATACGTCCCGTATTGAACCATCACACCGAAGACCTAACGTAAGCTATCCATTACATGCACTGAATTTACGATTCTAGAGGAATAATTCCATTTTCACCGAAGAACGATTAAGTATAGCTAATGTATGTTATATCGCTACAGGTTCGGATGTGTTTTTTGTTGTATGAAATAGACCATTTCGTCTGAAATAAAATTTTTCTAAATTTAATATGGCCTAGGACGTAAGTACATAAAAACATAATGGCAGGCAACGTTAAGAATGAGCATATAAAGAATTTGTAATAATGGCTTGTGATGCAATAACGTTCATTGTTATTTTGCCTTACAATGCCTCCTTGTTGCTATGGATACATATCGGGACTTCAGCTACATTTGAGCTAAATAATGGATATACTTAGAGAGTTACAGAGTTATAAGCCTAGTTTCAGGCAATTCAGGGACACGATCCCCTCGGTTATCAGCGACAAGCGCCAACTGGGTCACCTGCGCTATGAGGCGAATTACACCGACGTCCGCATGTGGTCTCAGGACCCTAACGTAAGTAAATACCTTTTAGAATCCTCAAACAATTCACTACTCAATTTTTACTTCACCGATTATTCTCTTTTACCAAGCCCTTTATCTTCAAAGTCCCGCGCCGTGGCGTCGTGGTCTAAGGCATCCTGCCTAGGACTCGCGTAACGGAATGGGCGCTGGTTCGAGTCCTCAAGGAGGAAGATATTTTCTCATAACATTTCTGCCAATGTACAGGACCGGTGCCTACCCAGCATCGGTTACGAAAGCCGGCTATAATGGCTGGGGGGGTCATCGTGCTAACCACACGACATCTCCATTCTGGTTGAATGATCATCCACCTCTCCTTCGGCATGTAGGCGTGAGGTCAGCAGCCGGCTGGTCGGTCATGGTTCTTCATGGGCTGTCGTGCCTCGGATTATTATTTTTATCTTCAAACTGATGTTTTCTGTCTCCAGTTTTAAGTTTTCTATTGTCTGTTTCTTCTTTGCTGTGTCCTTCTGGTTTATTCCTGTACTGAATAATTTCAAGGAAAAATTGTTCCGGGGCCGAATATCGATCGGGAGCTACTACCTGAAAGCCAGATTTGTATAATACATTCGTTACTGGAGGTACGTTAACAGAAAGCCACAATTTAAGTCACACAAGTATCTGTGTGCACTCATAGTTGAGTTCTGGCGTCTTGTCAGCTCAAATTGAGTCGTGTGGATACAAAGGAAAAATTGTGACGGTTTCGTGTATAGTTCCTGGGGTAGCTCAGTCGGAAGAGCGTTCGCGCGCTAAGCGAAGGGTCCCGGGACCGATAGCCGGCCCCGGAACAATTTTTCCTTGAAATTATTCAAACCTGCTTTACAGGGAGCTACTACCTGAAAGCCAGATTTGCATATTCCTGTACTGTTCTCCAATACTTCTCTGCATAATTCACTCAAATTTTCTCGTCCGGATATCTCCTGTTGTACTGATTTTTCCATCTTCTTTTATGGTAACTTTACGTTTCCTAACAGTTTTATACTTGACTAGTCATGAGTATATACGCATAAGTCTGCTCTCCCTCTGGATTTGTGCTGCAGACTGACTTTGATTTAATATGTAATTTTCACTGTCTTTAATATGTACTTAGAGACTTTCTTTAATAGTAACTGTAACATATAGGCCTACAGGGACTTCCAATGACTGAGGCGTTCATCTAGTTGTTCCAGTCAGAAGCTCTGGTGTAATGTAACGAACATTTTAATTATCCATAAAATTCCGTCTTATTGCCGAACTAATTTTAACTACAGCTTAGAATGTGATTGTCATTGAATTGCAGATGCGTTACGGAAGAGGGCCTGCTGGCCAGTACGTGGCACCCAATGGACGCTTCGTCCCGCATGACGTCATTAACAACATCTTAATCACCGTAAGTAATAACGTGATAGCTAATTTACTAATGAAGCTTGGGGATGCTAATCATCTCATTAATCATAATATGTAGTATAAATGTCTTGATCCTGATATGCAAAGGGAATTATTTCAAGAAATGGTAGGCATATTTTTTTAGACTGATTTCGAAGGCGTCAGTATTAAATGAATTGACATTGTAGATTTTTTTTATATTAAATGAATTGACATTGTAGATTTTTTTAAAGTGGGAAGAAATCTTGGAAAGCCATAAAATTTCTTCAAAGATTTACAACCTGTGATGATGATGACGATGATTATGATGATGATGATAACAAATGATATGTTTTATTTAACGACGCTCGCAACTGCAGAGGTTATATCAGCATCGCCGGATGTGCCGGAATTATGTCCCGCAGGAGTTCTTTTACATGCCAGTAAATCTACTAGAGATGGGTAAAAAATAACACAACAGTTATTTTGGAACTGTTCCGGTCTCGGAACTGTTGCAAAAATGAACAGTAGGTCGGAACCTCCTGTTCCGAAATAACAGTGTTCCGACTCCGAGCTGCTCACTTGCCCAGCTGTTGCGGGCTCGCAGTACCGCGTGGTACAAGGTATGTTCCGACTCCCTCGGAACTGTTGCAAAAATGAACAGTAGGTCGGAACCTCCTGTTCCGAAATAACAGTGTTCCGACTCCGAGCTGCTCACTTGCCCAGCTGTTGCGGGCTCGCAGTACCGCGTGGTACAAGGTATGTTCCGACTCCCTCGGAACTGTTGCAAAAATGAACAGTAGGTCGGAACCTCCTGTTCCGAAATAACAGTGTTCCGACTCCGAGCTGCTCACTTGCCAACTGTTGCGGGCTCGCAGTACCGCGTGGTACAAGGTATGTTCCGACTCCCTCGGAACTGTTGCAAAAATGAACAGTAGGTCGGAACCTCCTGTTCCGAAATAACAGTGTTCCGACTCCGAGCTGCTCACTTGCCCAGCTGTTGCGGGCTCGCAGTACCGCGTTGCATAAGGTATGTTCCGACTCCGAGATAACAGTCGGAACGTCGGAGCTTGTTCCGATGAACCAACGACAGCTGCAGTTACACTGTACTAGAAACTCTCACGTGGTTGGAGGGGGGCGCATGGACATTGAAATCCTTGCGGTGGCGCGAACTTTAATATCAACATTTGTAAGGCTGGCCAACCATCTGTAATGTTATAGTAAGTATTCAATAATCTGTAATATTGATTCCCGCTTTATGGTTTATTTCACCATTAGTTGACTAATTCTGTTTTATAAACATTCTACAAAGTCATAAAGTACGCATACTATTATTAATTCATTGATCAGCTGATTCTATACAAAGGTTAAAGTCGTAAATGGTAATGAGTGGTTTAGTTACAATGTCTGTATGTCGTTTGTTGAGGTTAAGTCTGACAAGCACAAGTTTTTGTGCTATCTTCTCTGTTATCAAAGAACGACAAAAATGTTGTAGCATTATTTGTTGGAAACTACCCATATAAGTACTGATTTGGAGAGCGAGGTTTAATGCGAAGTTTAAATTACACTTTGGTAAAGATGCGATTCCAACATTTTACTAACCCACTGCGGGGTTTCCAGGTTTCAGTACTGCCAATATATATCTTTTTTATTTATGAAATTGTAATATTTATTATTATTATTATTATTATTATTATTATTATTATTATTATTATTATAACTGTGCATTAAGAAAAGTAAAAATAAAAATTAATGATTTGTTTTTTTTATTATGTAATAGAGAGAACAGAAATTACATACCATATGTTTTAAATGTTATGTTATTTTTTTTTAGTTGGCTACCATGTCTTTATAACTTTATGTACGAAAACAAAGTGTTGTTCTGTCCTTGTAGTCAACAGCTGTGTAATTACTAACATTAAGCTTTTGAGTTCTGTCCGCATGCACAACGACTCCGACTCATCACCACAGGTGACTGTTATTTCGGAACTGTTATTTGGAACATAGTATTTTTTCGGAACCGGAACCGTCGGAACTGTTCCGGGAAAAGAACAACTTCGCCCATCACTAAAATCTACTGACATAAGCCTGTCGCATAAGCACACTTAAATGCCATCGACGTGGCCCGGGATCGAACCCGCAACCTTGGGCATAGAAGGCCAGCGCTATACCAACTCGACAACCAGGTCGACGATGATGATGATGATGATGATGCCGATTAAGAAATGGTCTTTCACACGCAATAGTTCTAATTTCTCTTAGTGTATATTCAGTTTCTTTAGCATGGGGGAACTGGTTGTGTACAATTGGAATTTTAGCATTCTCCGGAGGTAAAAGTTACAAGGTGTGAGGTCTGTGGAACGAGGAGGCCATAAATACTTACTAATAATTCTGTGCTCTAATATCTAGTGCAATTCAGTCATGGCTATATCATCATGGTAAATAAAATTGTCATCACTGACTTTTATGCTGGGATCAGGAACCGAACTCAGATGATATAGTAAGTCTGTTTTCATAATCAAAACCTATAACAAACAAGATTGTATTTGGCTGACAAGTCTGTTTTAATGTGTGTGTAACTTGTTGACATATGTTTGTTACTATTACGAACCTCATTCTTCTTCTTTCTGATATTAGCTATTAATCTGCTGCATCATCAATGACGTAACACGATACGTGATATGATAAATAACACGTTTGTTGATTAGTATGTGAGCGAGCAGGACTATATACGTACGTTTTACATACATACATACATACATACATACATAACAATTTAAAAACTAACCACCTCTGTGGTGTAGGAGTCAGCATGGTGGTCTTTTACGCAAATGGCCCGGGTTAGATTCCCGGTCGGGTTGCATTTCCTGGTTCATATTTTGCAGGGTTTCCCCTCAAGCGTAAGGCAAATGCCAGATCATTCGGACCACAAATCCCTGAATATCACCGGCCTCACTCATCACCAAAATCATATTCATAACAAGTCAGAAATATTCTACAGACCACATCTAGTTCACAACAATACAACCAGTCTCAACAATAGTATACCGGCCTTCGGATTTCAGCCGAAAGACTAATTCGCAATGTGACCAGTGATGTTAAAGGGAATATAAATAACAGCAAAAAGAAAAATTAAACAGCTGAATGGCGGCTTTCCAGTTGTGTTCATAAGAATTTCCTGTCTTTTATATTAAGTTATACTTTACTTTGACATTTTTGTATATACTTCATGCACCACAGTCTTTTGTTTTGTACGGCGTGGTAGTGAGGATTCACCGTGAAATTACCTAACATTTGCTTTACATTAAAAAAACCATCGGGTAACGAACGCAAGTGAGATTTGAACCCACATCCGCGTGTGGCTTTGGATCTCGAGTCCGACTTGCATTGTCTGATTTACACCAGTGGCAATTTTATAGTAATCCTACAGCACGGCATAACACACTACATATGAATAGTTTTATCTATTCTAAATTTGACACTATTATAAATGAATGGACAAAAGGGAATAGAATAAGTCACTTCGTATAACACAGATAATGGTTTTAAAATTGTATGTATGTATTTATTCATACTGTAAATGTGTAAATACCTGGTAGCAGTGGTAACTAATTACATTCAATAACGACGATTACACTTAATAATAATAATAATAATAATAATAATAGTAATAACAATAATAACAATAATAATAATATAATAATATTAAGAAGCAGCATCCTAAAATTAAATGAAGCACGATCACTTAAAGTAGCATTTAAATTTAATTTAATTTGTATCTTAACCCTAAGTTCGAACTTAAACCCACGAGTATTGTATGATATCTTCATACATGCACAAGTACCTCTCAGCACTACACTCATTTCGTTCTCAACTCACTCACTGCACTGGAACTACGTCACATTTCACTGACACTATCCTGATTTCACTAACACTTCAAAAACATTTCACTGTGCAAATACTTTGCACTACCATTATAAAGTATGAAACTTCACTGACCGAACACACTTTTTTCACTGTTACAACATTTCAAATAACAAAACATCAATTACACTCGTATTATTCCGTAGAATCGTACTTACTACATTAACCTCAAAATCGCTAGCCTAGACCTTATTGCAAGCAATTTCAGCACGTTCACTCTAACTCACACCCTTTCTCTGTTTTCTGCCATTATTACGCTCAGAATTTGATAGAAAGTTCACTGCACTTCTACTACAACACACTGTACACCCGATACAAAGCACTAGATATTCACTGTGTTTCTCTGCTTACTCAGTGTACTGGTGTGCATAATATAGTAGCGTCCTTGAAGTCCTTAAGCCTAGTTTTAAATAAACTTTTGGTTATTGGTAAAGCCTTTAGTAAGTCTGAAGGTAGAGAATTCCAGTCCCTGATAGTACGATTGAGAAGAGAAAACTTTCCAAGCTTCCATAATGTAGCGCAGTAATAGTAATCTTAAAGGAAAGAAACTAAATCTAGTACTTCACAGTTTCTTCTACATGAATAAATTGTAAAATATTTTACAGATTGGGCTGAGGAAGCCAGACGCACATCAGTCAGAGAGTAGCGAGTTCGAAGAACAGGACTACGAATACTCAGACACAGAAAGCATCGATACGGTAGATTATGAGAAAGAGCCGACGTATGAAGAACTTAAAGCAATGTTAAAACGATGCAAAGAAAAACAACAAGAACTAATTAAACAAACAGAGGAAAAGCGATATATGATAAGAACCTCGCAGAGAGAACTGAACCACGAAATCAATAAATGCAACGGTATTTTTGAAATGATTCGTGCAAGGGATAGACAAATCGCCAGCCTGAAGTCGAATATGCATAAGTTACAACAAAAGGTAAGCACTGTTAATAAGGGACAAATACACACGCACATTCTCTTCATTTTAAGCCACGAAACCTACTTTCTGCAGTATTGTAGCACTCGTAGTATCGTTAAACACATTTTAAGAAATTAAACATCGATGTAGATTGAATTACAAGGAAAATTTTGATAGTTCGTAGCTGTCCTGTTCTGGAAAATAAGCAAATTCATTAGAGTTAATTATATAAGTTATTCTTATTTCTTGGTTTTCAAATATGCTGTAATAATGTACTGTAGGCCTAATACTTAAGGGAGAGAAAAGAATGAAGATAGAAAATATCTCTGCCCTAGATTTTGTAGTTGTATTAGACTCATTTCATTTATAAACAGTAGCAAAATAATTGTTTGTCATTAACGACTGTCAGTTGTTATAAGTCACGTGTACATTTTGTTTTACTACCTGCATTAGGATAGAGGTGTAGCGTCATCTTATTAGATGTTTATAACATGTCAACAGAAAATAAAAACAGATTAGAAAAACTGTACTGTGATTAGCGGCTGTTCGTGGATTTTATTTTGGGAAGGCTCAAACATAGAAACTAAAACAAACTAGGAACAGTGACAAATCTGTGTACCCATAGAGCAAAGTAGGTGCCATCCTTATTACTTCTAGTGGAACTCCTGTCTCCGGTGCTTTTCACTGACGAACTACACCACTTTCCTGTTGAAATCTGGGTTACATACCATGTTATTCTCAATGGATAACATTCCTAAAGCTGTTAGCCTGTCCTCCATCATACAATTCCTTGAAAACGAAGGCAGTCGCAAACTCATACGAACCCAGTTATCTGTATAAAATAGTGAAGGAAACTAACGTAGTAAAACCGTTTAAAGCACATCCTATGAATTACTGAAATTGCTATAACATTGAAACTGTGCCAGATCAGATCATCACTATTACAAACATTTATTTTCAAAACTGTCAGCATCACCAGATTCACCAGACTAGCATGCACCCAGGTGAAAGAATCACACAGTGAGAGTGAGAGTAGCCTAAGACAAAGTGTGAGAAAAAGAAACACCTGAAAGATATTCGATCAGCAATGTTTGAAGTTAGTTCCTCACCGAGTTCCATGTCTGATGAAAAAAGACAGATTTGAAGACCATGATTCCATATTAGTTTAAGGAAGAAAATATGGAATACAATTTGCACATTGTAGATAACAAATAGAACGCAGCCCCTGCGAAATGTTATGAGACTTAGTACCTTTCATAAATTGTGAATGTTTTTATCTCAGTGTGTTAATTTTAGTGATATCATGAAACCATTGATAAACATTGTCAAAAGTGTGCCTCTAATTTATTTCTGAGATATGAAATTTAAAAATTGTTTAAGAGAGGAAGTTTTTGATTAACCTTTTCAGTCACGAATTATGTTTTTTGTTTACAAAATTCTAATTTTTTTCTTGACTCCTTTTAAGTTTTTGTGAATTACCCACAGTCTCATTTTTTCACCATGATGTCCAGATTTCCAGATTTGAACTGTCCACTTGAGAGGTCAAGGTGACTAAAAGGATCTCATTCATTTAATAAGCTACATTTATTATTGAAGAGACTACAACAGAGAAATGATATAAAGAGCAACCACTTTGAAAGTTTACCACTGAAATTATATGTATTTTAGACAGAATTCATTTTTAAAGATATCGTGAAGAGCAACCATTTTGATTTTCTTGTTATACACAAATTTATTTGACATTCCTTTGCAAATTATGTAGGTTTTTGCCTTGCAGCCAATATAATTTTGCTTCTTCCTTCTTCTTTCACATCTTGAAAGACAGGCAAATGATTCAGTAGATCATATCGCACAGGGAAAAATTGCCTTGAAATTATTCAAATCTGCTTTACAGGGAGCTTTACCTGAAAGACCAGATTTGCATAATATATACGTCACTGTGTACGTTAACAGAAAGCCACAATTCCATGTCACACAGAGATTGTGTGCAGTCGATGTGGGTCTCTGGCGTTTCGTCAGCCCACGCGAATTGTGTGGATGTAGAAGGGAAAAGTTGAGACGGTGTCGGGTGGAGTTCCCGGGTAGCTCAGTTGGCAGAGCGCTCGTACATTCAACCAGAAGTCCCGGGATCGATACCCGGCCCCGGAACAATTTTTCACTTGAAATTATTCAAATCTGCTTTACAGGGAGCTTTATCTGAAAGACTAGATTTGAGTAGGATATTGAATGTCAGCTTCAATGTACAGGTAAATACTGTATTATTATTATTATTATTATTATTATTATTATTATTATTATTATTATTATTATTATTGCCAGTGCTAATACTACTCATCCAAACTTATAAAATACAAAGTTGAGTAAGAAGCAAGTAAGACAACGAAGATACTAAAAAGAGCATAATTAGTAGGCTTCGTATTCCAGCTACCTAAAGACTGAAGTTAAAGACATATTGGGCATATAATACGCCGACACAGGTAATCCAACGAATAAAGATATAAACAAACAGTTTGTCGTTGCGTGTTCGTGGAGTACAGTCAACTCTCGACATTCTGAAGCTGTAAACACATGCGTGATCCGTGATGTTCATTTTCGTCGTGATTTTTACAGTGAATAATAACGTGCATTCGCAAATCACGGAATTTTAACATAAGCGGATGCCACTTGAAATGATTTTATATTGCGAGAAATTCTTTCAATAGCACATGACGTTATTTGTGCATGATGTAGTATCTGATTTTTGTCCGTGTTTCATAGGATATTTTATATATAACTCATCACTGAGAACTCACTAATTTTTATGAACTTTTCTAGAAATTCCATAAAATATAGATAATTAAATTTCTTAATTGAGATGCTGACGACGATCATCATGGTAGACTAAACAAATCCATGCTAAACATAGAGTTCATAACTTCATAATTTTCAGATTTTTACTTTTGGATTACGTTCAACACACTTTCTGTGCCTTTGGTATTGCAGTGTCTTTCAGTGTACTGTTTTTGTCACTTTACGTTTATTTTACACAACTTATATGTAATGTTGTCTACATTGACAGTGAAAATATTAGTTAAAGTATCCTCAACTATGGCCTGCTTGAGCGTCTTACCTAAGGCAATGAACCTTCAATCAGCCACAAAGATGTAGTTATTTAAATAATACGACCAGTAAGTGCAATGATTGATAAGACTACTCACTATGACTGCGTCCCGGTTTTGACTTTCTAGAGGAAGAGGGCAAACGATGCGTAACTACTTTGTATACGAAAGTACCTGTACCTGCACTGTGACGTCATATATACTTCGAATCAGGTAACCTCACTCCAGTTTATAGGTAGATGGAATACGAACCCTAATAATTACTTATCCAAATGTAGACTTATTTATAACATAAAACTTTTTCCACCCAAATACATATAAATAAAACTCGTGAGTCATTATTACTTATTACAACACCAATTTCATGGTTTACTTTAAGAGTAATCAAAGATTCCACTATGTAATTTAGATATCATAAAAGCAAATTGTATCTGATGATGCCTTAAATTGGAGAAAGCGTTCATACATTATTTTATTAATTAACATGTACTAGCAAATGTTAATATTAATGAGGCATAAGATTGAAAAACTAAAACATTATTTATTGTATTTAAAGAAGTAGTCTTTGTGGCCTTGTTTAAAAAAATACCCCGAGTACCATCTAGTGATCACGGGTGAAAGTATTTAGAGAAACTGATACAAAGCTGCAGTGTCAAATTACAGCATTACTGCGCCCGAAAAAAAAAAAAACAAGGTATTTCTCGTAAGAAAACTGTTTGTAATTTTTATATTTTCACTATTAAATTTACACCATTTCATGCAGGGGCACATGTGTGGGTGCCAATAAGATAATGGAAAAGCACTGCAGGAATTCGCTGCGGTTAAGTAGAACCAAAGAGCTGTGACTTCTGATAATTGGATTGATCGTAATTTCCTCGTCGGGAAGTCGATATTGGGTCTAATAATATCCTATAACAATTTTACGTAAGTCGTAGCTTTTTGGGTGTCTTCTGTACTATGTCGACTGATATGTGTCAAGGAGTTCATAGCTAACGTCTAAGCATTCAACGAGTTATGTGTGAATTATTCTAATGTTGATTATTGGACAGTCTTTTTGGGGTTGTAGGCGTTTTAACTTTTGATATTGGGCGTACAAAGTTATATTTGACAGTGGATGTCAAAAATGTGTATGGTGTTGTGACTTCACAGAATATCTGTGATTTGAAGAGGGCATTGTGCTTGAGGAAATTCGTGTGTTGTATTGCTTGAAATATCGTGACTGAGAGAAATTGTAATAGTTTAGGCGCCAAACTTGCCAAGTGCTCTTTATCTCCACAAATCATTATGGAATGATTATAAGATAGAAATAATTCATCTCGCGCCATTGTTTCCTTGTAATTAGTAATCTTGTAGGCAAGAAACTAAATATAGTACTACCGATTCTTCAATGTGAATTATAAATTCATTTACAGCTCCAAGATCAATACCAATTATCCTCTGATGATTCGGACGACTCGGACGACTGAGATCTCGCCCCTTCCGCGCCACCCCAATAACATCTATACCCGCCGCCTCACGAGAAATAATACCAACGCCCGCCACATCAACACCAACACCTCAACCGCCGAATCTATGAAAAATAATACACCCGCCCGCCTCATAAAAACCAACACCTCAACCGCCGCATCTATGAGAAATAATACACCCGCCCGCCTCATCAAAACCAACACCTCAACCGCCGCATCTATGAGAAATAATACACCCGCCCGCCTCATCAAAACCAACACCTCAACCGCCGCATCTATGAGAAATAATACCCCCAGCCCGCCTCATCAAAACCAACACCTCAACCCGCCGCATCTAAGAGAAATAATACCCCCGCCCGCCTCATCAACACCAACACCTCAACCCGCCCCATCTAAGAGAAATAATACCCCCGCCCGCCTCATCAACGCCAACACCTCAACCCGCCGCATCTAAGAGAAATAATACCCCCGCCCGCCTCATCAACACCAACACCTCAACCCGCCGCATCTAAGAGAAATAATACCCCCACCCGCCTCATCAACACCAACACCTCAACCCGCCGCCTGTACGAGAAATAATATCCCCGCCCGCCTCACCAACAACACCACCTCAACCCGCCGCCTATACGAGAAATAATAACCCCGCCCGCCTCATCAACACCAACACCTCAACCCGCCGCCTGAACGAAAAATAATATCCCCGCCCGGAGGCTGTTTAAAAAGAAGAGGCGGAATGAGAAATGGAGGAAGCTGATTGAAGAAGGGGAGGAGGCTGAGTGAAGAAAGAAAACAGATTGATTTTTTATGTTTTAGACCTTTTTTTAACATTTATAAAAAATATTAAGTGTCTGGATGTTCAATTAATGTTTATTAATTTTCTCAAGAGTTTTCACAACTCATTCATTATAATGTAATGCTCGATTTGTGATACAACTAAAGTTTATGTTAATAAAGTAATACATTATGTAACAAAAGAAGATGACATTTTCCTTTTGAATTATTGCACATAAAAATTCATTACTTACAACCATAAGTAAGACAATACTATCCATTAGGCGGAGCGGACACAAAATACAGCATTTTGTCTCGCAACGAAATATTTTGTTACAGGACTTTGCATCTTGTCGGATGCCATAACTCCAAATGAAAGTGTCTCACTGATTGCAGCAATATTGCACAGCACTTTGCATGTGCTGAAACAAAGGACTACGCTACGCAAACCGATGTCTCGCAACAAATAAGCTTGAGTCATTTTCTTAATTATCTTTTTTCGCTTCTCCAAAGTTAGCCTCACACCCCTCTTTTTTTTACATCATTCTAATTTAGTTGCACCTTTGTATATCACATCACATTATCTAATTTCTAGAATTACAGCACTAACCTTGGTAAATATACCACAATGCACCATACTACATTAACGTTACAATCAAAATACAGTTTCTTAATCGGACACAATTTTGTAACATCACAATATTAATCCGAATACTTCTGAATGACATACCCAGTGGCAGTGCGTCCATAAGAGCACAAGAGCACGTGAACACCTTGTTTCCATTAATGCACGACTAGTTTTATTATTTAATACCGTATTGGCGTAGTGGGGATGTATAATATCAGGATCGAGTATTTCAAACTTCCCGCATCTTGCATAAACTTCTTATGTAAACTTGGCAACATCCGTTCACGTACAAGCCGTGCTCTTTTCAAGAAGGTTACAGAAATTTCACGCATGCGCGGGAGAAAATTGTCTATCGCTGGCAGCTTATGACTCGTCAAGAGCACAAAGCATTAAGTGACCAGTGAATCTATCCCATAGATGTCAGGTGTAACGATGCCTGTCGTTTACGTGCTATAGCTCGAGGAGAAAATTTAATTAGTCTGTATTTTAGCCTGCAGGTGTCAGTATCTCACTGTCGGAACGTTTAGTTTATGTGGATGTGTGTACAGTGCTGCTACGAGAGTGTAGTATGTGAATTACTATACTTCAGTGTCGGCATATAGCATAGTTTGGCCATGGATAAATATATATTCATCCATGGATTGGCTTTCAAAGACGTTATGGCTGAATGTGATGGTGGTATGAATTTAAATATCTGTATGATGGTGTATATTATTTAAGAATAATATTTACTGGCATGTATTTATAGTAATCAATCTATGAGAATGGGATTACAGTACTGGTATAGGCTATAGTGTATCAATGTGTTGTGAATCAAAATATATTACTGAACACACACTTTTGTAAATTGTTTTATGTATTAATATTTAACAAATGTAAACAATGAACTGTGTTCAAGTAATTTTGAAGAGTAAAGAACTGGATAAACTCGGTTTCCAGGAAAAATTGGAAATAAAAAGACTAGGTTTCACTATTATTATAATTATTATAATTATTATTATTATTATTATTATATTATTATATATAATATATATTATTATTTGTCCACCATTGAAAGAAGCCACGTATGTGAAATATCTGGGTATCATTATTGATCAGAATTTAAAATGGCCTCATCACATTACTTATCTTTGTAAGAGGCTTCGTAAAATAATTTATAAATTCGTTAATCTTCGATGCTGCTACCCATTAGAGTTCTACGAAATGTTTATTTGGCCATTATTCAGTCTATCATTCAATATGGTATAATTGTTTGGGGTGGAAGTACAAAAATTAATCTTAGTCCGATAAATTTACTACAAAAACGAATAATTAAAATTTGTTTGAAGAAACGTTTCGATTATCCAACTAAATTAATTTATTCTGAATTTAATGTATTTAATATTGAACAAATTTATAAGTATACGCTGTTAAAATTTTATCATAAAAATCGTATTAAGTTCATATTACAGACACATAATTATGACACAAGACGAAATATTAATTCAACATTAGTAGAACCTAAATGTCTCACATCTGCTGGTCTAAAGCATAGCATTAATTTTGGCCCTCGGTTGTACAATGCTTTAACTAAATTACACCCAGAACTTCTAACATGTAACCCACTAACATATAACAAGAAAATTAGAAACGTGTTAATATCTTCAATTTGATTAAATAAATTTATAGCCTATGTGTATGAATTAATCAACCTATATTATATTTGTATTCTATAATTTTGAAATATATAGTCCTACTTTTCACGTGCAATATTATTCTTCTCTAGTGTTAATATTATATTATATAATTTCATTGCCGCTGTAATTTAAATTTTATTTCCTATTTTATTTTACTTATTTATTTTTATTATTATTATTTTATTTCCTATATTTCTCTTATATTAATATTGTATTATATAATTTCTGTAACTGTAATTTTAATTCTATTTCCTATTTTATTTTATTTTATATTCTCTTATAGGCCTATTAATATTATATCTGAACTGCGACCGAACACGAGCGCTGCTCATTCGGTCTCAAATTTTTTTAATACTACTGCAGCTCCTTCTTTTATATTGTTTGTATTATTTTATTTCTATTTCTCTTGTTTGTTTGTAATTACATTCTTTATTCTGTATATTTAAATCTAATTAAATTAAATTAAATTTATTATTATTATTATTATTATTATTATTATTATTATTATTATTATTATTATTATTATTATAGGTTGTATTGAATTTATATACGGTTTCTTTCGACTGTGAAACATTGGAATCATGACATTTCATATTAGGCTAAAAACGTATACGATTTCAAATTCTCTTCGATTTTGGAACACAAAATTGTGAACACACATAATATTTTATCACGAGCCGCCACTGGACATACCTCATATAAATCTATATGCATCCATATTATGTCATTCACATTATTTTAACTATATCAAGGAATATTAAATAATTATGCAAACATAAGTGTGTATAGACCAGCCAATTTCCGATTACCGACGGTAGGAGACCGAACTACTGAGCTCGTAGATGTCAACACAATTGTAGCGATAGCAGCCACCTCATCTCCAATCGGTAATTAGAAGTTGGTGGATCTATAACACGTTTATTCCCCCCCCCCCTTCCCCGACGTCTCGTGTTGCTACGCAATCGGTTGCGTTACAGTCCAAGTTGAATATCAGAATTGCAGTACGTACTTCTAGCTGTCATTACAATAGAAACGAAAAATTTTCTTGAAAACAATAATATTTTGTGCCACATACCAGATTCATTATATCGTCTTCAGTCCTACGTTCATAGACATCTATGACGTAAGTGCAGAGGGCGGCCACTAGAGGGAACCCAAGAGATGGAACTTAATCTGAGACGATTCTGTCCGACGCCGGGGTGGGTATCCGGTGTGGCTTAGTGGATAAAGCATCAGCACGTAGAGCTGAAAACCCGGGTTTCTAATCCCGGCCCGGAGAGAATTTTTCTCCGATCCATTACTCTTACATCGTATGATGACGCAGAATATCTGCATGGAAATATCATATGTACTTCGGTACATTAAAATAATATATAAAAAGCCAGAAACTAAACACACTAGAACAATACGAAATATACAGAGACACAAAAACATATCCAAATGAAATTCTCAACAAACAACTCAATTTCAGAATACACACACTCTTTGACTCCACATTGCACTACACAAACACACCCCCACAGGAAACAAAACAAAAAGCGCCAAGACCAGCAACAACCAGTTCTGAAGAAGGCCAATAACAGACCGAAACATGTTAACCAGGTACCATAGAATTTAACACAAGAAAGGCATATAATACATATTCGGAAGATACATCTTGATCAACATTTCAAGTTTAGAATGGAAGGTATTTTGAGGCTTAATAAAAAAGAATTTATATTGTGATTTCAATTTAACACATCTACCTTCCTTAATTTTAGACAAAACATTTACCATACCACTCCTATGAAATTAGTGTATGTACAATTGTGTTACTTCATCTCTTAGGTAGTAGATAAATACAATAATTTCAGTACTCAATTGTAGTACCGTATTAAAATACAGACAAATAGAATGTGACGGGTGTCATACATGACATTATGTTTAATTATAATGTATAATTGCGAATATAGGAACATAAGTTAAATATAGTAAACATAACCTTCAATTTCCATATGTAGTGGCAGGGCATTGGAGACCACTAAAATTAGACAGAAATGGGCAACTGGTACAGTAAACATAACCTATAATTTCAACATATCTAAATATTCGTGCGGTGCAACTGAAAATTATTGAATCGTGCATAAATTAATGTACAAAAATTTCGCGATATTTAATCGAAATAAAGGCAGGTATTACACATACGAGCAACGTAATTTTCACACAAAAAATAATATTACACCCTCACTCGCAAGGAATTATGTCTGAAGTGTCTCCTAATCATTGTTTTAAATTTTATTAATGCAATTACACTACATTTTAGAGAAATATATGTTACTCTTTCTGCATTCCAATTAATTATATGGTTGAAACGCCGCCCTTCGTGATCGGGCTAAGCGAGTCACATGGTCTGCCTTACGGCCTGTATTAGATCACGATGGCAGTGACACAGTCTATTGTTCCTAGTATTCACAGCGCTCCAAGCGGCTAGCAACTATCGCGAGAAATGCAACTCGTTGGCAAAAAAATCATCCCAAGCTTCGTGACTGTATATAGTAGACTGTGATGCTACCAAAACATTAGTTCCCGCTTAGCATATAGATAGTTTTTATTCATAAATCAACTGATTTCAAGATGCCTACATGTGCTTTCAGTCTTAGATTTGAAACTTGCCTAGACTGCATTGGCGACCAGCGGATTACTTTTACGCAAATAGGTACCGCTAATCCG